>NC_137011.1:30970511-31290511 GCF_032717465.1 Coenobita brevimanus
TTTTTCTAGTTCTGACTTCAACCTAGCCCTGTGCCCTTGACCTTTGACCTAGTGTTCCAAAAAAGCAATAGGTCAACCCCTTGGCTAACCTACCTTCAGCCCTTCCACCAAGAGTGGTTGATATCATGAAAACTTTTTGAGGTATTTTTTTCACACGCACTCGCGCGCAGGCGCATCCCCTTCATACACATCGAGTAAAACATACCTGCTCTCAGACAGGTATGCTAAATGAATAGGTAGATAGATTGATAGAAGGATAGACGGAAAGATAGGTGAATAAATAGATTAAAAGAAGGATTGACGGAAAGATAGATGAGTAAATAGATAGACAGATATATTAGATAGATATAGATAGATTAGATAGATTTATTAGATATGTAGATAGACAGGTAGATAGATAGATAGATAGATGGATAGATAGATGGATGGTGCATATATAGATTGTTGGATGGATGGAGAGATGGGTGGATAGAAAGATGAGTGAATAAATAAATGTGTAGTTGGACTGATCGATAGCTAGATAAGCAGACGGCTAGATAGATGAGGTGTGGGGATGACGAAAAGGTTCTGAAGTTAAACGAATGAGAGAGAGAGAGAGAGAGAGAGAGAGAGAGAGAGAGAGGTAAGGGAATGGAAGGTAGTGGTGTGGAGGAAGTGAGAATATCTTAAAGGTTTAAAGTTTTTCCTTCAACGAGCTCGAGAAAATATTGTCACCACCACCACTACCACCACCATTACCACAGCTACCACCACCACTACCACAACTACCACAGCTACCACCACTGTTACCACAACTACCACAGATATCACCATTATTACCACAACTATCACAACGACCACCACTATTACCACAACTACCACAACTACCACCACCATTACCACAACTACCACAGCTACCAACACTACCACCATCACTGCAGCTACCAACACCATCACCAACACTACACCACCACCACAGCTATCACTCTTGTTACCACAAGTGTCACTACCACCACTACCACTACTACAATTTAACCACAACTATCATAATAGTCACAACAAATACTGCCGCTAAGTGCACTGTCATCACTACCACCATTACAATTGATCCACCACAACCACACTACCACAATTACCACAACTACCAGAAATTTCACTACTGTAGCATCTCTACCACAGAGATACCATACTGTAGTATCTCTGTGGCAGTATCTGTATCACCACCACCACCACCACCACCACAGCTATAACCATCGGCACAACTACCACCATCGCCCCAATTACCACCATCATAACAACAGCACACATCACCACAACTATTACCATTACTAGAACTGTCCCCATCACCACATAAACTAATAGCACCAAATACCACCATCACCACCACCATCACCGTAGCTACCACCATCACTATACCTACCACCATCACCAGAACTACCACTATCATCGCAGCCACCATCACCGCATGCTACCCCCACAACTACCACCTTCACCACAATAACTGTATTCACTCCCCATCATAATAATAATCTATCTCCTCTATCACATGTACCACAGCTACCACAATAATCACCACCTAAACTAACACCTAATCTCCAACCAGTAATCTACCACAACTACCATCATCACCACAACCACACAAACTAACACATCATATCCCACCATAAAAAAAATAAAAATAAAAAAAACAGCTACTGCCATCTACCACAATCACCACAGCTACCACCATGGAGTGTTGAGCCTGTGACCGCAGGAAGAGAAGATATTACTGCTGGAGGGAATATATGAGGGGCGAAAATGGTAGGGGAAAAAGAAGGAATATATGGAAAGAGAGAATGTGCGAGAGGAGCGATAAATACGAGAGAGAGAGAGAGAGAGAGAGAGAGGCAAGAAGAATAGGAGAGGAATATGAAGGATCGAGAATGAATGAGTTAAAGGAGGAAGGAAGGAAGGAAGAAGAAAAAAAAAGAATGAAGGAGGGAATATGGGCGAGGAGAATCAATAAATATGAAAGAAGGAAGGAAGATGGAAGGAAGGAAGAGAACTGAGTGTGAGAATGAAGAGTGGAAGAAGAAAATGATTGATAGGGAATGGAAAAATCAAAGAAGGAAGGAAGAAAGAAAGGAATGATAAAGAAATGAAGGAAGGAAAAAAAGAAAAAAAAGCAGAGAAATAAGTAAAGAAGGGTGGACGGAAAGGAGGAAAGAAGAGATATTAAATGAGAAGGAAACGTGGATATGAAGCAAGAAAGGAAGAACATAAAGAAATACTTGCGAGTGGGAGTGAAGGAGGACGTATGGGAACGGTTTCAAAGAGAGAATGAAGAAAGAGAGTAAGGATAAGAACGAAGGAGGAACATGAAATCTTGAGAGGAAGTAACTGACTGAAGAAGAAGGAAGAAAGGCAAGAAGAGAAATTTACATTAAAGAATGATAAAGAAATAATGAATTAACATTTAAGCCTTTGTAACTCCCTCTCAGCAGAACAAAGTCGTGTGGCAATACACCATCAGGTGGATTAAACACCTGTATGAGCGAGGCCTTGTAGTCATCTTTAGGAGGATTAAACACCTGTATGAGCGAGGCCTTGTAGTCATCTTCAGGAGGATTAAACACCTGTATGAGCGAGGCCTTGTAGTCATCTTCAGGTGGATTAAACACCTGTATGAGCGAGGCCTTGTAGTCATCTTCAGGTGGATTAAACACCTGTATGAGCCAGGCCTTGTAGTCATCTTCAGGTGGATTAAACACCTGTATGAGCGAGGCCTTGGGGGTGTAAAAGATGTGACACCACCACATATAGTGATGTTTCCTTTCTGATTTCCACACGTGACCCATTGCAATGGGGGTGACCGTGGGTTTAAATTAATGCGGCCACAATGGTTGACAAATACCCACAGAGTGACAAATTGCAATATATCATCAGGTGGATTAAGCACCTCTGAGAGCGAGGCCTGGTAGCCGCCTAACCTGACGGTATAATGCAATATGTCATTCTGGATATACTTGTCAACCATCATGGCCACATTAACTTAAATTTGCTGCTGCCCCCATTGTGTGTCGTCGTAGCAGCAATAACTAGACTACTAACAGTCTCATGGTCAGGAAAACTCTAGCGTTCCTTCCAGATTGCGCCAGACGATTTTATTCAGCTGTGAGCGAGCCATAGGAGCCTGAGGGTGAAATTATCGTCCAATTATAGGCTGTTGTCTCAGCATCAATATGTGGGCTATTAATTATCGCCCCCTGTAGGTGTAATTCTGCCACGGCCTCACCACCAGTATTGCATTTCAGGCCTAATATCACTCCACTTACCTGCCCTCTTCTCTCCTATGCTTGCTTCACTTCTCCTCCCCCTCTCTTTACCACTCTTCACTTGTCTCCTCCTCGCCTTCTCTCTCCACACCGCCTCTCCCAAATCTCTTCCCAGTCTCTTTTTTCCTCTCGTTTAACTACTCCTTTACCTCCCTTCATCCCTTCTCCCTTCTCTTCTTCTCTCGCCTCATTTGTTCTCCTATCCCTTTCCGTTCGACTCTCCTCCACTCACATCCCCTCTTCTGTCCTCTCGTCTCTTCCCCTCTTCTCTCCGCTCGTCCCCTCTATTCTCCTTTCGTCTCCTTTCCTCATCACTTAGTATCACTTGACATACCGACATACCTACAACCTCCTCTCCCCTCCCCTCAATTCCTCTCTTATCCCCTCTTCTCTCCCTCCATCATCTCATATCAGTTTCTCACCTTTCCTTTCCTATCTTTTCATGTCATGTACATTGTTTTGCTTTATTCTTACCTATCCTCTCGTTCCCTCTTCCCTTCCCCTCTTCTTTTCTCCTTTCCTCTTTACCCCTCTCTTGTCATCATGTCATCTCTCCTCATTTCCTCACCGCTTCTCCCTGTAATCTCCCCACCTCTTCTCCTCCATATGCCCTAGCCTCTTCTCCTACTCATTCTTACCTTAGTCTCTCTTCCTCTCACTTCTCCTCTCTTCTCTTCTCCTCTCCTCTCCTTATTGCGTTTTGTAACTCCACTTACCTGCCCCTCACTTACCTTTACCCCCTTTTTCTTCTCATCTCATTTCCTCCCGTCTCTTCCCTCCTCATCTTTTCCCTTCTCCTATCCTTTCTTATTACTTTTTATCTCTTCTCTTTCTCATGTCTTCTCTTTTCTTTTCCCTTCGTCTCTCCTCTCACCTCACCTCATGTCTCCACCCCTCCTCTCAACTCATCTTATCCCTTCAGTTCTCCTCCTTTCTTTCTCCTCCCCACTCTTCCATTTTCTTCTATCCTCTTCCGTTCTCTTCTTCCCTCTTCAATTCTCCTCTTCTCTCTTCCATTCTTGTGTTCGTCTTCCATTCTCCTCTTCCCTCTTCCATTATCCTTTTCCCACTACCATTTGCCTCTTCCTTCTTCTGTGTTACTCTTCCTTTGTCCCTTTCCTTCTCGTTTATTCAGTTCACTCTTTCTCCTCTGCTGTACTCGGCTGTACTGTATTCTGCTCTGCTTGACCCTACTGCATTCTGCTCTGCTTGACCCTACTGCATTCTGCTTCACTCCTACTTAAACTCTCACCTCCCTTCACCTCACTTCTTCCCTTCTCCTCTCCCGTCAGCTCTCCTTATCTCCTTTTCCCTCCTCTCCCACGTCATTCTCCTTTCCTCTCCTCCCACTTCCCCTCCCTCTTCACATTTCCCCTCATCTCTTCTCATGTTTTCCTTTCCTCCACTCATTTCCCCTTCCTAATCCCTTCTTCTCTCCTCTCCTTTATTTGCTTTGTTTTGAATTACTTTTCCCCCGTTCTTCTCTCCTACTTTGTATTGCCTTACTTTTCTCTTCCCTCCCTCTCTCCCCTCCTCCTTCTCCCTCTCCCCTCTTCCTTCCTCCTCTTCTCGCTTCTCTTCTCCTCTCCTCGCTTCTCTTCTCCTCTCCTCTCCTCCCTTTTATCCTCTCGTGCTCTTTACTTTCCTCTCCTATATTTTCCGTATCTTACCCCCCTCTCACTTTACTTTTTCCCTTCCCTTCCCTTTTTCTTCTCCTTTAATCTCGTCTCGTCTCTTCAATTTTTGTTCCGACTCGTGTACTGTTCCCCTCCTATTTTCTCTCCTATTTTTTTTCTCTCTCCTTCTTCTGCTCTACCCTCCTCTCTCATATCTTTCCTCCTCCTCTCCTCTTCCATCCTATCATCTCTTCGCCTCATCTTCTATCCTCTCCACTACTCTCCCCTCATCCGTCGTACTCCTGTCTTCAATACTATGTCCTCTCCTCTCCTCTCCTCTCCTTTCGCTCTAGTACTAATGTATATCAAATGGTACAGTAATGCTCTGTTGTGGGAGGGGGGAGGAGAGGAAAGTGAATGAGAAGAGACATGGAGGGAGGGTGAGGATGGGATTGGGAGGGAACGGGATGGAGAGGAAAGTGAAGAGAGAGAGAGAGAGAGAGAGAGAGAGAGAGAGAGAGAGAGAGAGAGGAGAAGTTAGAGGAAGAGGAGAGAAAAGAGGCGGGGAATGGATGAGGAGGAAGGGTGAAATAATGGAAAAAGAGATGGAGGGAGGATAGGGAGGAGACTGGGAAGGGAGGAGGGGGGAGTGAAGGGGGAGACAGATGAAGTGAGGGTGGAGAAGAGACGTTAAAGAAGTGAAAAGGAAGAGAGATGGGTAGAGGGTGGGGGAGCAGACTGGGAAGGGATTGGGGAAGAGAGGGAAGTGAATGAAAAGAAATGAAAGAAGGGGCGGAGCTGGAGGGGAAAGGTGTAGGGGGAAAAGAAGATGATAGAGAGGGGCTGGTGAAGGAAGGATGAAGATGGAAGAGGCGTGGAGGAGAGAAGGAACGGAGGACAGGTGGGAAGAAGGGTGGAAAAGGAAGAAAGGGAAGTAGATGAGGTGAGGAAGATGAAGCAGATGTTGAGAGGATAGGGAACTGATGACGAAGAGAAGTGAATGGAGAGGAGAATTATGAAGGGGTGGGGATGCAGGGGACAACGAAGAATGGAGAGGCAGAGAAGCACTCATCCTTACCTTGTACGGTACCTAATGCTCAATGAAATTCATGCAACTGTGACTTAGAATGTAAATTATGGGAGTGACCCAGCTGCATCAGGTGAAAACAACCGTCTCTACTAACCACAGTGATACAGTCATACTTCATAACGATCATAACGAAGGCTTATCGAGTTTCATGTAACTACGACTTACTGTTGAAATCGTGACTGTGACCCAGTTCCGTCAGGTGAAAATAGGCCGACATTAGTTACAATTCTGTGTAATAGATGGCGCCACGGGTACGTAAACACAGCCTTTGTGTGCGCCTCCTCGCCTGCTTACGTCCAGAATTTATGACGGGAATTTTGTCGGCTCACTTTCCTGTCATTATTCCACCAAGGCTGAGCAAGTTATGAAGACGCTGAAATACAGAGAAAATGTTATGAGGAAATACAGAGGAGGGAAAACTGGGTTGACTGGGTGTGTGTTTTAGAGGAATGTAGGGTTTTAAAACATTTATCATCATCATCATCATCATCATCATCATCATCATCATCATCATCATCATCATCATACTGACCCTCTCCTCCACCTACAATAAGGATGATGTGAAGTAGGATCCAGAATCAAGGAAAGAGAACAGATACAAGAGGAAGAACTACCATCAGCATGCCCAGTGACATGGATCTCACAATTAACCACACATCATGCAAACATCGGGAGTCCTGGCTCAGTCTTACATTCCCGACTATCTGTACACTTCTTTTTCTTTGCAGTTATATTTTTAGATACCGGTACTACGCTCTCCCTAACACCTGTCAAGGCAGGGTCAGTCCGTTGACTATGAAGCTTAAAAAAAAAAAAAAAAAAAATGTCAAATCCATGCCGTGTGCTTTTCCCGACATTCCGGTACCTTATCTGGCCAACTCGATCCCCTGTCAGTTCTCCAGCCTCCTGAGCCTCATTCTCGTTCTTTCACACATTTATTTACCATGTTGTTAAACCTCCTTCTTGGCCTGCCACGCCGTCTATGACCTTCCAACTCACCTAAATACCCTCTTACCCTCTTCCCAGTATACTTCTTTACCACAAATCCTTTCCTAATCACATTGTTTTGAATCCTATCTTCACGGTGTTTAGCACATTTCACTGCGTTCAGCACATTTCACTGGAGGCTGGTCCCGTTTCCATTGATCTTGTCTTTTCACACACTTCCGTTTTGTATTTGGTTACATCTTTATAACTGTACTGCATTCCCATTCTTAATTATGGCTGTGCTCAAAATATTTTAATGTATATTGCCAGCTTTAGCACCATTAGATGATTATTATGCTTTATCCATGCTTCCGTTAGACAGTTGTATTCGGTCTTGGACAGGTCTCTCGTCATGAAGGACTGCGAGAAGATGTAATTGCAAACCCAGGCTCTTCTGGACATGTACCAAGTGAACCACAGGAAACCGGCTACTTAAAATGGTCGCTCCCAGAGATCTTTGTTATGGTTATGGTAAAAGATTGTGTTATAACAGTGAAGTGCTTGAAGTGATTAGAGTGTTGTGCTCTGGGAAGCTGCATTGCTTTGTGGGCATAGTGGATTGAATGTAAGTTGTATTTTTTGCTGGTACTGAAGCAGGGAAGATTGATGGCTGCATCCTAGTCTGGCTAGGTACAGTCATGTCTCTCTGGGTATGGGAGTTTCTGAGGGATGTACGTCTGGTCGTAGTTCGTGAAGGATGCTGTCTGGCTGGAAGTTTTGGATGGCTGCTATGGCTG
Source organism: Coenobita brevimanus (assembly GCF_032717465.1). Taxonomy (NCBI): domain Eukaryota; kingdom Metazoa; phylum Arthropoda; class Malacostraca; order Decapoda; family Coenobitidae; genus Coenobita; species Coenobita brevimanus. The sequence goes on from NC_137011.1 coordinate 30,978,235, forward strand.
TATGTTCATGTGTTTCTGTGAAGTGTAGTGTTGGGTGGAGGAGGAGGGATGGTACTAAGGCTTTCTGTGAAGTGCTGGGAGGTTGACCTTTTTTTGTTTCTTGGTGGTGAGGGATGATGCAATATAAAGTTAAAGAGGTGGGATTGATCTTAAGCTGAAGCGATGAAGTATTTCAGTGTCTCATTCATATGATCCTTGCATGGCTATATTTTTATTTGTTTATGTAGTTGGTCTGTGTTTGTGGAATTTTTGCCTCCAGTTACTGTTCCAACACCTTCAATCCGATGATGTTTCTTAGTTTTTGTTCATGTAGCCTCAAGATTACTCTCAGTTTACAAGAGACTTTTCGAACTGGAGAACTTAGATAACAGCTTTCATTGACCCATTCATCGGCCGACTCCTCCCCGAAACAATAAAAAAGTACGAGTGGCAAGACTACAATAAAAAATATATTATCAAACTGAAGGCATTAAGGCTTTGTTTTGTGGCTTTATGAGCATTTCCATGTTTGTATCTGTCGAGGAGGGGGCGAATCTTGGGCAGAAGTACTTCACTGTCGTTGTCATGAACTGTTTTGCAGATTGTTTTCAAGGGTTCTGCTGCAGAAGGTGGTGCCCGTGAATGTTTTCGAGACTCTGAGTTTGCAAGGTGCCTTTGCATTAATGTTGCTTGTATGTTGAGAAAAGTTCATGCCATTTATGCACATCCAAAGTAAGTCTTAGAATTCTGGGGTGACGCTCCATTGGGAGTGACTGGTTGAAGTGAGAGACTGAAGGGTGTACGTAAGATTCGCATCTGTCTGGAGTGATGAGGGCGATGGTTGATATTATTGGTGTAGGAACTACTCTGCCTTCTGAAAGAGTAATATTGAGCTACAGCGTAAATCTGTGCTTAAAGGATTAATATTTGACTTTCTTCACCCCTTCTCTTCGTTGATGTCTCATACCTGGGTCGCGAAGCACTAGGTGTACGAGATCATCACGTGCCAACATGTTGATGTTGTTGTTGTTGTTGTTGTTGTGGTGGTGGTGGTGGTGGTGGTGGACTGCTTAGAATGTTTTCAATTACATCGCCGCCACGCTCATAGCTAGCCTACAACGTCCACTTTCACAAGGTGCATCACTCCTTCTGTGTCCCTGCCCCCAATTCAGGGAGCTGTGATATCAACACGCGTAAGGACAGAAGTGTGGACAGAATGAGAGAGAGAGAGAGAGAGAGAGAGAGAAATGAAGGTCAAGAGAGACACACATGAACAAATCCCTCATAAATAGCATACGATTAGGTATACCGCAATTTATGACAAAGCTAATTCTAGGTCACAGGAAAGAAAAATCGTGAACAAACGATCCTTTTCTTCATTAATAATCAGGTAAATGTGGTTGAACTGCTAATTAACTGGGAGATTTAATATGATCTACGTTCATGTGGTTCTGTGAAGTCTGAGCGTGGATCTTTTCTGGATTGATATGTGAGTGCTGAGGAGAAGACTCAAGGAAGAGGGAAGGAGAGAGAGGTGAAGGAGGGAAAGAAGAGGAGGAGGAGGGAGAGAAGGAATGAGAAAACAGAAAAGATTATAAGAGAAAATGGAAAAGTAAATTAAGAAGAGGTGAGACGGCCAAAAGACGGAGGGTGAGAGAGGAGGAGGGAAGGAAATCGGGTGGAGAAGGATGCGAAAATGGAATGAAAGATGGAGGAAAGGGAAAGAAAGGAAGGATGAAAAAATAGGAGGGAATATGAAAAGTACAGTGGAGAAAGGGGGAGGAAACGGAAGGACAGAGAGAGAGAGAGAGATTAAAGGATAGGTAAAAATAATGAGAATAGTGTAATCGTGAGTCTGACGACATATTTATGATATGCTCATCCTTCACGTTTGAGCTTCCTAATTGCTTTCACCTGAAGAGTCTGATTTCATTCCCTCTAACTTCAAGATTCTCTCTCTCTCTCTCTCTCTCTCTCTCTCTCTCTCCCTCTCTCTCTCTCTCTCTCTCTCTCTCTCTCTCTCTCTCTCTCTTAAATTCCTCTTAAAGTTGACTGTCACCCAGTCTGTCTCTCACGTTTCTTTTTTTTTGGCTATCAGTCACTTCGTTTTTTCACGTCACATCCCTTGCCGGCCCTTCAAGGATTCCAGAATTAATTAAATCCATGAATATGTAGATAGACACGGGCGATCCTGGGACGTGGGTTGAGGATGGAGGGATAGTGAGGAGGAGGGAGGTAGGATTAAAAGAGGGTGGATGGATGGGTGGATGGATGGATGGATTTACTGATGGAAAGATAGTTGGAGGGAGGGAGGGAGGGATGAACTGATGGAAGGATGATAGAGAGATGGATTGATGGACAGAGGGAGGAGGGATGGATGAAGGCTTGGGAGGGGAAGGGATGGATGGACAGTGTGAGTGGGGATGGAAAAATGGAATGAGGGGATGGAAGGCGGAGGGAGAAGGGATGGAATCAGGGGATGGATGGTGGAGGGTGGAGGGATGGATAGAGGGAATGGATGGGTGACGAATGAAGTAAGGGCTTTATTCGAGGCAACATAAGACATTTCAGTAGACCTGATTCTTTACCTCTTGTACGTTACTCAGGTCAACAGTGTCGGTACTAAAGATATATAACACGGAGTACTAATATGTAATGTGCATAAAAAATTGCTAAGAATAACAGTAATACGGAACTTCCTATGTCACCTGTAATACGGCCCTACTGGTCTGCATGGGTTATTTTGTGGTAATATCATGCACAGTGGGTTTGTTACATGACTGGTTTGGGTGTTATACTCTGGCATTGTGTTAACACCTAATAAACGGCTTGCGGGTAATGACAAAGTAATGGTAATATGTAAATTTTCGGTAAGTGGCTGTGACGAGAGTGACACTTGAAACTGTTAGGTAACCAGGCAGACTGAATTCACAAGATCTCTATTCTGTTCGAGAGAGAAAGAGAGAGAGAGAGAGAGAGATTAGGGGCAAAAAAGACAGACTGAGGACCACAGAAATGCTGTATGAAACTAGAAACCACTGAGAGATCGTGTACCTCCGCCAGTGCCTTTGCCATTAAAATGGATCCGGATCCGGATTTGTGGAGATAATGTGTGGAATACATAGGATCCGGATCCGCCCCAAATTTTAATCAGATGTTCCTTGACCCATGGCCCACTCTTCCACAAAATTCTAGTGAAATTCATTAAGAACTTTTGGAGATACTGTGCGGGATACATAAGTTCCCCCTAATTTAATAAATTCTTTCTTGGCCCATGGCCCACCTTTCCACAAAATTTCATTGAAATTTATTGACAGCTTTTGGGGATATCGTGTGGACAAACAGACAACCAAACAAACATAAGTGAATACATAACCTCCTCCAACTTCGTTGGCGGAGGTAAAAATAAAAAGACACAGAAGAGAGAAGTAGGGAAGCAGTGAATCGTTCATGGAGAGGGGAAGCGAGAAAAAAAAAAACAGTGGAAGAGAAAAAAACGAATTAAAATAAGAGGAGGAGGATAGTAATGGAAAAGATATTTTAATAAATGCTAAAATAAGGAAAAGCAAATAATGAGGTGAGGAAAGTACAGTATATAAAGCGGAGGACAGCACAAAATAAAAAAGAAAATCAGAATGAAATGTGAGTGAGAGAAAGGAAGGGGAAAGGTAAAATGATAAGACAATGAGGAAAGAAGGAAGTTGAGTAAAACAGGCAAAAGATGAGAACAGGTAGATTTGTTCAAATAAGAAAAAAAAGGCAAGGATTAAACAAAACACTGTATGTTAAAGGAGTGTGGATGAAACAAAGAAGATATAGAATCTGGTAAGTGAGAAAGTAAGGAGAAACAAGAAGAGAAGCCCACGAAAATAGATTTTAAGAAATCGAAAAAGAGAATTAAAAGAAGAGTAGTTGGACTGGCAGTACAAACCGTGCCCTTCAACTGTAGGTCTAAGGATCGAACATTGAACTTTGCCCTATGACCTTGACCTTCTTCTCGTTGCTCTTAAAATCCAAATACTTCATCCCTTTCCTTACCCACAACCATTCCACCAAGTTTGGCCTAAATAGGATCAAAACAATTATAGTTCACAATGTCTTGTAATCTTGACCTTTGACATCTTGTTCTCAAATTTTCATCCTCCTGTGTGACCTTCACCCCTTCCAACAGATCTGGCTTGTATCGCCTAAATATTGTCTGAGCTATAGAGTCATACCTTCAACCTTGTCCTACCACCTTGACCTTAGACCCAGTGTTTTCGAAACTGCATCAGTTCATCTTTGCCTACTCACAACATTTGCATCAAATTCGGTTGTAATCGAATGAAAATTGTTTAAGGTTACCTACTTAAGTGAGCTTGACCTTTGACTTTACATTTTAAAAAGAAAAAAAATGGTAAACCCTTTGGTTCTTCCTCGGCTCTTCCACCGAGTTTAGTTTAAATCAGATCTGATCTGAATTATTTAACCCCCCCACACACACACACATTTGTTCCTATTTTGGTTTTCACCTTACTCCTCTCCGCTCCCCTTTCCTCCCCGTTCCATTACCATTTTCCCATTTTTTTTACATATATAAACATTCCCCAGTCTCATCCCCTCTTTTTCTTCTCCCAATCCGTCCCCCCCCCCCTTTTCTTTTTTCGCACTTCCAGTCTTCTACTCTTTCTTCTCTTAATAATCTTCCTGCAAGATTCCTTCCTCCTTCTTCCTTTTCCTTTCATGTTTCATCCCCTCTCCTTCCCATCCATTCTTCTATCCTTTTCCTTTCCTATTCCTCTTCCCCCCCCCTCCCTTTTTTAATATACCGGAATTATAATTATCTTACATTATGTTTCATCTGCCTGTCATCCTTTTCCAGCTCCTTCCCCCCCTCTTCCTGTTTTCTCGTTTCACCATTCCTCCTCCTCCTCCTCCTCCTCATTCTCATCCTCATCCTTCAGAGAAATATAAAATCGTCGATCTGGAAGACTTCCCTCAAATGGCATAATAACGAAATGAGGGGAAGAGTGGAAGAGGAGAGGGGGTAGAAGATAGAGGAGAGGTAGACCAAGAGAGAGAAGAAAGGAGGGAGGGGGGGACCTATGCCAGCGAGAAAAAAAAAAAAAGAAAGGTGCAGAGGAAGTAACAGAACGAAGAAAGAGGGAAGAGAAGAGGGAGTGAGGGAAGAGATGTAAGAGGGAAGATAAGAGAAGGAAAGGGAAGGCAAAAGGAGGAGAGGAGAGGAGAGGAGAGGGGAGGGAAAGGGGGAAAAAAGAGAAACGTGTAATGAGGGAGAGAGAGAGAGAATCACACACACACACACACACACACACACACACACACACACACACACACACACACAAGGGGGGAGGTCAAACACTCACCCATGAAAGCTCAGTAATACTATGATGACGAGAGTGTAGGAGGAGGAGGATAATCAAGGGAGAGGAATAGTTACGATTAGACGGAATTATTAGAAAATATAGGAATGTAAGGAGAGGAGAGTATAAATGGAGGAGAGATTATGGTAAAACATACGATGGAGAGAAAAGGAGAGAGGAGACGAGAACGAAAATACAGAAGATTAAGATGAAGTCTACGAAGAGGAAGAGATGGGAGGAGACGGGATGGAAGGAAAGAGAAAATAGGAAAAGGAAAAAGAAAGAGAAGAAAAGAGAGGAAGGAGAATGAGTGAAGGCTTCATCATATATATATATATATATATATATATATATATATATATATGTATATAATGTATGTATGTACAGAGAGAGAGAGAGAGAGAGAGAGAGAGAGAGAGTTCTTTATGTAAATATCAAGGGCTGACAAATATTTTAAAAGCTTTTTTGTGATTGATAAGGCCGGTAGGAACTGGCTTCCGGGTATGCATGAGTGGGAATAGCACCCAGCGTTGTAGTAGGTGATACGACCATCCAGAACTTCAAGAAGGGATGGGTATGAAACTTGGCCATGTAACTTTTTTTTTTTTTCTAGGCTGGTATGAAGCCGTATATATTTTCCTTTCGTCGTTTCCTTTTAAATTTCCATGTCAATATTTCTGTACTGGTTGGTGTTCTTTTCCACTTTATTCTTGCTAATTTCGACTTAGGGTTTGGTGGTCTGGGAAGAGACTCCTCAACTGTCCAAGTATTATTCTGGTAGTGTAGTAACACTCTTTCGAGAACGGATTATCAAGGGCCAACCAACCTGCTGCATTTTTTTTTTTTTTGTTATTCCTTCGTTGCTTTGTAGGTCAGGTAAACATGATTTTGAAAAATGAAATGGGATGAAAATGTAGAGAATATATTATTCTAGCGGATGTTAAGATATAAACGTAGTTCATGAATATATTGACGAATGGAATGAGAACAAATATGCAGGGATTACTTTTGTGAATTTGGGAATCATGAACGATACTGGCGACTGTTAACCCTTCAGCCAGATGCTGCCTTCAGATATTTTTATTCACTTGGATAGATTTTTCACATGGGAAGGGGTACATACCGGCACAGCTTTCATTATCCCCTTCACTACAAGGATATTCTAATAAACTGAATAATATCGTCAGGCAGCAGCAAGAATTTAAAGAGATAAGAGAGGGAAATAAAGGAATAGGCTGAACTGGTGAGCGTTAAAGTGCTTAAGGAAATCAGTTATGTGGAGAGGATGGAGACTGGGTGGCTAACTAGGAGGCGCTGTGAGTGAGATGGAGGGAGGAGGGGGAGAGGATGACCGAGGATGAGATGCAAGGATGGGGTGGAGAGGTATATGAATAGGTCGGGTGACATGAAGAGAAGGCATCTTGATGGCGGAGGACAAGGTAACATGGAGACGAATTGACAACCCCATGCGAGATTGAGGCGTCTGGCTATAGATAAACAAGTAGATAGATATACGGAAGATAAATAAAGATACATTGGTGCACTGGTATATGTTAGGGGATAAAAATTAATACTGTGTTGTTTTACGCGATGGCCGACCAGTAGTTGTAATGTTGCGGCAATTTTGAGGTATTGTTTGTGACTGACCCCCATTGTGACTGAACACATGCACCGATTTAATGGTTTGGTACAGTCTGTTTGGATGGAGGGCGCTTGTTTATTTGTTTGTGCGCTCTCTCTCTCTCTCTCTCTCTCTCTCTCTCTCTCTCTCTCTCTCTCTCTCCCTCTCTCTCTCTCGAACAGTATCATTGTGTGTGTGTAAGTGTGTGTGTGTGTGTGTGTGTAGGGATGGAGGGAGGCAGGTACAGTAGACAGATATACCTAGAAATACTGACTAGAAGTGTCAGAACCTTCTTCCTGTTCTTCAGACAGAATCGTTCTAAAATGTTGCGATACTGTCTTGTAGCATATTTTCCTTGTGGTCACACCTCCCATTGAAATCAGTTGCCTCAGGCAGATGCAATGTATGATCATTACCAAGCACATTTTGTGGACGGTAGTTTGGCGTCGTGTGGTTCCGTGCTCGTTTTTTGCTGGTTACACTCCCGGCTTGTCAAACTTTGGGTTAAAATATGATTCATAACGCCTAAATCGATATTCTGGGAAAGGCATCTCGCAATTCCAGGCCCTGGTGTATGCATAGCAGTTTTCATGAATATAGTCATGAAGCCATGGCAGCGAGCGGTGTTGGGAACTCCACCAAGAGGAAACAGAGAAAAAGGCAGAACATTTTCTCTTCGGTAAAATTTTATGTAAGAAACGGTTAAGGATGAGCATCAGGTAAACCTCCTGCGCCAGTGGGAATACAGCCCTTGGTAGAAAAGGCTGAGGCTTGGTAGAAAAGGTGGACACCCGGTAGCAGAGGTGGAAGTGCACAGAGAAGGTGAATTGGCCTGTAACCAAGTTGTTTGCCTGGCTAAACTACTTACACTAAAGATGTGTGCTACTTGTATTGAAGAAATAAGGGAACACAAGTACGCTGCCCTTCGTCCATCATTCCATCCGGCCTGTTAACCACATCACTAACCATCTGAAGTATGAAAGACATCTAGTAGTGTAGGGGTTATTTAGACGCTGTATATCTCACCGGTCCGGCAGGAAGAGTCTCTCCAGAACTGAATAAAATCGTCTGGGTAACGGCAAAATTAGAATAAAAATACCAAATACGTACGTGTGCTGAAGGGATTACAGCAATTAAAAAGAAGGGGGGAGGTAAGGGAACAGTGTTTTTCTGGAAAAATGGGGATAACTCATATGAGGGAAACAATGAAAGAAACTGAAGATTTTGATAGGGATACTGTAAAAAGTAATAGGTGTAGCTTGACTATTGTTCTTTAGCTGGAAACGCAGTTTTTCTATATAAAATTAAATGTTGAGACTTGTTATAAAGATTGCTTTGATCAGAATTTATTGGTGTAAATTTTCTTAGCATTTTCCTGACAGATGGTGACATGTAGAGGTGTATGGTATGTAGGAGGACTACTGGGCCTTGAGTGCAGGCTGTGAAGCCAATGCCCAGAGTCGGACACATTAAAAAAAAAAATGTCACAGCAGTTCACTTTCACACCTGTAGTTCTACTCATTCTGCGCCATGGCTGGAGGTGCATTACTCTGTACCCTCCCGGACACTGCAATGGATTATCTGCTTCAGCACGATGACGTCTATTTACTTTATTGCTGCTGCTGTCATACGATGAAGGACCCGTTGTATAGAAGGGATAGAAGCAGACTCTTTTAACCCTTGTAGAACGATAACGTAGATTAGGCCTAGAAGTTATTCCTGTTACTTCACACGATTTTAGTCAGCTTAAGAAGGACGTGTTGTGTAGAGTGACTTGAAATCATTTCAGTGAATTCCTTCAGTACGATGCTACAGCGGATTATTTTATCCAGCTTATGACAGACCCAGCATAGTAAAGGTGTAAACAAAACAAAAAATATAGTCCACCAGTACGTGCAGTACGACGGCTTTTCTTTTTGTTACGCCGGACGATCGTACGAAGCTTAGAAGAGATTCCTTGTAGTGAAGAACTTCGTAACAACCTTTAATAATCCCTACAATCTGAATACCTCATTAAAATCTTGTTGCCACAAACGGATATTCAGATAACGAAGGTATCTAAGTACTGAAAGGTTACTGAAAACAGTACCTAATCCCTCCGTTTTTAGAAGTCCTTGACCTGAATAAAGTGCTCCGGATATAGCAGGAAAAAATACATACGTCATGAAAGGAAATAGACTAATAATTTCACTGAGTTAATTTCTTTACTTTGTGTTCTGATCAATCGCAGTCTTGTTTTTTACTGTGTGTGTGTGTGTGTGTGTGTGTGTGTGTGGATGATTGTTGCCCACAAGTCAACAGCTGCAGGCCAACATTCAACGCTGTGTGGACAAGATATCACCGAAACATTACAGAGGGTGTTTACAAACATGAATCGTTGGGTACATTTGTGTGAAATGCAAAATGGTGGACATTTGCAACATTTGTTATAATAAATGCAATGTCCCCATAGGGTTGCCTTACTTTGCCAGCACCAGGAAGTTGGCTGGTTTTGACCGGACAAAAATGCCTAACTCCTTTCACTTCACTTGATGGCCAGGTGTAGTCAGACTGGAGGGTTGATATGGCTGGTAACCAAGGAGACTTGGTTCTGCATAATTCCTTTCAGTTTAATTGGTGGCCAAGTACTCGTATAGTCAGACTGGAGAGCTGAATTGACTAGTAACCAAGGAGGCTCACTTCTGCATAATTCTATTCAGGTCAGTTGACAGCCAAATGTAAACAGATTGAAGGGTTGAAATGACTAGTAACCAAGAAGACTCTGTTCTTCGTGCCTAGCATCATAATCTAGTGTTAATCTACTGCTACAATTCAGCATTTAAAGTGGACACATGGGATTTTTAGGCCAAGTAGGTGTAAAAGTACTATAGTAGATGCAGTGTGAAGTGTGGCTATAAGCCTGATAACTATAGTCTTTTCACGTTAAATTGGCCCAGATTTTTGTCATTCTGCAACTTATTTCACATAGCCCAGTGGCAGACAGAGGCATCACAGTGGTTTTATATCCGTTTCATAACACTTCTTCGTGACTAGCATCACATTCATAGCGTTATTCTAGTGTTACAACGCAACAGTCAAGGCGGAGAGATGGTAGTTTTGGGCCAGGTAAGAGTGAAAGAAGTATAGTCACACACTGATCACTTTAACGAAGGATATAGTCAGCCACAAACACAGCCTCTTGATGGTCTTTCTTCTTGAGTGACAGGAGACAAAGTTTAAGGTGTCATAAGAATTTTGTTTCCAGTCTTACTGCAAATCTCTTTTTTTTTTTTTTTCTTTTTTTTTCAAGAATTTCGAGCAACTGTTGGGAATTTTTTTTGATCATTTCGGAACTTGGTTTAGCTTCCAGTCCATAGAAAACATCAGCTGTATCTTCAGAAGAAGCGTGGCGTCTTTTTTTCTTGTGTAAATGTGTGTAGTCTTTCTTGCTCTGCCGTGAGACCTATTGACATGACGAAACAACCCGTTAATACGGATAAACCAGTCCTGTAATGGATACCCTAGCGTGCAGGTGGTGGCATGTGAAGGTGTGTGGTATGTAGTAGGACTGGGGACCCTAAAGGAACCTGATGTTAAAGCCTATGAGGTGGACGCCTAAAGATAAAGTGTAAAGATAAATTTGTGGCAGTTCACCAGGTAGACCGGCAACCGCAAATTTTACGCAGTTAGATGTGTGTGAGGTGGCCTGCAGGCTGGCCATATTTAAGACTCAGAACCAGCGAGAGTGGGTGTAGTACACAAAGTGATCGAGGAAGTAGCACCAGAGAGAGGCGCACAGACAACCCCCTACCAACAGACCCTGCCGGAAGCAGTTACTTGCCGCGTAAGAGCGGGGCGACGGAGGTGTGGATGCCCATGGAGATCCTGGTGAAGGGGTAGGAGAGGACTGGGGTGATGGGGTAGGAGAGGACTGGAGTGAAGAAGTGGGGGAGGGCTGGAGTGAGGAGGTAGGAGAGGGCTGGGGTGCGGGCGTGGATGGGCTTCGCTTCCCCTTCTCTCCACGCCGTCGACCCTCTCGGCGTTTTCCACTCCTTCGGTCCTCCTCACCACCGCCACCCTGTTCCTCCTGCACCCAGCCCTCCTGCTGGTCCCAGTCATCTTGCTGGTTCCAGCCCTCTTGCTGGGACCAGCCTTCTTGCTGGGACCAGCCTTCTTGCTGGGACCAGTCTTCTTGCTGGGACCAGCCCTCCAGATGGGACCTTCCTTCTTGCAGGGACCATTCTTCTTGTTGGGACCAGCCTTCTTGCTGGGACCAGTGTTTTTGAGTGTTATAACGATTTCTTCTTTGTTTTCTCTGTGTCATTTTTTCTGAAGCTCAAATTATTCCGTTATAAAAGGTAATAAGCCGAGATTAGTTAACAACTACTGGGGTTAAAGGGGATGGGGAGACTAGTACACACACACACACACACACACACACACACACACACACACACACACACACACACACACAAATAAATGCATCAGCAGTGTTCAGATGAGAAAGAGAGGGGGTGGAGGAGAGAGGGAGATAGAGATTATCAGAATATAAAAAATAAAAGACAAACTTTCAGAGAGAGAGAGAGAGAGAGAGAGAGGAAAGGGGAGAATGAGATAAGAATGACAGATCGAGGAGGAGGAGGAGGAGAGATGCGATGAGATGAATAGAAAGATGGGACAGGATGAGACGTGAAGAGAGAGAGTGGAGTAGGCGAAAGAGAGGGAGAAGAGGAGGAAGGGAGGGAAGGAAAGAAAGAAGAAATGAAGGAGGGAGAAAGGATGAGGGAATGGAGGAAGAAGGGAAGGGGGAGAGGGGGGGGAAAGGGGATAGAGAAGGAAAGAGGAAGGTGATGGAGGGAGAGTGGATGAGGGGAGAGGAAGTTAGTAAAGGTGAAAGGAGGAAGGAGGAAAGCAGGGTAATAGGAGAGGGAGGGGAAAGAGTAGTGAGAATGGAATAGGACTCTGAAGGAGGGAGGAAGGAGGGAAAGAGAAGGAGGAGGGAGAGAAAAGAGAGACTAGGAAAGGACGGAGAGAGTAGGAGGAGTAGGAGGGAGAGATAAGAGAGACTAGAAAAGGAGGGAGAGTGGAGACTGGAGAAGGAGGAGGGAGAGAAACGAGAGACTAGGAAAGAAAGGAGAGAGGAGAGGGAGAGGGGGAAGTTGGGAATGTGCGGGGGATAGAGGGAAGGAGAGATGGACACAAAAGAAAAATAAAAAAAACGAAGAAGAAAAAATAAACGACCTAATTTAGTTTCAACAGGACGAAATCCCTTTAAGAGGGACGATTTTTTACCCTCCACCTGACGCAGTCAGAGAAGGATATTGTCATCACTGGGACCAACAAAAATAGGTGGCTTAGAGATTTCGTTTCCAGGCCAGAATTCAGAAAGTATTCACTATAGAGTCATGAAATTTCACGTTGGAATGTGTCTTATAGTGAACTGGTGCCTTTTGATAGGTAGAATGTTGTATTAAGTATTTTTTTTTTTTAAATAATGAAAAAGACAAAAAAAAATCATTTCAGTGAGACCTGCGCAAGAAATCTGAAGGACCAATGCATTTTTTTTTTGCAACCATTGCAACTAGGAGGCAGACATTATCCGTGGCAAATGATTACATGAATATCCAATTATGTATGCAGTTCCATGACCGTTCCTGTAATGTAATGTAAAAATGGCTGCCTAAATGAAAAAAGCACGAGTCATTATTCATCTGATCTGCTCATAACATCCTTATTACCATGGATAAACTATTGAAAGTTTTTAGTTTTAATGTCTGTGTTATAAAGCGGGGGGTGAGGGCCGATATCCGCTTGTTTAGGTGTGCAGGGAAGTGGGGGGGAGTATGTGCTTGGTCCGGTGGAGATTTTGCAACAACGTAGCATTGCCTATGTTTTTAAGTAGAAATAAGGATATAAGTTTAGAGCACTAGTATTTGTCAGCAACTTAGCAAGCTGCCTTTGGGACTTTCCCCTCCTTCATTCTGTATAGAAATGACAGGTGTACTCCACCTCCTTCACTTTGCTTTCCCCTGAAGATGTGAATACACATAAACGCTCGGGATATTTCGTGTTTCCATTTTCCTTGTGAATGTCAGTATAGCGTATATACATAAGCGCCAACACCTCACACATACACACATACATAGGTTGCACGCTATATAAGTACCTCGACATGAAACACACACACACACACACACACACTCTCTCTCTCTCTCTCTCTCTCTCTCTCTCTCTCTCTCTTCCGTCCTTATCTACCTAACGTATTGCTAAACAAAACAAAAATCTGGATTAATAATCTCAGTCTGCACCTCTGTCTGTCTGTCTGCCTGCCTGTCTCATCTTTCATGTAATATCTCCTGTCTGTCTGGGATCACATTTAAATATTTATATATTTTTGTGTTACACCTGAGTTTTATGTTTTGTTTCATTAGCCACTAATATCAAACGAATTAAATAACGCTATATTCTTCATCATGCCCAGCCTTAATAGAGAGAGGGAATGGGCGAGTTATGCAAAAAAAAAAAAACAGGTAGGCCGACAAAATTTATATGTAGTGAAAGAGAGAGAGAGAGAGAGAGAGAGAGAGAGAGAGAGAGAGAGAGAGAGTAAAATGAAAACTGTGTTCTTTTGCCAGCGAACCGAAAAACTAGCCTTGAAAGGAGCTGACCCTTCCCCCTCCTCCTCTGTCTGTCAACTCTTCCTTCATTTCTCCTTTCATCCATCGTGCTTCCGTCCGTCCTTTCCTTCTCAGTGTCCTTTCTCGGTTTCCTTCCTCGTAATTGAAATCTGTAAGTTTCTACTTAACACTCTCCCAAGCTCATCCACCAAGCCTTGCAGCTCCCCTTCGTCTTCACTCAACAACACAGTATCATCTGCAAACAACAGTACAGGGAGTTTCCAAACACTATCCTCTCCCACCAGGGCCACTTCAACATCCACTACCCTACCTTGTACCTCTTTTATTATCTAAAGGTGAATGTAGGGAAGAGTAAAGTGATGGTATTTGAGAGAGGTGAAGTCAGTGAATGTACAGCAAGGTTGGATGGTGAGGAACTGGAAAATGTGAGTACGTTTAAGTACTTGGGTAGTGTGAAGAGTAAGGATGGAGGTTTGGAGGGTGAAGTGCTTGAAAAGGTACAGCAGGGAAGAAAGGTTGCTGGTTCTTTGAAAGCAGTGATAAGAAACAGGGAAGTGAGCATGGAAGTGAAAAAGTTACTACATGACAGTATTGTGATACCAACTCTAACGTACGGATGTGAAGCTTGGACGTTGTTGGGAGGACACAAGTCAAGAGTGAGACCAGTGGAAATGAGTTATTTAAGAGGACCCTGTGGAGTCACATGGAGAGACAGGCTGACGAATGAGGATATAAAGGAGCGTTGTGGTGCGGATGTGGATGTGATAGGAAGCGTTATGATGAACACACTGAGGTGGTTTGGCCATGTGGAGAGGATGGAGGGTGAAAGACTGACGAAGAGAGTGTATGTGAGTGAGGTGGAGGGGGGAAGAGGGAGGGGGAGGCCGAGGATGAGATGGAGGGATGGGGTGGAGAGGTATATGAGAGAGGGGTGTGTGAGTTGGGAGCAGGGCAGTGAAATGGCGGGGGACAGGGCGACTTGGAGGCGATTTGTTTGTGGCCACCCCAAACGGGATTGAGGCGTCTGGCAATAGGTAGATAGATAGAGTTTCTACTCCCACTGGATACTCTTTCAGCTTTCGAAATGTGGAAGAGACACGAGAGGTTGAGATGAAACAAGGAAGGCGGCGAAATGAGGCTCACAGGAAGGCAGGGATTGGAAAGAAAGATATGGATAGTGCTCGGGAAGGAAAGAAGGAAGGGTGGTGTAGGAGATGAATTTTGCTGAAAGAGAAGGGAAATAAGAAAGGAAGGGAGAAAGGAGGGAAGGAGTGGTGGAAGAGGAGAAACGGGGAGAAGATTTTAAATAACCTGTTTCATCCAAGTACGTCATTTTTGTTATTCTTGCCACCATCAGACGAATAAACTCGTGTTGGGAAATATCCCGAAGTAAGGAAGTAACACACCTGGATCGAAAAATATCTCCTAAGCTGAATAAAGTGGAATGGTGATAGCAAGAGCATGACATAAATATGTCCTCGTGTTGACTCTGTTAAAAGTAGCCTTGACTGGAAATACAAACTCCAGGAGGACTATGGCATAGAACGACCGTATATTTTTGGGTATGGTACTGTACTTCTGCTGAAGCTCTAATTCATATGTTCGATCAGAATACAGACAACAGTAAGGCTCTTCATCTCCCACCATTCCCTGCGACGTATTAGGCGGCAGGGGTATGAGTGAACAGACATAACAGTGAGAGGATACTATTAGTAGATCTACTGTGGTAACACTTTGTTCTTAATATAATTAAGTAATCAGTTCTAAACACAGCGTTTTAGATATGGCCTAACCAGTGATATACAACGTTTAGATAATATATATTTCTATTGTTATCGAAGTTCCTTGACGTGAGCCAGGATCCTATTACTCATGTCACTCGATGCTTTGCACTGTTAGCTCCGTCACTCACATGAAAACTCGTTTACAGAATTCTTTCTATAGCCAGGATTTTTTTTTTTTTTTAGTTTAGCAGAGGCATCATCCACTGAAGGGTATATGAAAACTATATTATCCTCATTAATGAAAAAAATACAACAATGAATAAAATCATCTGATGGAAGCAATAAGAATGTGGAAAATATCATTGGACTGAAGGGGTTAATAATTACTGGTGTGTCCTAGGATGGTATTCACTTTGGTTAACCAATTCAGTAAGACTGTGTATTTTGTTGGTACATTCTGTTCCACTTGGTCTTCCCCTTCCCAATTCCTCTCCAATCCATTCCGTTTTTTAATCATTTTTCGTCAGTCCCCAGTAATCCACTCCTCCCTCCCTCATTCTCCCCTCTCCTCTCTGTCCCCTTCTTTTCCCACTGCTTTCCTTTCCTCTTCCTCCATCTCTTCCCTCCCCTCTCCCCTCCATCACAGTCCAACCCACCTTTATTAAAATCTATGTCAGCATTACCGATTAGACTGTAGCATAAATCCAGTATTTCCCGCACAACTTCGGCGTAATTCACTTACTCGTATTGCCCCCGCCCCCCCTCCCCGCTATACCGCTGCCATTATCGTTCCGGTATTACATGCACAGAGCCGGAACGTTATTCATGCCTGGTCAGGCTAATGGTCCGTGCCGCGTAAATTTTCGGTTATTGGCGTGATTGAAATGTTTTGAAGCGAATTTAAAGCGATTGATAAGGCAGCCCTACTGCTCAGTTTCATTCCCCAACCCCCTTTCCACCATTACCACCACCATCATCATCCCTCCCCCCCCCCGCCATCACCATCACTACATCATCATCATCATCACCAGTATCGTCATCAGTCACCATCATCATCATCATCATCATCATCATCATCATCATCATCATCATCATCGTCCCTCCTGTGTGTTGTTGACGCTGGCTGCTGCTTCAGAGCGATTTGGTTTCAGTACCGTTTCTTTTTGTGACTTGGCAACTTAGCACATTACAGTGTGTGTGTGTGTGTGTGTGTGTGTGTGTGTGTGTGTGTGTGTGTGTGTGTGTGTGTGTGTGTGTGTGTGTGTGTGTGTGTGTGTGTGTGTGTGTGTGTGTGTGTGTGTGTGTGTGTGTGTGTGTGTGTGTGTGTGTGTGTGTGTGTGTGTGTGTGTGTGTGTGTGTGTGTGTGTGTGTGTGTGTGTGTGTGTGTGTGTGTGTGTGTGTGTGTGTGTGTGTGTGTGTGTGTGTGTGTGTGTGTGTGTGTGTGTGTGTGTGTGTGTGTGTGTGTGTGTGTGTGTGTGTGTGTGTGTGTGTGTGTGTGTGTGTGTGTGTGTGTGTGTGTGTGTGTGTGTGTGTGTGTGTGTGTGTGTGTGTGTGTGTGTGTGTGTGTGTGTGTGTGTGTGTGTGTGTGTGTGTGTGTGTGTGTGTGTGTGTGTGTGTGTGTGTGTGTGTGTGTGTGTGTGTGTGTGTGTGTGTGTGTGTGTGTGTGTGTGTGTGTGTGTGTGTGTGTGTGTGTGTGTGTGTGTGTGTGTGTGTGTGTGTGTGTGTGTGTGTGTGTGTGTGTGTGTGTGTGTGTGTGTGTGTGTGTGTGTGTGTGTGTGTGTGTGTGTGTGTGTGTGTGTGTGTGTGTGTGTGTGTGTGTGTGTGTGTGTGTGTGTGTGTGTGTGTGTGTGTGTGTGTGTGTGTGTGTGTGTGTGTGTGTGTGTGTGTGTGTGTGTGTGTGTGTGTGTGTGTGTGTGTGTGTGTGTGTGTGTGTGTGTGTGTGTGTGTGTGTGTGTGTGTGTGTGTGTGTGTGTGTGTGTGTGTGTGTGTGTGTGTGTGTGTGTGTGTGTGTGTGTGTGTGTGTGTGTGTGTGTGTGTGTGTGTGTGTGTGTGTGTGTGTGTGTGTGTGTGTGTGTGTGTGTGTGTGTGTGTGTGTGTGTGTGTGTGTGTGTGTGTGTGTGTGTGTGTGTGTGTGTGTGTGTGTGTGTGTGTGTGTGTGTGTGTGTGTTTTGGAAGATTTTATTAAGGTATATTGATTTCGCCGTGTGTTTTCTATAATTTGCACATTAAGTACCGGGTATCGTTGCACAAAAGTTCACAACAACTGAACTAATGTATAATTCTCTTGATGTCAGGGTAGGTTTGGGTACATATAAGTACCTGAACTTCAGTGTGACATCACGTAACGGTGTTTTGGCCTAATTGTTTCACCTTCCTGGGACGCATCACATTACTAAGGCCACCTCAAAGCGATTTCCTTCGGCTCAGAAAAACTTCAGTAATCAGAACTACAAGGAATAATCTTAGATGAATAAAATCGTGTGGTTTTAGCCTGAATATAATTCCTAATGTATCGATGACAGCCATAGAATTGACTGAAATACAATTAACATTGTATAGGAAATCCATCTGAATTAACAATACATCAGAACTCCTCTCACTGTTTCAGAATGGAGCGCAGTGCAAAGGTTCGGTAAATATTTCATATTTGTTTTGCTGGCTGTGAAAATTAAATACCAATTTCCAGACGTAGAATTGCTATTCTTAGTGGTGCTTGACTTATCTTTTGTCATAAACTTACCCGTACTTGTAGTGGTTATTTGTGTTATTTGTATATTATAATCATGTATATATGTCTTTCATTATCCATATAATATTTTGTATATGCATGTGTATCGTTTGGTCGGTATCATTTTGTACAGTAGTTTATATTATTATATATTTTCATTACTGTTTTTTGTACATGGCTGTAATATTATACAGGAATAATTTCCATTAAAAACAGTGCCAGGGTACTATAAGTGAAAAGAAAATGAAAGAAGAGAGAAGGGATGGGAAAGGAAGGAAATAGAATGTAGGGATGGAGAGCAAAGCGGAGAAGAGGAATATGTAAGGAAAGTAAGGAAGAGCTATGAAAGGAAAGGCATGAAAGGAAGATAAAGGAAAGGAAACGGAAAGGACAGGATGGAAATAGAAATGAAGTGAAAGAAGTAAAGAATTGAAATGAAGGAATGGGAAGGGGAAAAAGAAAAGAAAAAAAGGAGAGGAACCGAAGAGAAGAAAATGAAAGAAAATAAAAAGTGGGAAAATGAAAGTAAGGGCTATTATAGTGGAGAGTAGGAGTGGATGGAAGCGGAAAGGAAGCACATAAACGACAGTGTGAGACAACGAACAGAGGAACAAGGAGTGGAGGAATTTAGGATGGGAAAGAAGAAGGATGAAAGAAGGGATGGGAAGAAGTGAGAATTGAGAAAATCCAGGGTGGATGAGGAGAGAAAATGGAGGGAAGGAAAAGTGGAAACCAGGGAATAGAGGAATGGGAGGGTGAATGAGGAAGCAGAATGGAGGAAAGTAATGATGAATAAGAACGGACAGTGGAGGAAACGGAGAATAGGGAAGATGGGAGAACGGAGGAAAGAAGGAGTGGAGGAGGAGGGAGGAGGGAGGAAAGGGAGGGTGGTGAAGGAGGGAGAATGGAGAAAAGAGAGGGTAAATGAAATGGAAAATGGAGGAAGTGGAAGGTGGAGGAGGAGGGATAATGAAGGACAGAGAGGATGATGATGATGATGATGATGATGATGTGCTTGGACTGGAGGAAAAAGAGAAGACAAAGGAAAGGTGAGACGACAAAGAAAAAAAAAATGGAAGTGGTGGAGGAAACTGGAGGAGAGAGGACAGGAAGGAGAGGTAAATGGAGGAGACAAATTAGGACAAAACCGGATAGAAGCCCCTAAGGAAATGACGCTAAAAGGAACTGCATAGGAGAGAGAGAGAGAGAGAGAGAGAGAGAGAGAGAATTGTATCACTGTGTACCACATTACAAGGCAGCGTGTTTCCAGTCAAAAAAAAAAAAAAAAAAATGCTTTGCTTGTTTTGACTGGATACGTTGGCCATTTGTTTTGCAATACACTGCCTTAAATATAATGCACCGGTGCCTTGTAAAATACTTATCATCTGCCAATAATAAGCTCTTCTGAGACCGTTGTATACTCGGACTTGGCTTCCTCGTTGTCTGCCTTGAGACCGTTGTATACTCGGACTTGGCTTCCTCGTTGTCTGCCTTGAGACCGTTGTATACTCGGACTTGGCTTCTTCGTTGTCTGCCTTGAGACCGTTGTATACTCGGACTTGGCTTCCTCGTTGTCTGCCTTGTGATGAACAAAGCAGGTAGTCCAGAATAATCCTTCATCAAAGGATTTATATTTTCTGATACGTTTTATTTATTTGTTTATTTTATTTATTGTTATAAGGTTCCAAAACTGAATACAGTACTCCACGTATGGGTGTACTATGAAATAAAATAGGGTAATTCACTACTCTTGAGGTACCAGAATAATTCCAGTATTTTCGTTACTTACTTTCTTTACATAATTGCAATTCATCTACAGTTGCACCAAGTTCTGAAAGCCGTCTGTTTCAGCGTTTAAACATAAACGAACCCGGTGTTTCAAATGAGAGAATTTTCTGTACAGCTTATCCACTGGGATGGCTGCATTATCGGTAATAATGTTGTAGCTAATCAAGTGTGTGAGGATTGTAAATTCTTTCCCTTTAACGCAACCCCCGGCCAGGAAGTAATCGTGAGCTTGATTAGGAGGCTTAAAAATACACTGTCATTTATTGAGTGCGGTATGACGACTGGATCAGTGCAGCTGACCAAGCCAGGCCCACTCACCTCCCTGCTGATGATGGAACAAAATTTCATTTCCAGCATATATATCTCTTTAATCTGAAGTGCTGGGAAATTATTTTAAATGCTACCACCAGGTGGTAGCGTACTGTTAAAACTGGGAAAAACCTCAAGTGGTGAAGCAATTAATGAAAGCTGTATTTTTTTTTTTTTTTTTTTTTATGTGTCCGACTCTGGGCAAAGGCTTCATGGCCTATATCTCGGGGACAGTAGCCTATCCCAAGGCCCAGTAGTCCTCCTACACCTCCACATGTCACCACTTCGGCGCTAACACCCACCGTCCATATTGAATACATGCTAGGGCTGTCTCATACAGGACTGGTGTATTGGTATTAGCGGGGGTACTTTTATGACATGTCGGCGGGTCATCTGGTAGATCAGGAAAGTCTGCTTCTATGAAATTCAAATCTTTAAACTGTTCCCTGCCCCAGCCGGGATTCGAACCTGGGTCCATCAGGACTGCAGGCCGCCTCTCTACCGATTCAGCCACCGTCTCCCCCTATCCAATTCGAAATTCTCTCCAAAGCTGAACAAAATCTTCCTGGGCTGGTAATAATAAACTAGAAAGGACACCCTGGGAGTGAATGGGTCAAGGTGGGTGTTGGTCATATACTCCCTCACACTAACACACCTTGTGGCTTATAAGGATAATATTGTACATACAGATTCTGACAGCCAATACATCACTTAGATTCCCATATGCACTTCTCTCCACTGCACACTCCCCGGCCTGACATGTACTTGGCCAGCTTGAGAAAGAGTTAATTCTGCCAAACAATCTTTATCGAAAGAGAAGTCTGGTTCTACTGTTCGTCTCAAACGGGCTAATTCAGATATAGTTATATAAACAGAGACTGATTGATAGACAAGTGGATAAAGGATCTAAAATTGAAAATGTGAATAGGCCACCCTAAAGCACTTACGAATATACCCAACACTCTCTCTCTCTCTCTCTCTCTCTTTCTCTCTCTCTCGTCAAGTGCTTCATCCCACAACAGTACACGCGTGTTTGAGTGCGCTTGCGTGTACTGGGCTGAGGGTGCTTGTCAGTTTTTATATTTTTCTTGTGTCTGGTGCTTCTACGTGTGTTTTAGGTGCTGTCGTCTTTGATGCTTCTGTCTGTTTATCTTGATAGGAGCTGTAAGTGCTCTTCTCTGTGTGTTTTTGTGTTCGTTTTAATTTGTCTATAAGTA
This sequence comes from Coenobita brevimanus, assembly GCF_032717465.1. Classification (NCBI taxonomy): domain Eukaryota; kingdom Metazoa; phylum Arthropoda; class Malacostraca; order Decapoda; family Coenobitidae; genus Coenobita; species Coenobita brevimanus. The sequence goes on from NC_137011.1 coordinate 30,999,581, forward strand.
CATAGATCCTGCCGTCTCCTTCTAGGTTCGTGTGTGTGTGTGTGTGTTTACGTACATTGTTATTTATTAGGGTTTTTCTCATAGAGTTTCACTGTGTACGATTATGTGAACATTTTTCCATACCTACCATTCCTTTTTCCATTTATGTGTGTTTCTTTAATGTATTTTGAGTACTTTGGGTCACAAAAGTATCGATGCATAACGTACGTGAAACATTTGGGACCACGGAACGAAGGTCACTGATATACTAGTGTGTCGACCTACCACACGTTGGTAGTCCTGATGTCAGGAGGTGTTATATATCGCCAACTAACAATATCCTCTTGCAAACATTTAGCAAATGTTATTTTTATATAGACAGACATTGTTCATACACAATGAGACGTTGATGAACATCAGCAGTTGATCGAATGTTTTCGGTGGGCATCGGCCCCCCTGTGCACCGATACTTTGGTGACCCATAGTGCACGACACCTGTTAGATTAGGTAAGTGTTTCTTTTCCTAGGCGGATGTAAGTTTTTCTTCAATATCTCCACATAAATCGCTCTTGATGGTCTGTGAGGAAGTGCTTCTCTGTGTTCAATTTTGTGTGCATTTTTACTGTTTTCAATCTTATTGTGCGTTTTATGTGCATGTTCATTATTTTACGTACATGGTGTTAGGACTTGTACCTGTTTTTGTGTGCGTATTATTGTGTATGTCAGATGCCATGTCCTACGTACATTGTTCTTGTTGGGATCTATAATTTTTTATGGTTGTGTGCGTTTTTTATTTGTATTGTTTTTATTTTGCCTGCATGGGTGTCGTTGTTAGCTGTGGTTGTTTTTTGTGTATATCTTTATACACGTCCCTTTTTTTTTCTCTCTCTCTCTCCTAAACCCCTTTTCCACTTCTCTCGTATTTTCCTACTCGTCATTCTCCTTCACCTTCCCTCCTCCCTCCTTTTTGTCCATTATCTCTCGTCCCCGACTTCCTACTTTTTTCTCTCTCCTCTCTCCCTCCCCTTTCCTCTCTTCCTCTTGCTGTCTCCCACCACTCAAATTAGAAGAGTGAGAGTGTATTGGGGAAGCCATTCTCTTCCTCTCTCTCTCTCTCCCTTACTCTCTTTACCTATTTCCTCCCCTTCTTACTTCCTACCTCTTCTCTCTCCCTCCCTCTCTTCGTTCCTTACTTTCAGTTTTTCTTTGTACGACCCTCTTCCTTTCATTTACTTTTTTTTAGTTCTCTCTCTCTCTCTCTCTCTCTCTCTCTCTCTCTCTCTCTCTCTCTCTCTCTCTCTCTCTCTCTCTTTTCCTTCTTTTCTTCCTCACACTTTCCATCTTCCCTTCTTCCCTGCTTTTCATTCAGCTCTCTGTCTTCTCTGTTCATTCCTTCTTCCCGTTCTCTCTACTGTATATCCTGCCTTCAATCCTTCAGTTTCTCCCTTTGTCTTCTCAGTTCCACATACTCTTTTTTTCCTCTCTTAAGTTTCCTCCTCTTCTTTATAAGTTTGTTATAATTTTGTTTCTTCTGCCTCACTGTCTCCTCTCTTCCCTGTTTCTCTTCACTATCTTTCTCCCATCTCTTATTTTCTTTCACCTCCTATTTTCTCACCACCTCTCATTTTCTCCCACCTCCCAATTTCTCCCACCTCCCAATTTCTCCCACCTCCCATTTTCTCCCACCTGTTTTCTCCCACTTCCCATTTTCTCCCACCTGTTTTCTCCCACTTCCCATTTTCTCCCATCTGTTTTCTCCCATCTCCCATTTTCTCCCACCTCCCATATTCTCCTGTCTCCTATTTTCTCCTATCTCCCATTTTCTCCTATCTCCCATTTTATCACCATCTCCCATTTCATCACAAGATCCCATTTTATCACCACCTCCCGTTTTCTCACAGCCTGTTTTCTTATCCCCTCCTATTTTTCCACCACTTTTTACCACCAACCATTTTTCATCACCTCCGTTTGCTCCCAACTTCTCATTTTCATTCCCACTTTTTCCCCAAGCTCTTGTTTTCATCCCACTTCCTGTTTTCCGTCTCCTTCGGTTTTCTCCAACTTCATCTTTCTTCCCACTAGCCATGTTTTCCATTTTCCATTTTCTCCTTCCCATTTTCCCACACATTTGGCTTGCCACCTCATAGCTGTTCCCCCCACTGCTCGTGTGCTCTAACTTCCCTTTTTCTTCATACTTCCTGTTTTCATTTCATTATTCATTTTCTTCCCACTTTCCATTCCCTCTCATCATACATCCATACTAACACATCCTTACTAACACTTTCTTCCCACTTTCCATCTCACCCATCACCCATTTTTATTGTTTAATTTCCCCCTTTCCCCATATCACATTTCTTCCATTCTCAATTTCTTCATCCCCCTCTTTCTATGCTTCCCATTTTCTCCAGCTTCTCACTTTTTATTCAGTTTCCTTTACTTTTTATTATTATTATTTTTTTTTTACTTCTTCCCACCATCATTTTTCCCAGACCCATTTTCCCTCACCAGTTTTGTTTTTCCCATCCCCGTTCTCCGTCGACAAATTTTCAATTTCTGTGATGCGGGAAGTGAATGGGAAAGTAATTGAACTCTCTCAAGGCGGCAGGCCACACTGTCTTAGCGGAAACTTGCTGGACTATGTTTCCTGTAGTGTCCCCTGTTTCAATGTAACTAATGTGGTTTGGAGAGAGAGAGAGAGAGAGAGAGAGAGAGAGAGAGAGAGAGACGGGGCCTAACTCTGAATCGATCGCTCATTATAAATAAAAGAAGTTAATCTGGGTGGACAACAGGATTACACGGGGATTTCACCTTGTCTGAGGGTGGTTACGCACGCGAATAGTGAGGGTGCAATTGACTTACCCCATTTACCATTAACTGATTCATTTACTCATTCGCTCGTCTTGCTCATTACAGAGGTTATTCTCTCGGGCATGGAAGCATACATTCCTTTCTCATATCCTCTGACTAATGCAAGAAAGCCTTGGTTTAATCACGCTTGTTCTAATGCTGTCCACAACAAGAAGAGGGCCTATAAAGGTACCGGATCCAACCCACCCCTGAATCACATCTTTTATACGTTTCTGCCCGGAATCGTGCTAAGTCTGTACTTCGCTCTGCTAAAAATAATTTCATTCAAACTAAATGCTGTCAACTCTCAAACTCGAATTCTTCCCGCTCCTTCTGGCACCTTGCCAAAAACCTTTTTAACAACTTTACCTCATCATCCTTCCCTCCTCTTTTCTACCCTGATGGCTCTGTAGCTATTTCTTCTACTGATAAAGCAGATCTCTTCGCTCAGACTTTCTCCTCCAGTTCCACCTTAGACGATTCCGGTGCTGTTCCTCCATCACTTCCCACCTTTGATTTCCTCATGGCTGACATTAAAATTTCTTCAGCTGATGTATTTTCTGCCATCGCTGACCTCAATACTAACAAGGCATTTGGGCCTGATGGAGTCCCTCCTGTTGTTCTCAAGAACTGTGCTTCTGTGCTTACACCCTGCCTAGGTAAACTCTTCAGCCTTCGTCTTTCAACTTGTGCCTTTCTTTCTTACTGGAACTTTGCTGTCATTCAGCCAGTCCCAAAGAAGAGTGACCATTCCCAACCCTCTAACAATCGTCCAATTGCTTGCACATCCTGTGTCTCAAAAGTTTGCGAGTCAATTCTTAACAGAAAAATTTTAAAGCATCTTTCCTATCACAACCTTGTTTCTGATCGTCAGTATGGGTTCCGTCATTGACGCTTCACAGGCGATCTTCTCACCTACAATTCAGACTCCTGGTCATCCTCTTTTCGGGACTTTGGGGAAAGCATTGCCATTGCACTTGATATCTCAAAGGCTTTCGATCGACTCTAGCATAAATCTTTAATTTCCAAACTGCCCTCTTACGGTTTCTATCCTTCTATCTGTGCCTTCATCAACACCTTCCTTTCCGATCGTTCTATAACCACTGTTGTACAGGGCCATCGCACTTCTCCTAGATCTATCAACAGTGGTGTTTCTCAGGGCTCTGTCCTATCACCAACTCTCTTCCCTTTATTCATCAATGATCTTCTAGGCTGTACATCTAACCCTGTCTACTCGTACACTGATGATTCCACCCTTCTTTCTATTCGGTTCCCTCAACGTCCATCTCAGCAGTTACTTCAACAAACAAGGGATGAGGCTATGGCACACCTAATGTCTGACTTAGCTTGTATCTCTGACTGGGGTAAAAATATTCTTGTTGTTATAATACACCAAAGATTCAGTTTTAACACCTATCAACCCGACAAAATCTTCCACAGGAGTATCCACTAAAGTTTAATAATATCCAGCTCAATCCTGCGTCATCCTTGAACATGCTTGGGGTTTCATTCACTTGGGATTTTTGTTGGAAAGATCATATTACATCTCTTGTAAAATCTGCTTCCAAGAGATTAGGTGTGCTAAGCCGACTCCGTACCTACTTTACCCCTGCACAGTTGTTGACTTTAAACACGGGTTTTGTTCGCCCCTGTGTAGAGTACATGTGTGGGGAAGTCCCCCACATACAGCTTTTCTCAACAGAGTGGAGTCAAAGGTTTTTCGTCTCATTAACTCTCCTCCTCGTACTGGCTCCCTTCAATCTCTGTCTTTTCGCTGCACTGTTGCCTCTTTATCTCTTTCGTATCGCTGCTTCCATGATCACTGCTTCTCTGAACTGTCTGCTTGCATCCCTTCACCTCTATGTAGCACCCGTCTAGCAGCAAACTCTCCTCTCTTTTCTGTCCAACTCTCTAATGCAAGAGTTAACCGTTATTCCCAGTCCTTCATTTATGCAACAGGTCAACTCTGGAACTGTCTCCCTCTGTCTGTATTTCCTAACTTCCTATGGTCTCCAGTCATTCAAACGCAGTGTGTCTGAGCATCTCGAAATGAACGGATCTTGAATTTGGCTCTCTTTTGTATTGTTTTTGTTTTTGTTTGTTAGCGGGAACTGTTTTGCGGCCGCTTGACCTTTGCTTCCTACCTCCTCGCATAAAAAAAAAAAATACAGTACGTACTCACCCACTCTCTTAATCATTTTCTTTCCTACTGTCTCACTCGTTGTAGGCTACTTACTGATTCGCTGACGCACGCACACGAGCGACACACACACACACACACACACACACACACACACACACACACACACACACACACACACACACACACACACACACACACACACACACACACACACACACACACACACACACACACACACACACACACACACACACACACACACACACACACACACACACACACACACACACACACACACACACACACACACACACACACACACACACACACACACACACACACACACACACACACACACACACACACACACACACACACACACACACACACACACACACACACACACACACACACACACACACACACACACACACACACACACACACACACACACACACACACACACACACACACACACACACACACACACACACACACACACACACACACACACACACACACACACACACACACACACACACACACACACACACACACACACACACACACACACACACACACACACACACACACACACACACACACACACACACACACACACACACACACACACACACACACACACACACACACACACACACACACACACACACACACACACACACACACACACACACACACACACACACACACACACACACACACACACACACACACACACACACACACACACACACACACACACACACACACACACACACACTCAGTAATTCAGAGGATAGTAAGATGCTGTGTAAGAGCGCAAGATCAGAGAATACCCAATTAAGCCTCAGTGGAAGCCTTGATAATACAGCAGAGCGTCCAGGCAGAGAGGTACACAGGAGAGAGAGAGAGAGAGACAGACAGACAGACAGACAGACAGAGACAGAGACGAAGAAACAGAGACAGAGACTGTCGTTTGTCCTTCAAATCTCCCTTTCACTCTTTTCTTCTCATCTTCCATTTTCCTCCAATGATTCTAATTCCTCTCCTGACTTTTTTCTTCCCCTCTTTGACACCCTCTCCTTTATCCAGATTCCTTTCCCTCCCTCTCCTTCTCGCCTCTCATTTTTCCGTTTCACTCTCTTTAATATGTAACATCCCTCTCCACCAGTTTCCCTCACTCTTCCAGTCCTACATAGTCCCCAGTTCATCTCCTTCATACTGTTTATCGCCATCCGTTCTTCCATTTCTCCTCTCATGTTCCTCTCCTGTCCAGTTCCCCTTCCACCCCACTCCATCCTCTTCCTCCTCCTCGCCATTTCATCATCCCTCCTTCCCATATTATCATTTCTCTCCCTTTTAATAATTTTCTTTCTCAACATTTTCTCTCGCTCCTTTATTCTTGCTGTTTTTTTTTTTCTTTCCCTCCTCTGTGAACCTTCCTGTTGCTGTATATATTATGCAGTAGTTCTCATGCCAACCAATTTCCCCACTTCCACTGCTGCTGTGTTTCTGATTTTTGCTTTGACATCTTTTCCCTTTCGTTCTCGGCCCTTCCATCGTCTGTTGATCTTTCCTGTTTTTTCCTTCCCATTTTCGTTTATTTCTATCACTCTTTTGCATTTTCTCTTCTTTACCTTCCTTCCATCTGACGTTAAATTTCCTTCCTTGTCCTTTCCATCCTCCCTCTTCGTCAGTCCTTCTAGCTTGTAATTCTATCTCTTATTATCAATCTGTCTCATTCACCTTACATCTTTTTTATTCATATTCTTCTTCATCCATGCTTTCCCTTCTCTCCATACCTTTCCTTTTACTTTTCATATTCGCCGTCCGTAATTTTCCCTACTTTCTGTTTTATATTCTCTCCGCCCAGCACTTTTATAATCCATTCCATTGTCCCATTCCTCCTTTCCCATTCCTCTCCATCATTTCTTTGTCAGACCACCCCTGCACACCTTTACTTCCCTCCTTTCTTGTTCATATTTTCTTCCTCTCTGTTGTTTCTCATACATTTCCTTTTTATCCTTTTCCTTCACTCTTTCATTCCCTTTCTTCCTGTCTTAGATCTGTCATATTCCCATACCTCTGCCTTTCCTCCTCCTTCTCCCCGTCCTTTCCTTTCTCTGCTTCTCCTTTCCATCATTCGTTCTCTCTTCTCCATTTCCTTTTTCTTTTCCTTCGTCCTCTTCTCTCACTCTCTTCTTTCCTTCCTCTCTCGTTCTCTTCTCTCCCTCTTCATTCCTTCCTGCCACTTTCTTTTGTCTTGCTTTCCTTTCCCTCATCCTTCCCTCTCCTTTTTTTTTACCCCTTGTCTCTTCCTCTTCTTTTCCTCTCCTTTCCCTCATCCTTCCCTCTCCTTTTTTTTTTTTTACCTCCTATCTTCTCCTCTTCTATCCCTCTCCTTTCTCTCCTCTCTCTTCTCTCCTTCTTTTTTCCCTCCTCTCTCTTCTCTCCCTCCTCTCTCTTCTCTCCCTCCTCTCTCTTCTCTCCCTCCTCTCTCTTCTCTCCCTCCTCTCTCTTCTCTCCCTCCTCTCTCTTCTCTCCCTCCTCTCTCTTCTCTCCCTCTTGTCTCCCTCTCTTTTTCCTCCTCCCTCTTGTCTCCCTCTCTTTTTCCTCCTCCCTCTTGTCTCCCTCCTCCCTCCTCTTCATTTGTCCCTCTCCATTCCCTCCTCCCTCCTCTTCATTTGTCCCTCTCCATTCCCTCCTCCCTCTCCGTCTTCATACACACTTCCTCGTGTGCATAGCGTCATGAGCGTTTATGGTCCGCCTCGATAATCACCATAATAAATGACACCGCGGATGGTAAGCTTAGAGGATGGTAACACCACCACTTCGTGTATGTTTTATTCATGCTGCTGCCAGACGATTTTACTCAGCTTCGTGAGAGTTTATGGTACACCTCGATACCTACCTCTAGAATGCATCACACTTCGGTGAGTGTTTGGGAAGGGTCTTAACACTCGGGATCTTTTGATTCATTTTAAGGATCCTGGAACCCACTCAGGCTCTTATGACCCACTCTTATGACTCACTCAGGCTCTTATGACCCACTCTTATGACTCACTCAGGCTCTTATGACCCACTCCTATGACTCACTCAGGCTCTTATGACTCACTCAGGCTCTTATGACCCACTCCTATGACTCAGGCTCTTATGACCCACTCCTATGACTCACTCAGGCTCTTATGACTCACTCAGGCTCTTATGACTCACTCAGGCTCTTATGACCCATTCATATGACTCACTCAGGCTCTTATAACCCACTCAATGACTCACTCAGGCTCTTATAACCCACTCATATGACTCACTCAGGCTCTTATAACTCACTCTTATGAGTCACTGAGGCTCTTATAACCCACTCTTATGACTCACTCAGGCTCTTATAACTCACTCTTATGACTCACTCAGGCTCTTATAACCCACTCTTATGACTCACTCAGGCTCTTATAACTCACTCATACGACTCACTCAGGCTCTTATAACTCACTCATATGACTCACTCAGGCTTTTGTGATTCACTGTTATGACTCACTCTGGCTCTTATGACCCACTCTTATGACTCACTCAGGCTCTTATAACCCACTCATATGACTCACTCGGGCTCTTGTGATTCACTCTCAGGCTCCTATAACTCAGTTTATGCTCTAGTGTCTCCTTTCAGGCTCCTGTGACTCACTGTTAGGCTCTTATGAAACTCTCTGCCGCCTGTGACCTACTCCTTGGTGCATGTGACTCACTTAGGCTTGTATGCCTCACTGTCAGGCTCCTGTGACACACTCCCAGGCTCCTGTGACTTGCTCTCTGGCTCCTATGTCTCTTTCTCAAGCTCTTATGATTCATTTTCTGCCTCTTCTGAACTGCTTATAGGCGCCTATGTCTTACTCTTAGGCTGGTGTGACTCACTCTCAGGCATCTATGAGTCACTCTCAGGCTCCTATGACTCACTTTCATGCACCTGTGACTCATTCTCAGGATCCTGTTACTCACACATAGGCGCATATGACTTACTTCCAGACTCGGACTCACTCTCAGGCTGCTGTCACGCACTCTTAGGTGCCTAGGACTTACCCCCTGTCTCTATGACTCACTCTTAGGTAAACCATCGTGTGTAGCGGTAGCTGGAACTGCATGCTGGACCTATCCTTACACTGGAAGCTTTTCGCTTTCACTATAGTGACCCCCCTCCCCTTTTTTTTTTTTTTTTTTTTTTTTTTGTACTACTGTTACTCTCCTCTTACCCTTATGTCGTAGATTTAAATTTGGAAATCCAATCTTTAATGAAGGCTCTGTGTAGGTCTTCCATTTCAAATTAATCGTAATGTGAATGAAATGGTCTGGAAGCAGTAAGCATACAATATAAAGGACATACCATGGTTCAGGGAGCTGATGTTGACAATATTGCAGCCGTCAGGCTCCTATGACTCTCTCAGCTGAATAAAACCGTCTGACGTTTGCTGGAACAGAATATCAGAGTTGTCCACCCAGAGATGGTTGACCAGTGTTAGCGATAAACACGTCTTCACAGCAGATCAGCGTTATGTCACGCAGGGTTATATTGTGTCGTTTACTTTCACTTTACTGATCACTGATTTGGTAACTGAATTAGAGTAAAAGCATAAACAGGCAATCTTATACACAACATCGGTAATGAGTGTCGTTTGATTTTGTTAAGTGATATTAAGCTGTATGAGCCAGGATGAACACATAAGCAGGCAGTCTGTAAACACTACTGTATCACCTCAGTATGATGATGTACTTTTGTTGTGTTGTCTTGCAGCTAACAGGCGATATTGTTCAGTATAGGAGGACCTGTAGTGATAGAGGGATAACACAAAGGCTGCTTGTAACTCTTCCAGTACCAACAGTGTAGCCTTGGCTCAATAAAGGCGTCTGGAGATGGCATAAAAATATGCCATTGTATACGAGAGGTTTACCCCATCAACCCTAAGACGTCATTTATGTTTTGTTCTGCGCACCAATACAGGATCTTATTCAGTTTCGTAAGGACTTTCTGAACTGGAGAGGTCCATTATAGACTTCATTAACCCCTTCAGGAAAAGTGTGTCAACAAGAAACCAATAAAAACACCGTATTTTTCAACTGGTAAATCGTCACTGACTTAGGTTAAGTTCTTACAGCTGTTGTTTTGCTTTTTTTTTTTTTTTTTTTTAGTGTATTGTATGTATTCCACACCCTTTTTGTTTATTGTTCCCTTTTCTTCTAATGCATGGGGTTAATTTCGTAGCATACTGTCATTTTCATCCATTTTTCCTTCCCTTTTCCTGTCTTATTTCCCTGTATCATTATATACCTGCTCACTTTTAAGATTGTCCCTCTTCCCGTGATTCAGAAAGAAAACCATTTGGCTACGGGTTACCTGCCTTGTATTGTATTTCGGCAAACGTCACACGATTTTTCTATGATCAAGATGATCATAATACATCAATAATATACCCATCCATCCATCATCCAATCCTACATTGCCCCATGAGGAGCGTAGGAGCCCGGGACTAGGCAGTTGGTCCCGACATTTAAGATCAGAGTGACCAGCCTCACTCATCCCTGAGTGGCATTACATGAGCAGTCAACCCCAACCACCCCTTGGATATAAACTTTCACCGGCTCAATCCGATTGGAGCGCAATAATTACCCACTAAACCACCAGGCGCCAAAATTTGGTTTTATTGTTACCACCCAGCGTAGTAAATGGTTTCCTGGTGCACAGGAAACCATTTGGCTTGTCACTCAGTGTAGAGTCACCCACAGGCTGAAGGAAGAGGAAAGAATGAAGGAAGGAAAGACAGAAGAGGGAGTGTAAAGTCACCCGTGGGCAGAAGGACAAGGAAAGAATGAAGGAAAGAAAGACAGAAGAGAATGGAAGGAAAGAAGGATGGAGAGGAAAGGGCAGACACCCGAGAGCAACACTACATCGAGTGAGTGTATCAATAATATAAAAGAGTAGAATCATTCACATTTTGGCCAAGATTAAGTATTTATGCATTATTATAGTGGTACCTATTCCAAGCGGCACGAGAGGCTTTGTAGTGGCTTTTCTTCACTAGTTTATTTTGCATATCACACTTCAACACTCACCCGTTTGTTATGTCGTCTTAATATTTTCCTGGTTTGTGTCAGTATCATAAGGACTGTATTTGTCTTGTACACTAAATTCACTAAGGAAGGGGCGTTACGAAATCTTCACAGCTACCTAAAATCTATCTATCTATCTATCGCCAGACGCCTTAATCCCGTAAGGGGTGGCCATAAACAAATCGCCTCCATGTCGGCCTTTCCCCCGCCATTTCACTGCCCTGCTCCAAGCTTACCCCCCCTCCTCTCATATACCTCTCCACTTTATCCCTCCATCTCATCCTTGGCCTCCCCCTCCCTCACCCCCCTTAAAATCCAACCAGTTATTCCAGCATACGACGGACTCATACACAGCTAATAGAAACTCATTACAGCTAAAGGGCTAAGCTCAATATAGATTTGAATGCTGCCCTAAGGAACGCTGGGTCGAATCCTCTTTTTGTTCGCTGTGGCCGAGAACCCACCAATCAGGGCCCAGAGCACCACAACAAGGCCACTCAGTATGTATAAACCATCGCTCGCCCTCGCTAAATTTTGATTTTATCCCACCCCGCCTACTCTTCACTCTTCCTCTCGCCTCACAACCATTTTTCCTCCAATTCTCTCCCCTCATCCCCCCTCCGAGGACGCTGTAATCTCTCATCCAGCCTCCCGTTTTGGGTCGATGGGAGGGTGATGGGCTATCCTCACATTTTCCTCACGCCAGTGGTCTCTTCATCAGCTGAGGTGAAGATTGACGCTTCGTTCAAGCACGACTTAAACTCCCTTGCTCTCCCCAATTCCTTCCCACTCTCAGACATTATACCCTTCTCCTTCTTCCCACCAATTTTTACATCTTCACTTTCTCTCCCCTTCAACCCCCTCCCTCTTTCCCCATGTCCTTCTCTCTCTTACATGCATCTTCATTGCCTGCTCCCTCTATCACCTCCCATCCTCCTCTCCTGCCTCACTGACTCTTCCGTTCTCACTGTCACTTCCTCATCCTAGTTAATACCCATTTTCCCTTCTCATTCTCACAACCCTTCCGCCTCTTTGATGCATCTCCCACCTCTCTGTCTCTTCCTTCCTCATTCTCTCTCTCTCTCCGTTCCTCCCTCTATCACTTATTATCATTACCTCCCTCCACTCTTATCATTTTTAACAACTCCCTCTCTCCCTCCCTCTCTTACTCTCCCGTGCCTCACTTATCATTGCACCTCCTCAATTTTACCACGTGCATGGATTCCTCCCCCCCCCCTCTCTCTCTCTCTCTCTCTCTCTCTCATATTTATTAATAAAAAGTGCATACAATATGCTATGATTAGTATTAATACGTGGCTGTATGCTTAGCCTTTACATTTCCATTATATTTTACGTTCTACCGATCCTGTGAAATATCCTTCAGTCTTTTTGTACCCTACAAGGTGCTGCTTCTCACTTTTTTCTTGTACGGCAAAAACCAGAGGGTCTGGAGGGTGGGGGAGAGAGCCTTTTGCCATGCTATCCTTTCCTTCTAAATCTGTAACTTGACTAGTGTATTAATATTAAGGCCAGACCACCTTGTTGGGACCGTAAGGTCTGTGTGGTCTGTGTATTTATATGTAACCCTCCTTCCACCCTCCTTATCTCGCCTTGCTACCCAGTTTTACATTACGTACTTGCAGCGGGGAGGAACAATTTGGTACACACATTTTGTACAGTTTTGTGTTACTGTGACTCACTGTCTCCTGACAAAACTCTGGCATTTGCTGGGATACGCGCAGAAATGCGGACCACGAGAGGGTTAAAGGTACGTCTCACTGTCAGCTGAATAACATTGTCAGGAGTCAGCTGGACACAGTACTAGATTTATTCTGATCATGACAAGGGTAATGGTGACACGAAGGTTTTCTGAGGCTTCGTTGACCCAGTCTTCTGAATAAAACTGTCAGGCATTACCTGCAACAGAGCAGGCTGTCTCGACCATGAGAGGATAACGACTAAGAAGGTTGATGTCATTTCACTGAAGGATTTGATGCGGTAAAGTATAATGATTGTGGTGCTAGAGAGGAACACCTTTCCTGGTGGCACTGGCAGAATCATACAGTTCCATTGCCTGGTTATTCAAACATCTCTCACCTCCCTCACTATACCTCGAAAAAGGGTTGGTGGACAGCAAGACGAGTGATGCTTTAGCCTGCAGTTCACTGGGTTCATGTTAGAATGAGCCTGGTGCCACATCATCATCAACAACGATGGTGGTAATATGCATTATATGCAAAACATTTGTGTGTGTGTGTGTGTGTGTGTGTGTGTGTGTGTGTGTGTGTGTGTGTGTGTGTGTGTGTGTGTGTGTGTGTGTGTGTGTGTGTGTGTGTGTGTGTGTGTGTGTGTGTGTGTGTGTGTGTGTGTGTGTGTGTGTGTGTGTGTGTGTGTGTGTGTGTGTGTGTGTGTGTGTGTGTGTGTGTGTGTGTGTGTGTGTGTGTGTGTGTGTGTGTGTGTGTGTGTGTGTGTGTGTGTGTGTGTGTGTGTGTGTGTGTGTGTGTGTGTGTGTGTGTGTGTGTGTGTGTGTGTGTGTGTGTGTGTGTGTGTGTGTGTGTGTGTGTGTGTGTGTGTGTGTGTGTGTGTGTGTGTGTGTGTGTGTGTGTGTGTGTGTGTGTGTGTGTGTGTGTGTGTGTGTGTGTGTGTGTGTGTGTGTGTGTGTGTGTGTGTGTGTGTGTGTGTGTGTGTGTGTGTGTGTGTGTGTGTGTGTGTGTGTGTGTGTGTGTGTGTGTGTGTGTGTGTGTGTGTGTGTGTGTGTGTGTGTGTGTGTGTGTGTGTGTGTGTGTGTGTGTGTGTGTGTGTGTGTGTGTGTGTGTGTGTGTGTGTGTGTGTGTGTGTGTGTGTGTGTGTGTGTGTGTGTGTGTGTGTGTGTGTGTGTGTGTGTGTGTGTGTGTGTGTGTGTGTGTGTGTGTGTGTGTGTGTGTGTGTGTGTGTGTGTGTGTGTGTGTGTGTGTGTGTGTGTGTGTGTGTGTGTGTGTGTGTGTGTGTGTGTGTGTGTGTGTGTGTGTGTGTGTGTGTGTGTGTGTGTGTGTGTGTGTGTGTGTGTGTGTGTGTGTGTGTGTGTGTGTGTGTGTGTGTGTGTGTGTGTGTGTGTGTGTGTGTGTGTGTGTGTGTGTGTGTGTGTGTGTGTGTGTGTGTGTGTGTGTGTGTGTGTGTGTGTGTGTGTGTGTGTGTGTGTGTGTGTGTGTGTGTGTGTGTGTGTGTGTGTGTGTGTGTGTGTGTGTGTGTGTGTGTGTGTGTGTGTGTGTGTGTGTGTGTGTGTGTGTGTGTGTGTGTGTGTGTGTGTGTGTGTGTGTGTGTGTGTGTGTGTGTGTGTGTGTGTGTGTGTGTGTGTGTGTGTGTGTGTGTGTGTGTGTGTGTGTGTGTGTGTGTGTGTGTGTGTGTGTGTGTGTGTGTTGGGGGCAAATCAAATATATTATAAAAAATAACATTTCAGTCTTTAAGAACAGAGATTATAAGCTTTTCTTTTGTGACTTACAAGTTAGGATTCCTCCCTTCCATCTTCCTCCCCTCCACTCTTTTCCCTCATTCTCCTTATTGCGCATTCTTCCTCCCTCCCTTCCTCTTCCCATTACCCTTCCTTGTTTCCTTTCCTTCCCTCATTTGACACCATCCTAATTTCTCTCACCTTATTTTCCTCATTTCTACCACATTTCCTTGCCTTCCCTATCTCCTTCCACTGCCTCCTCCTTTCCCATCCCCTCATTTCACTCTCTCCCTCTGCAGTTTTCTGCCTATAACTCTTACTCTCCCTTCTCCTTTTCTTTTCCTCCTCTCCTACCTCTCTACCGGGAAAAGGTCATGGTGGTGCTGATCGACCCGAGTTAATCATTTCCTCCGCCCCACCTGCACCACCATGAATAATACCATACCTGAGTCACGAGAGAGAGAGAGAGAGAGAGAGAGAGATTTTCCATTGATCCCCGTGATAAAGATATTGCCAACGGTAGTAATTTAGATACGCCAGCCAGCAGCTCATGGACACAGTTGACGAGGAAATGAGCACCAAGAAAGTTTACAATATATTGGAATATGCTTGGAGCCAGAATGCATCCAGTCCCTAAGTGGAGAGGGGGCGTGAGAGAGAGAGAGAGAGAGAGAGAGAAAGGGGGGGGGATGGTAGATAAAAGGAAAGAAAGAAAAGGAACTGAAAAGAGTGAGGGAGTGGGAGAAGGGATTGGCGAGAGAGGGAGATGAAGGTCAAGAGGAGGTGTAAAAGGAGGGGGGGGGGAGAACTATAGAAAGCAGGAGGGCGTGGAAATAGACGAGGAGGAGGAAGAGTATAAGAGGAAGGGAGGAACTGGGGAGGAAAAAGGAGAGGGAGAAGGGAGAAGAGAGGAAAAGGGAGGTAGACCTTCCCACGAAAATGCTGATAAAAATTTTAATTTATGAAAACTAAGAATACAGTAACAGCCGCTTGTGTTAAATAATGGCCAGCAGTTGTTCCCCGTAGTCCTTGATTTACACTTGGGAAATAAACCGAGTACTGCGAGTCGTGTTGTTGGGGTACACTGGGACTCGCCAAACAGTAAGTGTCTGCCGTAACCCTGTCACTATGATAGCGTCTTCCTTATTTTATTATTGCTGTCTTCAGGTGGCTTTATTTAGGTTCGGAGAAACTTCTTGTACTGGAGGGATGAGGTACAGTCGTACCAGGATAGTTTTGTGTGAGAAGTCTTTTACTTGGCCAAAATGAAAATGGTCTCGTGGCAACATGAACAAAATATGTCATCTTCGTACATGATGGTCGAGTGGTTAGTATCGCCAGCTACGAGGCTGTCGGCGTGATAGCGCTAGGATTCGGATCCTGGTGTGGGGTCACTCGATTAAGTTGTCCGTCCATCCTTTGTGAGTTGGACGGTAAAATTAGTACCTGGGATAACATCTGGGGAATATCAGTGTGGTAACCTGGATGGTGCAATGGCCTTGTTACCCAGGAGTGTGTGTGAATAACCCACCAGAGGCACAAAGGCCTATGTTACGGAGATAAACATCGAAGCTAAGCGCCTCATGGCGTCCCAGTCTTTACCTTACCTATTGAAGGGGTTAATGGAGATTGTTACCAACCCTCCACTAAGACAGGTGTCCCTAGGCCGAATAAAAACACCTGGAGGTTGTTAGACTGAAATGCCAGTTAGATCACATCATACTCATTTAGTGTGAGAACTCTTACCTAAGCTGAATAAAACCGTCTGGCAATAGGGATAGAAAGATGGGAGAGGGATAGAGGGGTAGGGGAGGGAGGGAAGTGTTGTAGTTGTCGAATGTATTTTTCTTATTTGAGTTGCATTCTTTTCCTTTCAGTTGTGTTCATTTGATGTCAAATACACTCCTTTCTTCTCAGTTGCACTCCCTTCTTAATTTAATTACTCTTCTTTCAACTGCATTCATCTCTGCATTCGTCTACTATACATGGCATTCCTCTACTTTTTATTTCATTCTTCATCATTCATATGCATTGCTCGTATTTAGCTGAACTAATTTTCTTGCACATGCGCTCCATACTTTTGAATGTATTTTCTTTCAGCTGAATATCTGTATATTTAGTTGAATGAATGTCTTTAGTTTCACTTGATTACCTTCAGTTCAGCACATACACTTTCCACTGTATTTCTCTGTTTTTAACTGGATTACTCCTTTACTACCATCCTGGATAGGGGCACCTTCATAATGTGGGTGGGCGGTTCTGCTGCCTGGTTTGCTGGCTATGCAAACTCCTCTTATCTCCCTCCCTAACCTCTCAAAAGGTAATGGTGAACTGCAGGAGAGGGACAGCATCAACCTGCAGTCTGGTCGTTTCATATTCAGATAAAACTGCTGCTGCTGCTGCTGTCGCCGCCCCTCCGCTACCATCTTTGTTACATTCCTTTACTTTCAGTCAGATTTCTCGATGTCCATTTACATTACTTTCAACTAACTCCTGTGCCTTCACATTCATTCTTATTTTTAATTGCATTTCCTTACATACTATTACATTTCTTCATTTTCAGTTGAGTTCCTTTGCCTTCAGTTGCATTTATTTTCATTCATTTTCATTCCTTCCTTTCAGTTTTATTCCTGTACTCCTTTAATTGTAGTTCCATTCCTTTATATCCAACAGCAGTGCTTTACCAACAATTGCATTCCTTTAGTCACAGTTGCATTTCCTTACTTTCAGTCCCATTCCGTTCCATCCAGTTGCCATCCTTTAATTGTAAGTGCAGTCCAATATTTCTAGTTCCTTTTTTTGCTACCAGTTGCATTCGATAACTTAGAGTTGTATTACTTTAAATACAGATGCATTCCTTCACTTACAGTTACATTTCTCACCTTAGTTGCATTCCTTCACTTAGTTATATTCCTTTATTTAGTTGCATTCTTTCGCTTACAGTTGCATTCCTTCACTTACAGTTGCATTCCTTCACTTACAGTTGCATTCCTTCACTTATAGTTGCATTCCGTCACTTACAGTTGCATTCCTTCACTTACAGTTGCATTCCGTCACTTACAGTTGCATTCCGTCACTTACAGTTGCATTCCTTCACTTACAGTTGCATTCCTTCACTTACAGTTGCACTCATTTACTTTTTGCGATATTCCTTACTCAGTTGGATTCGTTTACACTCAACAGCATACTATTTTATTAATTGCAGTTCTTTGCTCTTCACTGCATTCATCTACATTTATCTGCATTCATTTTGTTTTCTGTTATATACCTTTACGTCCCACTGCATGCCCGTATTTACAATTGCATTTCCGCACATATAGCTGCATTTCCCGTAAATTACATTACGGCTAATTGCATTCCTATTCGTGAATTTGCATTCTCTCTCTCTCTCTCTCTCTCTCTCTCTCTCTCTCTCTCTCTCTCTCTCTCTCTCTCTCTCTCTCTCTCTCTCTCCTCTAATTATCTTTCCTCTCACGTATTTTCCTCCTTTCTCTCACTCGGACCCTCCCTCTCTCTTCCATTTCTTCCTCTTTATTCCTGACTGTCTCGTCTATTCCTCTCTCACCCTTCCATTCTCGTTTCGCTTCTTTCCCTTCCTCTTCATTTCGTTTCCTTCCCCCAGTCTTCCTCTCCTTAGCCGTTCCTTTCTACTTGCTCTCGCTTCTCTTCAGCTTCCCGTCTCTATATAATTTCTTTCCCTACCTTTTTCTTCCTCTCTCCATCCCCTTCTCTCCTTCCTTCCCATCCCTCCTCTCCTTCCTTCACACCCCTTCTCTCCTTCTTTCCCAACCCCTCTTTCCTTCCCTCCCACCCCTTCTTTCCTTCCCTCCTATCCCTTCTCTCCTTCCCCCCATCCCTTCCCTCCTTCCCCCCATCCCTTCCCTCCTTCCCCCCATCCCTTCCCTCCTTCCTTTCCACCCTTCTCTTCCATCCCTCTCCTTCATTCCTTCTTTCCCTCCCCTTCCCTCCCTTTCTTCCTTCTCTCCCTCCCTTGTCTCCCTCTCCACTCCTTAATGTCACCTATAATAGGACATGAATATTTACACCTTCCCCATTCTCCCTTCCACTCCGGCCTAGAGAGAGAGAGAGGTTGTGTGCCTTTTTGTCTGTCTGTTATTTGTGTTTGTTTTATTATCTGTTTTTGTCATGGGAAGTATATGGCTAAACAAACAACAGAAATCAGAAAACAGTGAAGGCTGTAAGTAGTGAATGTTTGTGATGTTTGTCGAGTAATGGGGCTGACTTCAGCCACTATGGTGTGTGTGTGTGTGTGTGTGTGTGTGTGTGTGTGTGTGTGTGTGTGTGTGTGTGTGTGTGTGTGTGTGTGTGTGTGTGTGTGTGTGTGTGTGTGTGTGTGTGTGTGTGTGTGTGTGTGTGTGTGTGTGTGTGTGTGTGTGTGTGTGTTTTACTTGCGTCACAAGACGCCAAGTATATGAGAGCAACACGAGTATATTTTGCTTTTATGTTCTGGTTGGATAAAACTTTGACATCTTGACTGCACTCAGACCATTAATCCTACAGCACACAGTTTCAGGGATCTTCTGTACTTCCGTGACCCACCCCCACCACCTAACAACATCCCACCCATGTCTTTGTTCACCACCCCCACTTCTTTACCAGCATACCCCGCCCCCCCCTCCCCAGCCTCACTGCCCGACGGTTTTATGGCACTGCGCAGTCCATGTGGTTGACGAATGCTCTTGTTTTCTGTCCAGTATAGTTGTAAGATAATCTCTAATATGTATACAAATATTTATGGAGAATGTCGTTTAATATTTCTTTTAAATTTGTATGCTTTTCAAACTCCGAATAGTTCATTACCTCAGTCATTGAAATTTGTGTTCATACCGGCAGTTTAGAGAGCGCAGCGTGATATTTCCAGGTACTAAAATTAGCCAGTTGTTTGTATGTAAATATCCGAATACCGAATATCGACTCCTACACCCAGTGCCTGACCTTTCGCTGATAATGGACGTGTTTGTTGGACGGTGTGTAGGAAAGTAGCTGGAAAACAGTTGTGGAAAAACTTTGTGAGGTGTGGAGGGGAACTAACAGAGACGTGATTTAGATCTCGACCTCCTAGTTTATTTCCCCTCAGCTGCACATCCAGTAGACAGTGTAAATCTTTCACCTCGAGGATTTTCTTTTAGTTCTGTTCTTGCTGCCTCCACACAGTGTTATTTAGATTATGAAAAAAAAAAACGAGAGGTCAGAAAGTAGTCTCCTTTAACCTCTTCGCTGTGAGTGGTGACTCGTAAGCTTAAGGTAGTCTGTCATTGATAAAACAAAGAAACCGTCCTCCGGTTGAAGAGTTTAACGATAACATGTGATTTTTCAGAGAGATCAAAATACACGAGATAATACCGCTTTTCTTTCGTTGCCCTTCCAGCAGAACAAAACAGGCCAGGAGATAATATCAATAAAGAATACAGGACGAGACTGCATCGAATGAGCTAACGGAGATTGTTTCCAAGTCCCACATTGTAAGGAATGTCTTAAGCTGAATAACATCATTTGGCAATAGTAAGAATTTAATTTAACAATACGTCACCATCGTGTAGAAAACAATGCATGCTTATTAGACCACTGATATAATTGATTACTTATCTCCCTAGCCCGACGACATATTTTACGTCTTTGTTATTCCTGCAACCAGACGATTTACTTTCTTTTGAGATTGAAGAGGGCACCCGATTTGTTAAGAGAGTTATTGAAGGCTGTATCTAACTCCCTTGTTCCAAAGGTTTCTCATAAGCTGAATAAAATCGACAGATGATGACAAGAATATCGTAAATTACATGCCATAGGAGGCAAGTAGTTAAATCAGTCTTTTTTATTTTTCAGAATATGCTGTATGCCTCAGTTAACTGGAGACTTTTTTTTTTTCCCCCATGATGACTCTTGATCACGGGCTATTCCCTTCACCCATTCAGTCCTGTGACGTATATTGTGCTGGTGTTGCTGCCACCAGTTGATTTAATTCAGTGTAAGGGCAGCCCTTGGCAGTGCAGGGGTAAATGGAGGTTGTATTCATAACCTCCAGTTAGAAAAATCCGATCTAAGGTGAACAGAATGGCTGGGAAATAGCAAAAATGCGGTTAAAAAACAGAGTACGTCGCTGGTGTAAAGTGCTTAAAATTCTTATACCAGAATGTAAATGTCAGCCTGAGGAAGGATATGGTTTTTCAGAGTGTTGTTGGTCATGGTAATTGCCTGTTGTTATGCCACCACTGTATGAGTACTTGTAATTCTTTATAATTATGTATCTCTGGAACTCCAGTGACGTTGGCTGTTACGCTGCTCTGATTATACCGCCTTTGTTCTCACTTAACACAGATCCATAACCCTGTTTAACGTATTTGATGACTAAGCATAGTCACACTGGACGGCTGATTTCACTAGTAACCACGGAGACTCATTACAACTTCATAACTAAAACACCGAATTTTCTAGCAACCACGACAGTACTCAGCATGTGAGAATACCCTATTTCCGTCAAGTTAAACCAAACCCACTACAATTACTTAATCTCTGACAGTGGCTATTACATTACTTTATATTTCATTGGAATTTGCCTTTTCCTATGGCAGGGCTATACGAGTAGTTTCCACCAATTATCTTTATCTTAGCCGCTTCACTGCGGTGACGTCTGTTGTGATTTATTCTTGCTACACCAGACTGATGGTTAATGAAGGCTGCCTTCTAACCTTTCCAGTTCAAAGTATCCCTGCTATGATGAAAAAAAAAAAAAAAAAAAAAGCCTGGTGTTGGCAAAAATAAACAAAAGAATACTTCAGTGGATTCGAGGGGGCTAAAATTGCCATAGAAAATAGTGTCCATTACATTGTTATAAAAAGATGTGAATATAAAGTAACTTGTAAGAGTGTAAATGATGACATTCATTTTATAAGCGAAGAGATTGAATATCAGGGAATAGTACAGAGCAAGACATGTCAGTCTGTTTGTTTATAGAGTCTGGTTGATTGGCAGACACCTTAATAGCAAGGATGATCGAATGGATTTTATTTGTACGAAAGGAACAGTATCTTTGGCACTGAATATCATTGTTATATTATTCATGCTATCGCCAGACGACTTTATGCAGCTTAAGAGTCATACTGGAGTGGTAAATATACAAGCAGGTATATAGATCAGTACAAAGATAGACAACTGGATCTGCAGGGGAACAGATAGACAGAAACGGGCAGATGGATAGGTACACAAGAACAAAAAAGATAGATGAGCAGACACGTAGACAGATATAATAATAGGTAAATAGATGAATAAAAGGACATTTAAATGATAAGGAAGAGATATGTATTTATTTATGTTTCTGTATATTGAAGAGATATGTATTTATTTATGTTTCTGTATATTGAAGAGATATGTATTTATTTATGTTTCTGTATAGTGAAGAGATATGTATTTATTTATGTTTCTGTATATTTATTTATGTACTTCAAAACACGGGTGTGCCAGAAGTCAGGACACGTAGGAAAAACAACACAAACTGGCGATACAAAAGCTTTATTCACAAAGCGTGCTCAGTGTATCCAGCATGGTTAATGTTACATTAGTTCAGAGAGACACCCAGTCTACATCTTGGGCCAATAATAAGAATAATAGCAAGAATATGAATAAGAATAAGAATAAGGATATTATTTATTATTATTATTATTATTATTATTATTATTATTATTACCATTATTATTATTATTACTATTATTATTATTATTATATGGTTTCCTGTACACCAGGAAACCATTTTCTACGCTAGGTGGTAACAATATAACCAAATTTTGGCGCCTGGTGGTTAAGTTGATAATTACGGCTATCCAAGGGGTGGTTGGGGTTTATTGCTCACGTAACGCCACTCAGGGATGAGTGAGGCTGGTCACTCTCATCTTAATTGTCACGAACAACTTGCCTAGCCCCGGGCTTCTACGCTTCTCATGGGGCAACGTGGGATTGGATAATGATGATGATGATGATGATATATTATTCCACATGATTCCAGATGTATGAGATACCCTATATATATATATATATATATATATATATATATATATATATATATATATATATATATATATATAGATAGATAGATAGATAGATAGATAGATAGATAGATCATCATCAGTGGCGGCGTCAGGAAATTTTCATTGGGGGGGCTGAGGAGGGGCTGGGGTAAAATGTGGGGGGGCT
Source organism: Coenobita brevimanus (assembly GCF_032717465.1). Taxonomy (NCBI): domain Eukaryota; kingdom Metazoa; phylum Arthropoda; class Malacostraca; order Decapoda; family Coenobitidae; genus Coenobita; species Coenobita brevimanus. The sequence goes on from NC_137011.1 coordinate 31,022,275, forward strand.
TCACAAAATGTCATCAAACTGAAGTGTTGATGGAAAATTGGTATGTACATATTCATAATATCCGAATGTACTGAGGTTCATTTTAGACACCTGTACTCTTTGAAACTGCGGTGTTAATGTATAACATTTCTTATCTCATCAAAAATTCTGCCAAATGAAAGACATAAAACTAGCAAGGAAATTCAGATTAATGTATACGCAACATAATAACATTTATTATTTCCAGTTTATTCCATAAGATTGAAGTTTAACTCAATTAATTTAGACATCATGTGTAAGCAAGCAGTTAACATGACAGAAAAAAATTCTATGTTATGAAGTTCATACAATCTGAAGAATCAGAAGAATTTTTAAATCAAGGTGTAACGACTGTCACGTTACTTTAAAACTATGCGCCTGTTCTGGTGATTGGCAGCAAATGTGTCTATAATGGCATCAATGTTCAGCTGTTTGGCCCTCCTAGAATTAATTGATATTACAGCAAGGTTGCTGGTGCGGTTGTTGCCACTGCTGTTCCTCAAGTATGTCTTGAGGAGTTTCAGACATGAGAAGCTCCTCTCACAGGCAGCTGAGGTGACAGGGAGGGTCACTGCAATGCATACAAGTTTATACAGATCTATAAAGGCGTCCTTGTATGGCTCCAGCATGGCTGCGAGCTCAAGTGGTGTGGACACTTCCAGGCCATTGTCTCTCTTCCTAGCTATTAGTCTTGTCAATTGGTGGACCTCCACTGCAAGATCACCCTCTGCCACTCCATAATTGGCTGCCATTCCTGACAGCGCTTTTTTGTCCAGAAATGTAATGTGCTTAGGATTCAAGGCAGCAGCACCCATCAGAACATTACAGGCATCAGATGAAAATCGCCTGCTCAGCTCATTGAGCATTCTATCTATGATGGCATAGAAGGTCCTTCTCCTGGCATCTGGTATAGCTCCATCCCTCTGACCTGTACTGGATGTTATGATGAATTCATCCAGGTGTCCTGGGAGCAGATCGTTGTCTACCTGGACGCTCAGTCTCAGTGCGTATCCCAACTACCTTGCACAAATCCTCAGCAGCCTCCTCTAACTCCTTCCAGGCAGCTTCAGTCCTCATTTCTGTCAGTCCAGACATGACAGACTGCATCAAGTCCTCTGCAGAGGCCAGCTGAAGGTCATGTGACTGGAGGTGGTTTGACAGTTGTTTGGTCATCAGTAACACTTTTTCCATGGCCATCAGAATTGTCACAAATTGCTGATCTAGCAGGATGCACAGGCCCTTTGCCTCAGTGGCTCTGTGTGCATTGTCTCCCTCCATGAGACGTTTCAAGGTTGTCACTATGGCAGGTAGGGTTCTTTTCACTGCCAGACAAGCAGCATGTTGGGAGGTCCATCTTGTGTCAGACAGTTGCTTCAACTGTATGTGCTGCCTTGTGGGATTTAATTCTTTTTGCACCTTTATAAATTCTTCATGTACTACTGACGTAGAGAAGAACTTGTACAAGCTCTGTATAGCCACAAAAAACTCTGCTGCAGCCTGGATATTGTGTACACAATCAACGAGCACAAGGTTGAGCCTGTGAGCATAACAGTGGACATACACAGCCTGTGGTACCTTTCTCCTAAACCTCTCCTGTATACCACTGATGTGCCCTGACATGACTGCAGCTCCATCGTAGCACTGGCCAGTGCAGGCGTTGTGGTCAATACCACATTTGGCCAGGGTCTCCAAGATCTTGTTGAGAAATGAGTCTGCATCCAGACCCTCGGCTGCTGTGAAGTCAAGGAACACCTCATGAAGGCTCTGTTTGTGGAGATACCTCACCACAATGGACAGCTGTTCTTGTTTGCTGACATCCTTGGTCTCATCCACCCTTAGGGCAAAATGCTCTGCTCTTAGGACCTCGTTGCTGATGTCCTCTCTGATTATTGAAGCTATGATGGCGAGCAGTTCATTTTGGATATCGTGGTGCGTATATTTAGCATTGCCAGGACCACCACTCAATTTCTTTTTGACAATGTCATCATACCTGGAAATCAGGTCCAGCAGTTCCAGGAAGTTACCTTTGTTGCCAGAATCAGTGTCTTCCTTGTGACCTCTTTGGGCAACATTTTGGCAGGCTGTGTAGAGCAGTACGTCTATTACTGCTCTAATGTAATGTCTGTTTTCCTTTACAGTTTTTTCATGGTTGGTATTAAAAGCATGTAGGATCCTAGAACCTGTTGTTTTCTGCATCTTAAACTCCGCCCAAGCTTGCATAGAAAACTTGTGTCCTGCTGAATTATCATGAGACTTCAGAGATGAGGTTGCCTTCTTCCAGTTCCGAAAGCCGTCATGGGTGAAGGACTTCTCACATTTGCTTAAGTGTACATGACCGAAATGACGACATGCAAAGCAGAATGCAGCATCTAGGGTCGTGGAGTACTCCAGCCACGAATGATGATCACGCCAGTTCTTGTTGAATGACCTTGACTGGCCACTGTATTCTGTGGCTGGGTATCTCTTCAAGTCTGGACAGGTGGGACCACTATCTGGAAGCTGGCTCAGGTCCTTGGGTCCAGGTAGTAGTTTCTCACCATGGATGTGAGAAGTGCCCTCTTGTGGCTGGGGTTCTGCACTAGCCTCACCTAATAAGGCTGCAGACTCACAATCACGATCACCACTGTCCAGGTCCTCATTAACAGCAGGTGTGTCTGTAGGAGGATCATCATCTCGCAGCCTCTTCTTGGGAATCTTGGGTAACAGGTAGCGTTCCATGATCAACCCGGCCTATGTGATCAAATATGATAAACCACCATCAGTTACTTTCATAAACAGGGAAAACAGCATAAACAAGCACACAGATCACAGAAGCATAAAACTGCATATTAGCATTACAACAGACCAGATATTTTCACACTATTTTATTCTTCCTTCCACAGCTTCTTATAATCTTATAGTAGCCTATATACATTTTTAAGTAGAAAAAAAATCAACTTACACCATACCTGTAAATCAGTGCAAGACGAAAACCACAACTAATAAGCTCAGCTGCTCAGTAATTCAGTGTCTACTGCACTAAGCAATTAACAGCCAACAGACTCGGAGATCTACACACAACCGCGTCGCGTGGTAGACTGGTCTGGTAGCTGACAGGAATCGAACAGTAATGGCTCATCGTGCACTCGATTCGTGAATGCTGGGCTAGGCTAGGAGCCTAGGACCATGTAGGCGCTATAGCAGTGTGAATCCTTTACTTCATTTTAATCAAATATATTCAAATTTATTAACTTCCTGCCTCGAATTATGACATAATCGACATTCAATTATATTTCTGAAGACGAGATAATAATCGTACAGTCGTAATACACTAAAAGAATGGCTAATGTAGTTTAGTAAAATAATGCTGTATTTTACTTTCACTTATCATTTTCATTATAGGATATGTAAACTAACCATCTGAATTACAAGAATTTCACAGAATATATTATAACATAAGTTACCCTTAGTATTAGAACTAGGCTGGAAGTTTTCCTTAGAAGTTGAGTCAACTGATAAATTTTCCGTAATTTCCGTGAAATTACTATCATTCAGAATCTGCTAAATGCTAACAGCTAAAAATAATAATCACGATTTAATCTATTGTCTTGAATCTTTTCCTAAACTTATAACACTTCGTTTCGTCAACTTTTGTGTATTATTTGTAAATAGTAATACAAAATTGAAAGTTCAAATAAGGGACGTCCTGCCTAAATTCGCCTTTGGAATCTGGCAATATTGGGGGGGCTGATGGGGGGGCTTGGCTCATTATTGGGGGGGCTTCAGCCCCCCAAGCCCCCCCTTGGCGCCGCCACTGATCATCATCATCAGCTGTTAAGGTCCACTGCAGGACCGACCTATCCCAACCGAAGCAAGGACGATACAGCCAATGTATCTCTACCCAGTGGCATAGGCTGTCTGGTAGAGACTGTATGTAGGGTGAGAAGTGCTTGTAAGTGTAATTGTATTGTTGGAGTGGCTTTGGACGTGTGTGTAGTCTGTGAACCAAGCGTAATCGGCCCTCGCAAGCCGACTGGGTGCAAGCATATTTTATAGTAAGCGACACTGGTTCAACCACAGCACCCCTTATGTCCGCCTATGTAGTACGTGGCCGGAGAACGCTCCCAAAGTTTATTACCCTGGCGGGGCGCGAACCCTCGTTCTTCAGTGTACGAAAACGCACACTTTGCCACTGAGGCTCATATATATATATATATATATATATATATATATATATATATATATATATATATATATATATATATATATATATATATATATATATATATAACGTGGTGAAAATATAGGTAAGTAGGCAGATAAAATCTTGAGAAATACAATGAAACAGATGGGATGACTGATGCATGCGAGTATACATAATCAGATACATAAACTTAATCATACGTAGATAAAGATAAATGTTATGTTGTATAGATAGATGAAGTATATATATACATAAACATACATACAGTACATACGTACAAACATACATACATACAGTAAATACATGAGTACATATATATTTATCTAGGTTGGATAGTACGGTACTGTACATATATATACAGCTGTAAATAAAATTATATAGCTTAATCAGATAAATACAATCATACAGAACCATCCAGACATTCACAGTCAGATAGATGGATATACAGACAGACAGACGAACAGCTAAAAATATGTCCAGATAGACAGCCAAACAGATAGATAAATAGCAGAGAGAGCAGAACATAATGGGCCCAGTTTTCCTATGGTAGGTGGCTTAAATCCGAGTTCCATTAGGGAGATGAGCGGGTGATGGCTACCCTATAATGCAACCCGGATATATTGAAAGAGTTCACTATTTTTAGAGAGAGACAGATTTCTATTTTTGTTTGAGTCTTGAGAGAGGGGGAGGGGTGAAGGGAGGCAGGGGGTGATGGAATTGTTATACAGTAGGTCATGTGCTTTTAACCTACATTATTGTTTGACGTATATATCTATGAAGAGAGAGAGAGAGAGAGATACGGAAATAAAGGAAGAGACAGGCAAACAGATAAAAAAAAAAATGAGGGTAAACTATTACACAGGACATGTATTTTCAGTGAAAGGAAAGATATATTTATTAACGTGAAATAGGGGGGTATATATTGAGAGGCAACGGTTTGTATATTTCAAGAAAGCATATACATAAAACAAATCAAGAAAATATTTATAACAGATAGAGACACACACGGATACATAGATAGTTATGTAGGTAGAGAGATATTGAGAAAGATGGATAGAAAGATAGATGAAAAGATGGATAAAAGAGTTATGTACTGTAGACAGACAGGCAGATAGATGGAGATGGAGACAAACAAGTAGATGAGAGAGAGAGAGAGAGACCAATTCTGGATGGTTCAGTTGTGGAAACAGAAGGGCATGTGATTTTAATAGAAAAACTGATTCGTATCATTGGCACTTGTGATAGATAGATGAATACAAACATACATACATACAAAGAGAGAGAGAGAGAGAGAGAGAGAGAGAGAGAGAGAGAAAATTAATCTTGTCATGGTCTGTTCCACCTAACCCAAGATGATGATATTCAGGTAAATGTGGGTCATAGGAGCCTGATAATACTGACATCATTAGTCCTCTCATGGCTTAGACAACCCTACAGTAATATTAAGCTTCAGTAAACGCTGGTTGGGTTGGCCTTGTGGGGATAAAGGAGAATGAGAGAATATGTGTGTGTGTGTGTGTGTGTGTGTGTGTGTGTGTGTGTGTGTGTGTGTGTGTGCGTGCGTGCGTGCGTGCGTGCGTGCGTGCGTGCGTGCGTGCGTGCGTGCGTGCGTGCGTGCGTGCGTGCGTGCGTGCGTGCGTGCGTGTGTGTGTGTGTGTGTGTGTGTGTGTGTGTGTGTGTGTGTGTGTGTGTGTGTGTGTGTGTGTGTGTGTGTGTGTGTGTGTGTGTGTGTGTGTGTGTGTGTGTGTGTGTGTGTTTACTTACTAGAGACGTATCCAAACCTCCCCTTCCACACCTCTCACCTCCATTTAACAGACATCGCTTGTCACTGATCCACACCTCATTCATCTAGCCACATCACCTCATTCGTCCATGAACACCTCCTCATTCATCCATTAATACTTCCTCATTCATCCATCCATCTACACCCCCAGTCATTTATTGACTGGTAGATACAGAGCTAGAGAGATACATACACCACACCTCTGAACATATACACCACACCTCTGCTTTTAACAAATGATGGAGTATCTCTAAGTGTAATTAACATAATTTTCCACTGGTAAAGCTTGGTTCCGCATTACTTTATGGTCTATTTTACATAGTATTTTTGACATATCTAATCCTCACTTACGTAGGCTCATGTTGACGTGAGCCCGGTGGAATGCAGGCTGAAGTTGCTCTTCTCCTGCAGTGCACCCTTCACCTTTCGGGGGATTGGGAGAGGAATAAGGGACTTTTGTATAACCAAGCAGCTCCACCAGTCACATTGGTGCCACCACGTGAAGGCGTCCCTCTCCAGCATCGCTAAGTAGGACACCAGCTGTATACAGTAATGAGATGCAAGAACTCATCGTTATAACTACAAGTGTTTGCCAAAAATATCACAACATTTTACCTATAATTTGCACTGCAAATTTTGAGGAAGCTAGAGTTCTCTCACCATAACTTGGCCTAGATTTTCGTTCCATTGCAGCTTACTTCATGTAGATCAGTGGTAGAAGACACTATTGCGGCTCCTCTTCCTTTCCATAGCGCTTCTTCGAGACTTGCATCATCGATCTATCTATTGCCAGACGCTTTAATCCCGTACGGGGTGACCACAAACGTATCGCCTCCACGTCGCCCTGTCCCCCGCCATTTCACTGCCCTGCTCCCAACTCACACACCCCTCTCTCATATACCTCTCCACTCCATCCCATCATCTCATCCTCGGCCTCCCCCTCCCTCTCCCCCCTTCCACCTCACTCACATACACTCCTCGTCAGTCTCTCACCCCCCATCATATTCTTGTGTTAATCTCTTATTATAACTCAGCATTCAAGATGGAGAGATGGAAATTTTAGACCAATATAAATAGATAGATTGATATAGGTATATAATATAGCTTACTGAAGTTCCAGTGCCTTCCATTAAAGCTGAATTTGCCAGTTTCTCCCAGTTTAGCTTTTTCTGTTATTTATTTAGTCGCTGGTGAGGGACGCCTTCTCGTGGTGACACAGTGTGGCCAAGCAACTCCTTTGCCTGGTTAAACAGATGTCCCTCAGCTCTCTCCTTGTCTCCCGAAAGGTGGATGGTGGACTGCAGGAAAAGGGCAGCTTCAGCCTGCAGTCCACTGTGTTCACGTTCAGACTATCCTAGAGCAAAGAGAGAGAGAGAGAGAGAGAGAGGAGGAGGAGGAGGAGGAGGAGGAGGAGGAGGCTGCAACTGTACATGCAGTATTCCTGCGTTAGTGTGACACTGTTAATACAGGATGGTTTGTAAACAGCACTTGAATAGCTTTCACTTGGTGGTATCCTGTGTGTTGTGGGGACGGCTCATGCTGTCATGGGCGTGGGTGTGGTGATGGGCGTGGATGTGATGATGGGTGTGAGTGTGGTGATAGGTGTGGGTGTGGTGATGGGCGTGGATGTGGTGATGGGTGTGGGTGTGGTGATGGGCGTGGATGTGTTGATGGGTGTGGATGTGGTGATGGGTGTGGGTGTGGTGATGGGCGTGGGTGTGGTGATGGGCGTGGGTGTGGTGATGGGCGTGGGTGTGGTGATGGGTGTGGGTGTGGTGATGGATGTGGGTGTAGTGATGGGTGTGGGTGTGGTGATGGGTTGAGTGTGGTGATAGGCGTTGGTGTGGTGATGGGTGTGGGTGTGGTGATGGGTGTGGGTGTGGTGATGGGTGTGGGTGTGGTGATTGGTGTGGGTGTGGTGATGGGTGTGGGTGTGGTGATGGGTGTGGGTGTGGTGATGGCCGTGGGTGTGGTGATGGGTGTGGGTGTGGTGATGGGTGTGGGTGTGGTGATGGGTGTGGGTGTGGTGATGGGTGTGGGTGTGGTGATGGGTTTAGGAAATAAATAAACGATACAGGATATCATTGACAGCGCTGACTGCACCGTCCCCGCAACGCACCAAAAATCATCCAGTGAAGTGGAGTAGGAGAGTTATATATGGACCACCCTGTTTTTTGTTTTTTTTTGGTTTTTGTTCACCTGGGAAAGATCCCTAACCCCTTGCAGCTTAGTTGATGGTTTAGTGTAGGTTGTTGATAAGTCTTGGTCTGACTAGTAACCAAGGAGACACATTTCTACTTCTTAACTACGACTCATCAAATTTCATGCAGCCACGACATTAGTATTAACGCTGTGTGAGGGGACCAGTTCCGACAGATTAAAAAAAAAAAAAAAGTTAGAGAGAGGCTCAAGGGCGTTTCTGTCCCAGCCATCCAGAATTCATGTGGGTTTAGGCCCCTGACTACATTACATTCCTATATTAAGGCTACCATCATCATCATCACGGTCCTCATCATCATTGCCACCTAAAGATGGGGCTGAGGTTGGTTATGCTGCTGACAGTATATGGTGGGAGATTCGGGGCAGTAACCTGTCGTCTGGGAAGACTGGAACGCTGCTCGTGCCTGCCTTCTTGGGTGTAGTACGAATTTATGAATGGAATTGTGTGTATGTATGTGTGTGTGTATGTAGCAAGGTGTGTGGATGTGTAGGTAGATAGGGTAGGTATGAGGGTGGGTGGGTGAATGAGTAGATGAGGGTGGGTGGGAGAGTGAGTGAGTGGGTGAGGAAGTGGGTGGGTGGGTGAGAAGGTAGGTAGGTTCACATGTGGGTAGCTAGGCAGGTAGGTAGACCAATGACTGAATAGGTAGGTTGGTAGGTAGGTAGGTGGATAAGTTGGTGGGTGGGTTAGCAGGCAGGTAGGTGAGTGAGTGAGTGGGTATTTTGATACAGTAGTTATGTGGGTGGCTGGGTAGGTAGTTAGGTAGGTAGATAAGAAGGTGAGTGGGTGGCTAGGTAAGTGGCAAACAGTTAGGTAGGTAGACAGGTAGGGAGGTAGGTAGATAGGCAAGCAGGTAGGTGAGTGGATATGTATTTACACATTTACGCAGGTGGGTGGGTGAGTACTTAAGCAAGTAAGAAGACATACAGGTAGGTGAGTGGGTAGGTAGGTAGGTAGGTAGGAGCAGGTAGGTAGATAGACAGTGAAGCTGGTAAATGAGTACTTGGGTATTTAGATAGCTGGGTGGGTGGATAAGTAGATAGGTAGAAAAGTAGGAGGTTGAGTGGGTAGGTAAGTAGATTAGTAGGTGGGTAGGAAGACAGAGGTATGTTGGTTGGCAGGTAGGTAAGTAGACAGTTAGGCAGGTAGGTAGGTAGCAAGACAGGGAGGTAGGTGGGTTGACAGGTAAGTGGGCAGATAGATAAAATGGTATGTATTTAGACAGGTAGTTAAGAAGGTAGACAGGTTGGTTGGTAGGTACCGTGTGTAGACAGGTGTGTAAGAGGCAGGTGGGCAGGCTGACATGTAGGTTGGAGCGTAGGTCGGTAAGCAGGTAAGTAGGTAAGTGGATAGGTGGGCGCAGGTGAGCAGGTCGGTAGGTGGGTGGGTAGGCATTTTGATGCTTGAGTACATAGGTAGTTGGATGGATTGGGAAACAGGCATGTAGGTAGGTAAGTATGTAGGTGGTAAGGTAATTAGATAGGCTGGAAGAACATAAGAACATAAGAAGAGAGGATAACTGCAGTAGGCCGGTTGGCCCATGCTAGGCAGCTCCTAGAAGAGTAACTGAACTACTAGAATGAGATAAGGATAGCAAAGAAGAAGGCTCTCCCCCGCCCTCCAAACCCTCCAGCCGAAGCCGGCAGGAAAAAGTCAGAAAGAACACCACGCCGTATAGAAAAACTGGCGTGGACATTTTACAGGAAAGTGTGAAAGGAGAATAGAGACTATCATAGTGTAACCTGAAAAGAAAATTTATTTTTGAATTAGTATTGGTTATAATATTTTCTTTATTCTATATCCACCCCTTTTTTGTCATATGCTTATCTAGCCTATGCTTGAAACTCTCAATGGAAGAGGCAGCAACTACTTTACTAGGTAGCTTATTCCATTCGTCTACTACTGTATTACCAAACCAATTTCTACCGATTTCCTTACTGAAACGGAATTTTTCTAGTTTGAAACCATTATTTCTAGTTCTATCCTGTATGCTCACTTTAAGTACCTTGCTAATATCTCCCTTATTTATACCATTCATCCACTTAAAAACCTCAATTAAGTCTCCCCTTACTCTACGCCTCTCTAGCGAATGCAGACTTAGTCTTTTCAGTCTGTCTTCATATGACAGGTTCCGGACGTCATGTATCATTTTAGTCATTCTTCTCTGTACATTTTCTAACGAATTAATATCCATTCTATAGTAAGGACACCAAAATTGTACTGCGTAGTCTAAATGTGGCCTTACTAATGCTAGATAAAGTTTCAGTATTACTTTAGATGATCTATTGCTCACGCTTCTCGAAATAAATCCTAGGACCCTATTTGCTTTATTTCTCGCATTAATGCACTGTTGCCTAGGTTTAAGGTCGTTACTAATCATAACTCCTAGATCTCTCTCGCATTCAGATTTGCTAATTTCTTTGTTATCTAAGCTGTATTTAGTATCTCCAATGGTCTTGCCTACGTTAAGTACTTTACATTTTTCAACGTTAAATTCCATTTGCCAAGTTTTAGACCATTTGGACAATGTATCGAGGTCTTTTTGTAAGTTATGGCAATCGTCAGTTGAGTTAATGATACGCCCTATTTTTGTATCGTCGGCAAATTTGCTGATTCTGCTATTGACTCCTAAGTCTAGATCATTTATATATATGATAAATAATAAGGGACCGAGTACTGAACCCTGTGGTACACCGCTAGTTACTAATCCCCAGTCCGACTTAGTTCCATTTATTAATACTCTCTGCTTTCGTCCTTTCAGCCAAGATTCTATCCATTTTAAGATATCGCCGTCTATACCGTGTGCTCGAACCTTTCTAACTAACCTTTCGTGTGGGACTCTATCAAAAGCTTTACTAAAGTCCAGATAAATAACATCGTAAGCTTTATCGCTATCTACTGCCTCATAGACCTCCGAGTAGAATGACAACAAATTTGTGAGGCAGGATCGTCCTTGCCTGAATCCGTGCTGACTTTCGTTTATAAGATTAAATCTTTCTAAGTGTTCTCTAATCCTATTTGCCAAAATTGACTCTAACATTTTTCCTACTATAGACGTTAGACTTATCGGACGATAATTCGACGCAGCTGATTTATCACCCTTTTTAAAGATGGGCACTACGTTTGCGGTTTTCCACGCCTCTGGAACTTCTCCTGAACTTAAAGAGTCATTAAATAACGTTAAAAGTGGCTGACATAATTCTTCTTTGGTTTCTTTTATAATTTTTGCATATATATCGTCCGGACCTGGCGATTTTTGAGGTTTTAACTTGTTAATTTCTTTCAATACGTCCTCCTTACTAATGGTTATTTTGCTAAGAATATTTTCCGTATTCTCATGGTAAATATTTGCTGCTTGAGGGACAAGGCTTAGATTTTCCTTGGTGAATACTGATATGAAATAATTATTTAGGATGGAGCACATTTCTTTATCTTCACTGGTAATGTCACCTGATTCTGTTCTGAGTGGTCCTATCCTATCTTTATTTTTTCGTTCGGTACATTTGATAAAAACCCTTGGGGTTTACTTTTGATTCACTTGCAACCTTAATTTCATAACTTCTCTTTGCTTTTCTTATCTCCCTCTTTACTTCTCTATTTAAAATTGTGTACCGGTTACGTAAGTGTTCCTCTCCACGTTTTATTTTTCTATATATTCCTTTCCTTTGGCCTATGAGAGATTTTAATCTGTTGTTTAACCATCTTGGTTCTGAATTGTTAGTTCTAAACGGTTTTGAAGGAATATATCTATCTTGGCCTCCGTATATTATATTTATTAACTCGTTATACTTCTCACTGGTCGAACGTCTGTTTGGTACTGGAGCTGAGTTAATTTCCGTCACGTGGACTACATTCCTATCTACCACCTCCCCCTCACAGACACCTGACGGACATCCCCACGTGCTTCCTGCGCCTGACCTATGACCTGGGGATCCCCACTAACCTGACATTCCCTCAAATAGCTAATCTCCCTGTGGAATACCGTTCGAAAATAAGCTCTTAAGCCATCGAAATCTCCTAGACGAAAATTAGGAACGGTGGAGGTATTTTCAGTGGAACAGACATCCCAAATAAATTTGAACTTAATTTCTTCATGATCGCTATTACCAAGTCGTCCACCAACCTCTATATCGCTAATGATATTTTCTTTATTAGCTAAAACCAAATCTAGTATATTATTACCTCTGGTGGGCTCCCTGATATACTGATAAAGGAAATTATCCTGTACTACCTCTAGAAATTCCTCTGACTCTGCATCTCCTGTCTGATTTCTCCAATCTATCCTTGGTAGATTAAGGTCCCCAACAATTATTACTAAGCTGGACTGTGATGCTTTCCTCATTTCCTCCCAGAGGTATTTACTATCAGCTCTACTTAATTTAGGAGATCTGTAAATTGCTCCTAAGACTAATTTCTCCCTATTGTTACTAATTTCAACCCAGACACTTTCTGTGTCCCTATTTACTTTAATGTCTGCTTTATTGTAACAGTTTAATGAATCCTTTACATAAATAGCTACCCCTCCCCCCTTTCTTCCCTGACGGTTTGACACAAAAATATTATAGCCTTTTATCTGATATTCTGCTAAAAATTCTCGAGTGTCTGTATTCATCCAAGTTTCACTAATAACGGCAATGTCTATTTTCTCTGTACAAATTAAAGCCCTCAGTTCATCCATTTTATTACGTAAACTCCGGCTGTTTGTGTAGTACACTTTCAGATTATTACGAGTAGTTATGCCTTTACCTTGGCAATTACTGTTATTTATTTTATTACTAACTGGGAAACTCTTTACTTTACTAATATAACAATTTTTTATACTATCGCTTATCGCCCTTCTATCATCGCTTGTTCTATCATCTATCATCGCCTGCTCAATTTGAGGTGCCTGAGTGGATGTATCTACACTATTGGTTGAACTTTTGTTCTTAATTTTGCAAGTATCGATGCAACTATCCAAACATGGTAATAATGATTTCTGACTGTAGTTGCTGCATCTTCCTGTACACCTACTTCTCAATCTCGAAAAAATCCCTCCAACTCCCTATCTATCATTCCAGCTAAAACAGTAACTCCTTGCCTGCTAAGATGAGTCCCATCCCAACTATACAAGGCACTTCGTCCATAAAACCGGTCCCAGCTGTCTATGAAAGGTATTGCATTATCTTTGCAATACCTTTCAAGGCTGCAATTAAACCCTATTGCCCTGCTCAACCATTCCCTTCCAACCCGCCACCTTGGTAAAACACCAAGCACTACAGGGGTTCCTCCCCTCTCCCTAACCTTTTCTAACATCAACTTGTACCTTTTCCACAGTACCTCACTCTTACGGATACTAATATCATTGCCTCCTACACTGAGGCACACAGTGGGTTTGTCACCACTTTCCTTTACGATATTTGAAATTTTATCTACCACATTAGCCACCCTGGCCCCTGGAAGACACACATGTTTAGCGAGTGGAGTATACATGGCCCTGTTCAGATATCTCACCTGGGAGTCTCCAGCAACAACAACATTTTTCTTACCTTTCTTGTTCTGTTTATACTTACCTGTACTGGAAGTTCCCTCACCGTCCTTCTCATCTACTTCCCTCTCTGCCTTCCCTTCACATTCGTCCCGTAGTGCGTCGAATGTATTAGTTGTCTTAATTTCCGTTTGTTTTTTAAGAGTGAACTTCGTTGCACCCTTGTTAACTAGTGTCCAACCTTCAGCCTTTTTCTCTTTCTCCTCCAACATCTCCTCCAACAATTCCCTCATCTGTGCCTTCTCCTGCCTGAGAATTTGTACCTCCCGCTTCAGTTCGAGAAGTTCCTCCTTTAATTCAAGGTAGTCCTTTTCAGTACCTGCAGTGGGGACACAGCTCTCTGCCGAGGAAGCCATTACGCACTAGTTCACACAAGGTAGCACACACTATCACGGGTCACTACGGATCACCACAACACACACACTCACGGATCACTAGCACAGCACTATCGCTGATCACTACAACACACTAACACAACCACTATCACAGATCACTAAAGCACACTAGCACAACACTACCACAGGTCTCTAGCACGTCTCAGGTATTATGCAGAAGGGTGGGTGGGTATGTAGGTATATATGTGGGTAGGTAGGTAGGCAAGCAGGTAGGTGGGGTGGCAGTTTAATAGACAGGTTGGCAGGCAGGTAGAGTATGTGAAAATGTATGTACGTATGTTGGTATATAAGTAGCTTGGTTGGCAGGTGGGAAGGAGGGTAGATACTTACGAAGGAAGTAAAGAAGTAAGGAAGGAACGTCAGTAGACTGTCACGTTGGTAGGCATAATGGTAGATGTGGGAAGCGTACTGACAGACACAATATATAGACAGACAGATAAGTAGACAGGTAAGTAGGGAGACATACAGGTGTACAGGGACACTGGCAGGTAAGAGGGTACGTGCATTGGTAGGTAGTGTTAGGTGGATGGCAGGGGCAGGTAGGCAAGTAGGTAGGTTATTACTGCAGGTACGTAACTAATTATGTGTGTAGGCAGCCGGGTATGGATGCAACCAGAAAAGAAAGGAAGTAGAAGAGAGACAAAGAAGGAAGAGAAGGAATGGCGAAGAAACAGAAGACAGACGACAAGGAAGAAAGAGACGAAAGGGAAGGAAAGAAAGAAGACGGAAATAGAAGGGAGAGGAGACGACTCCTACTCCTGCTCCTACTCCTACTACCACTACTACTACTACTACTACTACTACTACTACTACTACTACTACTACTTCTACTACTTCTACTACTACTTCTACTACTACTACTACTTACCTTCTCTTCATCTCGGAATTTTAGTTCACCTTTAATATACATATTATCAACCGTAGTTTACAGAATCCACTGGGATACATAATTTTGAAAGAATCATAGAATTAAGAACAACTTTTATGCTTGTACTCCCTCTGGTGATCTCTGGGCAGACACGCACAACATCCCTCCTCCCTCGCTCAGCAAACACTGGACTTCACCATTGCCGCAGCCTCGGCCTGGGTTCATTCCAGGCGTCACGCGGCTGCCGGAGGTACAGTTTTAGGGTTGACGGTGGTGCTCTTGATATTATTTTTTGAGCGGGTATGACTGTATATTCGAAATGGTACGACCGTATATTTGAATTTTCTGTACCTGCATAATTATGAACCAGTCAATGTTAGGTTCACCGCAACAGTGGATCTTCACTTCGGAGGGAGAGTGATAGCTAGAATTAACCCTTCTATTTTCTGGCGAAGTACGCATTGGGAAGGAATGTAGTCTGTCAGTGTTATCGGAAGGCACAGCAGGGAGTGAACAGGAACAAACACAGGCAAGCATATGCAAGGACACACTACCAGCACCGGACTCCAAATGTTCGCCACTGTGTGTGTGTGTGTGTGTGTGTGTGTGTGTGTGTGTGTGTGTGTGTGTGGGCGCAAACTCTAGATTCGTGACTCACGCATCACAAGTTCGCTAACCACAAAGCCATTTCCCAGAATTTTCAGTAAATGTTAAATAAATAATCTAAATAATGATAGATGTCTGAGGACCATGAAAGTAAAGCAGTGGATGAACGACTGCATAGCTCAAGACAGAAATTTTTCTGTATTAAAGAGGAGTTCATCATCATCATCATCATCATTATTCCATAATAGAGACGGGGTAAGGTATGCTCTCATTCAGCCAAACCCAAAGAAGGGTGACCGTTCCCAACCCTCTAACTATCGTCCAATTGCTTTAACATCCTGTGTCTCAAAAGTTTTCGAGTCTATTCTTAACAGAAAAATTTTAAAGCGTCTTACCTATCACAAGCTTCTTTCTGATCGTCAGTATGGGTTCCGTCAGGGACGCTCCACAGGCGATCTTCTCACCTACCTTTCAGACTCCTGGTCATCCTCCTTTCGGGACTTTGGCGAAAGCTTTGCCATTGCGCTTAACATCTCAAAGGCTTTCGATCGAGTCTGGCATAAATCTTTAATTTTCAAACTGCCCTCTTACGGTTTCTATCCTTCTATCTGTGCCTTCATCTCTAGCTTCCTTTCTGGTCGTTCTATAGCTGCTGTTGTAAACGGCCATCGTTCTTCTCCTAGATCTATGAACAGTTGTGTTCCTCAAGGCTCTGTCCTATCACCAACTCTTCCTTTTATTCATCAGTGATCTAAGCTGTTCATCTAACCCTATCCACTCGTACGCTGATGATTCCACCCTTCACCTTTCCACTCGGTTCCCGCAACGTCCATCTCAGCAGTTACTTCAACAAACAAAGGATGAGGCTATGGCACACCTAATGTCTGACTTGGCTCGTATCTCTGACGGGGGTAAAAATACGGTAATCTTGTTGTTTGTAATGCATCAAAGACTCAGTTTTTACACCTATCAACCCGTCAAAATCTTCCACAGGAGTAGCCACTAATGTTTAATAATATTCAGCTCAATTCTGCATCATCCTTGAACATGCTTGGGGTTTCATTCACACGGGACTTATCTTGGAAAGATCATATTGCATCTCTTGTAAAATCTGCTTCCAAGAGATTAGGTGTGCTAAGCCGACTCCGTGCCTTCTTTACCCCTGCACAGTTGTTGACTTTATACGCGGGTTTTATTCGCCTCTGTTTAGAGTACAACTCTCATGTGTGGAGAGGCTCCCCACATACAGCTCTTCTCAATAGGGTGGAGTCAAAGGCTATTCGTCTCATCAACTCTCCTCCTCTTACTGGCTCCCATCAACCGCGCTGTTGCATCTTAATATCTCTTTTCTACCGCTGCTCCAATGGTCACTGCTTCTCTGAACTGTCTGCTTGCATCCCTCCACCTCTATGGCGGGCGCGTAGCACTCTTCTAGCAACAAACTCTCATCAATTTTTGCTGTCCAGCTTTCTAATGCAAGAGTTAACCTTTGCTCCCAGTCCTTCATTTATGCAACAGGTCAACTCTGGATCTGTCTTCCTCTGTCTGTATTTCCTACTTCCTATGATCTCCAGTCTTTCAAACGCAGTGTGTCCATGCATCTCGAAATGATCGGATCTTGAATTTGGCTCTCGTTTGTATTGTTTTTTTTTTAATTGTTTTTTTTAAGGAACGTTCATGCGGGCTCAGCCTTTGGTTCCCTCTTTCTCGCATAAAGAAAAAAAAACTAAAGTATCAGAACTAGCAGTAAAAACAAAAGAGTAGGGATTAATTGGTCGATGATAATAGACTTGGCTGCATATGAGTAACGAACAAGAAAACTTTGATTAATGAATATCGGCAGCGTAAGATGCAAAACAATAGCAAGAAATTGAAAAACAAGAAAGAAAATTAAAATATATAATAAAATGAAATATGGGTTAAAGAAATGAGAAAGAGCATCCTATGGCCGGGAAAAACAATGAGAGTATGCTAGCAGTGTCAGAGCTCCTGAAAGGAAAATGCAGAATTATACGATATAGAAGACAATAAAGCAAAAGTGCAGGACACAGAAATGTAAGAAAATCAAAGGAAAAATAAAAGAGCGAAAACGAATGCCTAAAAAAGTGCTGTAGAAAATTAAATGAGGGAGTAAGGAAACGAGTTTATTGAATGGCGTGGAAAGTGAGCCTGCCTTGTTTAAACTTGGAATGGGCCCAGATTTTAAAGAACCCAGCACCATCCGCCGGAACTTTCTGGTAAGTAAGTTGTGGAAAGTAGGTTGAGGCCAGCAGTGTTAAGTAAGGTTTAAGATGGAAGGAAGAAACTGAGAGAGGTTGGCGTGTAAGACTGAGACCAGCAGTGTTAAGTAAGGTTTAAGTGTGGAAGGAAGGAAAGGAGAAAAGTTCATGCATAAGGTTGAGTCCAGCAGTATTAAGAAAGGTTTAATTACTGTATGCGAGGCAGACAGGAAGAAAGGTTAGTGTGAGTTAGGGTGAGACCAGTAGCATTAAGCAAGGCTTTGATATAGAAGGAAGTAAGGAAGGAAGGAAGGCTGACGTGTGAATATGGTTGATACTGTCAGTGTTCAGTAAGGTTTAAGTAAATAAAAAAGGGAGAAAGATTGGAATGTGAATAAAGTAGAGACCAGCAGTGTTAAGTAAGGTTTAAGTAAGTCAGGATGGGAGAAAGGATGGAGTGTGAATAAGGCTGAAACGAACAGTGTTAAGGTTTAAGCATGGAAGGAAGTAAGGAAAGTTGACGCGTGAGGAAGACTGAGCCCAGCAGTGTTAAGTAAGGTGTAAGTGTGGGAGGAAGAAGAAAGGTTGCCCTGTAAGTAAGATTAAGTGTATGGGTGAGGTGATAAAAGTAAATAGGGGTGTTGGTGTGAGTTGGGCTGATTATATCAATAAGTAAGGATTGGTTAAGTAAGATGAAATAAGTATGGGAGGATGACTGGCTGTGTAAAGGTAACCTCAGCACTGCAATGACGTCTATCTTATTTCATTCTCGCTATAGTATCCTTAGACGATTTTTCAGTGTTTTGGGAGAGACGTCTCGAGGTGGAGGGGTTAGATACAGCCTTCATTAACCCCTTCAGTAAGAGTCCTTTCCTAGACATAATGAAATCGTTTGGATGAAGTAAAAGTAAATCAACAAAATGCCTCATATGAAACTTTTTAGTAAGAAAGTTCTAGAAAGGAGTTTGAACTTGGAAGTTTAAATAAGGTTTAGTTAAACTAGTATATAAGGAAGAAAGGAAAGAAGAGCGGAAAGTTTGGGATGAGTAAATTTATGGTTATTAGTAAATACGAAATGGTTAAATAGGTAAAATAAGTAAGGAATTCTGGTTGAACATATTTGAGTGGATTTGTTAGGCAATCTTAATTTAAACAAGTAAGGGAACTGTTGAGTACCGTAAGAAAGTAACAGGGATGAATGGAAATCAAGTGGGATTATCCTAAATAAGGAGGGAAGTGTGGTAGGTTGGCAAGTGGGTACGACTAGGGAAACTTAAGGACTAAAGGCGTCCTAAGTAGAGAAAATAAACGCGTCATAGTACTGAAGGAGTTAACAACTTCACAATGGTGACGCTTTTTTTAGTTATATTATCACCCTCTTCGGACGAGTTTACAGAGTTCTGGACAACTGTGAACTGAAAAGGGTAGACTGAGTTTTCAGTAACCTTCACTACGAGAGACTTCCAAAGTAAATTGTACCTAATCATTAGATCAGAATAAGAATGATAAAAGAGGACGTCATTAAATTCAAGACAAACACGCTGAATCATTGTTCCACATGACGTTTAAAAACTGCACGTTAGCCACATAATTCACTTTTTTTTATGACAGTGTTTCATAGGACAAATCAGCAAATGGCCGGTAATAAGTAACACGTGGATTATAAACAGCGGACGTAAATCCGGGTTTGGGTTAACGGAAACACGCTGGGAATTACTGGCACTGCGGAAAATGACTGCGTTGGGAAATTACAGAGAGCGAGGTACAGGCGTGGCGATGATGAGGTGGTGGTGGGGATGGAGGATGGCAGATTCTGACAACTGAGAAAGCGAAAGATGAAGAACGGTAGTAGAAAGAGAGAGAGAGAGAGAGAGATTGTACAGGTAGCTATCAATTGTACGAAAGGTATGGACATTACATTCTGCAGGTGTATCAGTAACTAAAACTGTAAGTAACGTAGCCTATGGGAAATAGACCCACATTGATATGATAGACAGACAGACAGGTAGGCAGATAGCTACAGTTATTCTCCCAGGATTGCTGATCATCATACAAGGGGAAAGAGTAAAAAAAAAAAAATGAGTTAAAAAGAAATGCAGCGTCGTGTAATCCAGGTGGCTTATAACAGGGACAAAATTTAGAGTGTGAGCTGTTTTGTGTTTATTGTGATCTGTTCCCTGCTCTGACACACAGAGAAACAAAGATAGATACGTATATAGCTAAATAAAAAGGGAGAGATTCCATTCGTTGTTTGTGTGTGAACAAGGCTAAGTCAGATTAGGAGAGAGAGAGAGAGAGAGAGAGAGATTTCATATTAGGTCCCGTGGTCAGCCCGGGAATCGACCGTGGAACTTCTCGATTATGGCAAGTATGCATCCGGTTACACTACACCACCCCTTGACAAAGAGTAGGTTATGATTATGATGATGATGATGGTGATTAATAATAATAATAATAATAATAATAATAATAATAATGATAATAATAATAATAATAATATTAATAATAATAATCTATCTATCTATCTATATACCTAGGCTGCTTCCCCCAAGGAAAGGGAGGTAGCCGAGACAGGACGACACACTCCCCATTTACTCATCCATTCAAACACATTCATTCGCATCTTAGCCCCAAAGGGGAGAACGGACAGATCCTCACCGCACCACACCGCACAAGGGTCAACTGCGCAATGCAATCAGTGACATCCGCAGCAGGGCCCGACAGCAGAACTGGTTTACCCCTGCCACATCATAACAGACCCATCCCCTTACCCGCACCTGACCTGACTAGCTGAACAGACCAAATGCGGGAGAATATCCCCTCAAGGCTGCGTCATCACTTATTCATTCACAATTTCTCTCCATTTATTTCTGTCACGCACAGCCACTCTTCCTTGCTCAACAGACATCCCTCTTGCATCCAACACTCTCTTCACACTGTCCATCCATCCTATTTGTGGTCTTCCTCTCAGCCTTACACCTCTCACATCGGATCTAGTTATCTTTTTCACCAATCGCTCATTATCCATTCTCTCCATATGCCCAAACCATCGCAACACCCTCTGCTCAACTCTACCAGCCATCTCCCGAACAACTCCAGTTCTCCTTCGCACTTCATCATTTCGCACCCGATCCATACGTGTCACTCCACACATACTCCTCAGACACCTCATCTCTATTACATTCAAACTTTTCCTCTCTGCTACACCCATATTCCATGTTTCAGCCCCATATAACGCAGTCGGTACCACAACACCCTCATACAGCCTTCTCTTTACATCCATTCTAAGCGAACGACATTTAAACACTTTTTCATTCCTCCCAGCACCTTTCCTACTTCATTTATTCTAAACTTCACTTCTGCATCTATTCTTCCATCCACAGCAACATGTGACCCTAGATATTTAAAACAATCTACCTCCTCAAGCAACTCTCCATTCAAAACTATATTCATCCCCCTACCATCTATCAACCTTGTACACTTCATAACTTTACTCTTATTCTCATTTACTTTCCATTTCCTCCTTTCACACACCCTTCCAAACTCCTCTGCCAACTGTCTCAATCTCTCCTTTGAATCAGTCACCAGTGCAGTATCATCTGCAAACAGCAGCTGCTTCAGATTCCACTCTCCACCATCAACATTCACCAGACTCAGACCTCCACCTAAAACTCTTGCATTCACCTCCCTTACAACACCATCCATGTAAATATTAAACAACCAAGGCGACATCACACATCCCTGTCACAGCCCCACTCTCACGGGAAACCAATCATTCACAGCATTTCCCACTCTTACACACGCTCTACTATTGACATAAAAACTTTTCACCCCTTTTATTAACCTACCATCAAGTCCATACAATCTTAAAACAGTCCACAAAGCCTCCCTATCAATTCTATCATACGCTTTCTCTAAATCCATAAATGCCCCAAACACATCCTTGCCTTTCGCTAAATACTTTTCACACACTTGTCTCACAGCAAACACCTGATCAACGCATCCCCTCCCTCTCCTAAAGCCACACTGCTCATCACCAATCACTCCCTCTGTACCCTCTCTAACTCTCATAATTAACACTCTACCATACACCTTACCTACAACACTCAAACAGACTTATACCCCTAAAGCTAGTACATTCATACTTATCACCCTTGCCTTTATACAACGGGACCACACAAGCACTTGCCCAGTCAATTGGCACCATACCTTTCTCAAAGCACACATTCAACAGTCTTACTAACCAGTCAACAATAGTTACTCCACCACCCTTCAGGCATTCCACAGCACATCCATCCATACCTGCAGCTTTCCCTGTTTTCATCTCCTTTACTGCCTTCTCCACGTCCTCCTTCGTGATCAAAGAATCATTTAACACTCCCAACACATTTATTCCTTGCACCCTTCCATCTGCCACAATCTCAGCCACCCTTTCCTCCTCTACATTTAACAATCTTTCAAAATACTCTGCCCATCTCTTCCTTACTGCATCCATTTCAATTAACATCCTTCCATCCTCTGATTTTACTCGTTCTTCCTTCCCAGACTCTCCCTTTCGCACCCTTTTCACCTCCTTCCAAAACATTTTCTTATTCTGTTGAAAATTCTCTGTCAGCCACCTACCCCACCTCTCATCTGCTGCCACTTTAGCATCACGCACAGCCCTTCTCGCTCTATTCCTCTTTTCCTTATACCTTTCATATGACATCTCATCCTTCCTCTGCAGCCACACTTCATATGCACGTCTCTTCTGAGCCACAGCCATACTTACTTCCTTGCACCACCATTCACTTCCTTTTCTTACACCACCACCCACACGTCTCACACCACACACCTCTTCTGCATGCCCCACCACAGCACTCTTAAACAACTGCCATTCCTCCTCCACGCTGCCATTTTCCCGATCTTTCACTGCGTTCCACTCATCTTTCAAAATCTCCTGATACTCTATCTTTTTGTCTCTTTTATCCAACTCACTCACTTTCAAAACCTCCCTGCCACACCTAATCCTCCTAGCTCTCACCCATCTCTTACCTATTCTTAACTTTCCCTCCACCAGGTAGTGGTCAGACATACCTCCACCCTCCCCTCTCAGAACTCTCACATCCAACAATCTTCCTATTACATTCCTAGACACAACCACATAGTCCATCAAAGCTCTATCAACAACCCTTCCACCATCCTGTCTCACCCATTGTATACTTATAAATATCTTTCTTCTCAAACAACGTATTCCCAATCACCATCTCTCGCTCAACACACATCGCTATCATTTGTTCCCCAATTTCATTTCTTCCAGGCACACCATGCATACCAACTACGCCTTCAACTGCTACATTTCCCACTCTAGCATTCAGATCTCCCATCATTACCACATTCACATTCGCCCCAAAACTCTGCAGACACTCATCAACATCATTCCAGAAAGACTCTCTTTCTTGTTCATCCCTGTCACTACCAGGCCCATATGCACTCACAAACACCCACAACTCACGTAGATAATAATAATAATAATAACAACAACAACAAAGATGAGCAGTTTCTCCTTGTGCATCAGATAACTTGGAAACTGAATACCTAGTCTTGCGATGTGCATACCGAAATGAAAGATTTTAAAAATAATATTACTGTCTTACAAAAGGTGATGCTGGTAATGGTGGTGGTTGAAAAGTTAGTGGTTGTAGTTGACTGTGGTAGTTGTGGTTGCAGGAATGGATATGATTACTTGTTTTGTGTGGTAGGTAGTAATGATGCCTGTACTGTAGAGTTATTCGTTGAGACTGACTGAAGTTGTGGGTGTATTGTTGGTTGAATCTGGTAATGAAGACAACTGGAGAGTTAGTTAGTGTGGTTACTGGAGAGAAGACTTGAATGGAGTGACATAGTATAAAACGCAGCACTGTATCTACGGCTATTGCAAGATGCCATACGCAAGGGTATGTAAAGTACAATAGTAGCTTACAGAGTATTTGTGTTTCCTCTGCCCACTGTTCGATTCCACTCAGCTTACCATAACCATTAGGACATATAGGCCTACCATAGTTCTCTGATTATGACGTGTTCCTTCCCATTACTTAAACTACAACACGTGTCCTCTATCCCACTAACCTACACCACCCTATTCCAATATGTCATCCACTACACTCCTCGTCTCCACTCTATCTCTCTGCTCTGTCCCACTTCTTCACTGTCCCACAACTCTGTCCACCGAACCATGTAATATGTCCCACTTCACTCTGTTTCTTTACTCTATCCAGCTTCTCCATTCTGTCGCACAATTCTGTCCAGCAAACCATGTAATATGTTCCACTTCATTTTATTGCTGTACCCTGTCCCTCTTGTCTAATACATCCCTCTAGTCTGTCCACTCGTCCATGTACAGTACATCCCACTTTTCTGTTCACTAAGACTGTGTACGGTTATTCACTACCGTATTCAATCCCACGAGGGTACTCTAACCTCTGACCCCTAAAACCTAAATCATATAATCCTTCACCCAACCACAGAACTGTTTATCTCTCCACTCTGTCCCACATAATCTCATCCACTACGTCATGCCAGGTGGTCACATTCCGTATTAGCAGTGCAGCTTACACGATGACAAGCCAGCATAATGACGGGCTGTGTTATGCTGATTATATAATAAACTGTGTATACCGAACACGGGCTCGGGGAAGAAGTGTGTGTGTGTGTGTGTGTGTGTGTGTGTGTGTGTGTGTGTGTGTGTGTGTGTGTTAGTACATTTATTGTAAACTTAGTTGTTAAATATTATGCAGGTAATATTGTATAGTATAATGGCTTTTGTGGGGCTGTAATGTTGGTTGCTGGTGTTGTAATGTTGGTTGTGAAGGTTTTAAGGTGGTGTGTGTGGTGAGAGGTTATAGTTGTAGTTACTGTACAGTAATGCTAACTGCAGTATAATGGTGGTAATTGGAGTTATAATGTTAATAATGGCAACTATAATGTCAGTGGTTGTACTTGTTGTGATGCTAACAGATGTAGCTGTAGTGTTAGCTGTGACGAGTGGTGGAGTTACGTAATGGTTGGTAGTGATTGTATATAATTCAGCTTTAATGGTAGTATCTGTGGTGGGGCGTGATTTCTGACAGGCAGTGATGGTGGTAATTGTGGTAGTTGTGTGGCTTTAATGGTGGTAGTTGTGGCAGTTGTGTGGCTTTAATGGTGGTAGTTGTGGTAGTGGTGTGGCTTTAATGGTGATAGTTGTGGTAGTGGTGTGGCTTTAATGGTGGTAGTTGTGGCAGTTGTGTGGCTTTAATGGTGGTAGTTGTGGTAGTGGTGTGGCTTTAATGGTGGTAGTTGTGGCAGTTGTGTGGCTTTAATGGTGGTAGTTGTGGCAGTGGTGTAGCTTTAATGGTGGTAGTTGTGGCAGTTGTGTGGCTTTAATGGTGGTAGATATGGTAGTGGTGTGGCTTTAATGGTGGTAGTTGTGGTAGTGGTGTGGCTTTAATGGTGATAGTTGTGGTAGTGGTGTGGCATTAATGGTGGTAGTTGTGGTAGTGGTGTGGCTTTAATGGTGGTAGTTGTGGTAGTGGTGTGGCATTAATGGTGGTAGTTGTTGTAGTGGTGTAGCTTTAATGGTGGTAGTTGTGGTAGTGGTGTGTCTTTATTGGTGGTAGTTGTGATAGTGGTATAACTCTAATGGTGATAGTTGTGATGGTTATGGTAGTGGTGGTTCTATAACTATGGTACCGGGTTTTTGTGGTAGTGGTGTTGCTGGTGGTGGGTGAGGGAGGTAGTGCTTGGTGCAAAAGTAGTGATGATTGTGGTAGATGTTGGTATACCACACTACTGGTGGTGATGTGGGTGTAGTCAACTCTTGGTTGAGGTGTGGTTGTTGTGGTGTGGATGTGGTATGTTTCAGACACAGATGTGGTGGTTGTGGTGTGGATGTGGTATAATTTGGTAGTGGTATGGTGGTTGTGGTATGGATATGGAATACTTTTGGCACAGGTGTGATGGCTGTGATGTGGATGTTGCGTATATTTACAATGAAGGTTTCTCACACTTTTTTTTCTGTGTCAGGAAAAATTCCTTCCTCTAAATCGATTTCTTTTTCCTCATTTTACGTCATTTTTTATCTTCCCTTCTTGCTTTCACGGGATCATTCTGTCCTGTTCGTTTGTCAGTTTGTATTTATCACGGTTCATCACCTCTTTCATTTTTTTTCTCCCTCAAAGGCTTTTCATTCTCATTTGATTTTGTGATTTTTCTGTCTCCAGTTTTTCCCTCCTGCATTTTATTGTCTCCTTCTCCCTCCCTCCGTCTCTCTCTAACGTTTCTCATACGATATTTTTCTATTCTTTTTCGCCGTTCTGTCTCCCTTGCCTCTTTATTATTTCCGCTCTTATCTTTCTCTTCCTTTCCACCTGATCTCTCTTTTTCCCTGTCTGTTAAGTATTGTAATTTTCATTTCATGGTTTTATGGCTTGCCGTGTTTCTTTCCCTTTTTCTTATTATTCTGTTTTCTTTCCCTTCGCCTCCCACTTAATCCTAATTTTTTCATGGTTTTATGGTTTGCTGTATTTCTTTCCCTCTTTCTTATTATATGCCTTCTTTCCCTTCGCCTCCCACTTAATTCGTATATTCCTCTCTCTCTCTCTCTCTCTCTCTCTCTCATCCTTTCGGACTTTCCATATCATTCTCCAGCTCCATCTTCTGCCCCCCTCCCCCCTACTCTCCGTCCATGCTGTGTTCCCTTCTCCTCCCCAGCCTTTACCCCTTCTGGCTGGATCTGCTCTTCCCTATCCCTTCTTCGCCCTCCATCTCTCTTTCACTATCAAATTTTTCGCTCCCCCTCCTCTCTCTCTTATCCTGTCTGCATTCCCCTTCCTCTCCCCGTCTCCTCTCCCCTTCTTCCCCATCCATGTCGCACATGCATCGTTTCCTCCCCCCTTCGTCCTCCATATCTCCCCTTCCTTCTTTTCTCTTCACCTTACCTCCACTCCCACTTGCATCTTCCGCCAACCTTCATCCATATATCCCTTCCCGTCTCTCCCCTCCTCCCCTCTTTCCTCCTTCTCCCTGCCCTCTCCCTTTCTTATCTGCATCACCCCCTCCTGTTCCTTTATGCTCTC
This sequence comes from Coenobita brevimanus, assembly GCF_032717465.1. Taxonomy (NCBI): domain Eukaryota; kingdom Metazoa; phylum Arthropoda; class Malacostraca; order Decapoda; family Coenobitidae; genus Coenobita; species Coenobita brevimanus. The sequence goes on from NC_137011.1 coordinate 31,049,190, forward strand.
CATTCCCCGCTGTCTGACCTCCTAGCGTTTCTCGTCCCCTCCTTGCCTTCCCCATCTCTATATCTTTCCTCTTCCTTTGTCGTACCTGCAGCTTTTCCTCTACCTACCTGCATCATTCCTCTCTACCTTTCCTGAATTCATGCCTCCTCTCTCCCCTCGTTTCTCTCTCTTTACCCCATTCTCTCCCCTCTCTCCATTCCCCTCTGTTTGTCCTTCTAGCGTTTCTCCTCCCCGTCTTACCTTCCCCCTCTCTTCATCTTTCCCCTTCCTTTGGCGTACCTGCAGCTTTTCCTCTGCCTACCTACGTCACTCCTCTCGACCCTTCCTGAATTCATGCCTCCTCTTTCCCCTCTTTTCTCTCCCTTTACCTCCTTCTCTCCCCTCCCCCTATCATCACCTCCTTCCCTCTGCGTTTCCTACCTGCGTCTCTGCTTCCCTCCTCCCACTTAGCTTCATCTCTCGTACTTAACCCTCCCCTCTTACCGTACCATCATTCTCCTTCCAGCTCCTGCCTCTCCCTAAGCCTTCCTCCCGTCTCTCTTCCTCCCCGCAGGTGATGCAGTTCCCCTGTGGTAAAAAAAATCGTCCCACTGCATTGCCTGGATTTAGCAAGGGTGGGAGGGAGAGGAGGGGAGAGAGGAAGAAGTGAGGAAGAAGAGAGGGGTGAAAGAGGAAGGAGGCGAAGAGGAGGAAGGAGAGAGAGAGGGGGAGAGGAGAAGCAGGGAGGCGAGAGATGGGGAAAGGGGATGTGAGGAAGGGGAAGAGAGGAGAGGAGAGGTGGAGGAGGAGGGAGGAGAAAGTAGATGAGGAGTGAGGGAGAGGAGGAGAGAGAGAAGAGGAGAACGGAAATGTGAGAAGGAGGGAGAGGACAGGAAATAAAACGGTGGAGACGAGAGTGGAGAGTGCATGGAAGAGATAACAGAAAAAGGAAAAGACACGGTGAAAGGGAGATGAGATAGTAGAGGGAAGATACGAGAAAGGAAACGAGAGGTGGAGGAGGGAGGGAGGGAGAGGAAAAAAAATGTTGGAGAGATGCGGGGAGACGGGGTAGAGGGGAAAGGTGGGATGAAGGAGAGGGGGAGGAAAGAGAAAGGAAGTTAGGTAAAGTAGAAGGAAAGGAGAGAAAGCAAGGTGTGCGTGAGGAAGAAAGGGAGAAAAATGAAAAGGATGTGAGGGAGGGGGTGAAAGATGAGGGAAGTTGTGAAGAAAGATGAAGGTGAGGGGAAAGAAGGTTGGTAGAAGAAAAGGAGACATTGGCTGGAAAGGAGAGGAGATGAGAGGTAAAGGGAGTGGGAGGAGAAGTGGGAGAGGGAATGAAAGCCGGGAGGGCGGGAGGAGAGGAAAGCAGAGGTGCGGGGAGACGGGGTAGAGGGGAAAGGTGGAGGAATAGAAGAGAAAGGAAGGGAAAGGAGAGATGAGGTAAGAGAAGGGAAAGACCGAGATGTTAAAAGCAAAGCAGGAGAATAAAAGAGAAAATATAAGAAACGGAGAGAAGAAAGGCTTATGAGACAGGGTTGAAGAAGAAAAGGAAAAATAGAAGAGGATAATAAGTGAAAAGGTTAGTGACGAGGAAGCAAGGAGGGAGAAACGGAAGTGGAAGACAGGAGAGAAAAATGTGGAGGAAGGAGGGAAAGAAAGCCTGAGGTGTGAAAGAGGTGAGGGAGATTTAAGGAGGAAGAGCCGAAAGGAAGAGAACGCGTGAGTGCTTCAAGAGTGGGGAGGTAAGTAGGCTGCGGGGGAGATGAGAAGGTCGGAGAGGTGGAAGGAGGGGCTGAGGGTAAATGAAGGAACGCATTTATAATTTCCTATTTTCTTTTCACTATGATGGTGAGGATCGACTTTCATATTCATTCTACTTGTCATTAGGTGATTTTATTCAGTCATGGAAGAGCTTCTTTCATTACAGGAGCCCTTCTTTAGGTAAATACCGTTCTCTGGTGTTAGCAAGAATGAATTAGAAAAGTAATAAATTGCATAGAAAGAGTGAAAGTGTTGACTTATTAATTTCACTTGAATGGATAATCATACAGAAAACTGCTGGGAATGGAGTGTTGCCTGTACTATTATTTTTATTTTCCCATCATGGTACCAGCAAACCTGTGTTGTATAAAGGTATAAGGATGCCTCATAATCAGTGGACCTTGGACGGTAACTATTAAGGATAACAGAAACACCTGTGAACTATCAAGTTAGACAGTCCAAGAAGTATAATAGACGTCTCTGTTGCTAAGCGCCATTGGGGATGCGAGTCAGGGCTGCCAACCGTCCCAAAAATGTTCTTGAAATATCCTTCAGTTCATTATACTTTTATCTTAATATTTTGGTACTGTTCCTGCATATACACAAACATAATAAGTAATATTACTTTCTAAGTTATGCTGAAGAGGGAGTATTTTTATTTATATCACTATTGGTATTGGCAGGATATAAACTCACAGGATTGTTCGGTTCACTCTGACAGGATCGTCTGACATTTATCGGGTAATCAAATTGTTTCGAGTGTGAGATGATTAACGAGAACAGCATTAACACTCATGCTGCCATACCCACTCTTAGATTAATTAAATCATATAGGGGGTAGTTGGAAAAAAATACAAGTGTCCTGATGACGAGTGTTACAGGGTTGGCCATCCTGGTATACACATGTCCCCAGGCCTTAGTCATGTGCTGCTGTTCGTGGTGGTGGTGCGTTGTGTTTTCTCCCACAATCATCCAGATTTTCGTGTTGAATTACCGTTGTTGTGATTCAGTGCTCTCTACGGTGACAAGTACTTAATGAAATTTTAGGCTTGGAAATAATAACTGGGAAGTTATAATGAAGAATGCACTTTCACTCATCCTCTCTCACCATCCTCCCCCACGCCCCTCCCCTGCCATCCCTCACCCGCTACACACAACAAAGTTTACAAGGGATAAAATCTGAGCGATAGTTTAGGTAATGATGGCTGGCCGGCGTGGATCATTCGTTGTGATTCCATTAAACCTTTACTCTGGGTTTTATTTCAGCCTAAGTGCATGTCAGCGTAAACGCCTTGTTAGCGAGGCGCTGATTTATGCCCTAAGGTTGTTTTCGCTTGTGGCTTGATCGGCTTCATATTAAAGGGTAGTGTGTGTGTGTGTGTGTGTGTGTGTGTGTGTTGGTTGGTTTTGGTGTGATGTGCTTTGGTTAGTGTACGTTGTGTTGTACGTTGGTTTCCTGAGGTGTGGTGTACATATTCGTGTGGTAGATGCTGGTATGTATTTTGATGCAGTTTGATGTGGTGTGTGGGTGTAGTAAGTTTCGGTTTATGTGGAATTCGCTTGTTTTGTGTGCTTTTGCGCGTGGTGTGATGTGGTGGCGTCTGGTGTGGTAGCCTATGTGGTATGTGTTGGTGTGATTGACTTTGGTATGTGTTGGTGAGTTTCGCTGTGATACGTTTTTTGTGTGGTGTGGTTATGTGGTAGTTCTGTGATGGTGTTGGTGATGTAGTGCAGTGTGGTGGTGTGTGTTAGGTGAGAGGAAATGGTGTAGTGTGGCTGAATTTTGGCTTGGTGCAGTGTGTGTTAGTGATGGTAATGCTATGTGATGTGATGCTGTGGGAGGAGGTATGTGTGTGATGTGGTGCACTGTATTTGCTAGTCTGTCATGGTGTGGCAGTAGTGGTAGTGGTGGTGGTAGTGCCAGGTTAAACTGTACGTAATCATACACAAAGAAAGTACAGTTACGGGGCAAGTCACAACACATCTTACAGTACTGGTGGGTCGCATTTCACATTAATCTATGAAAATACTACGAGGAATGTACAGCTGCTGTCAGTAATCGTTTTGAGTGGGTTTCAGGCTAGTGAAGATATTGCAATCCTTCCAGCCGGGTTAGGCAGTACTGGTTAGTTTATTAGGATCTCATTAGGCTCTGACGTGGTTTTGAGTCAGTGCATAAAAAACATCAACCGAGCCACAGTTGTATGTACGAGAATGGGAATGACACTGGACTTGCTGTGGGAACATCGTCCATGAGGGTGAATGAGAGCCCCCGAGCCAGCAGCACGGTACTTTACTGTGTGTGCGTGTGTGTATGTGTGTGTGTGTGTGTGTGTGTGTGTGTGTGTGTGTGTGTGTGTGTGTGTGTGTGTGTGTGCAGAAGAAAAGTATGAATATGTGTTTGTTTGTTTTTTTGTGTTTGTGTGTATTTGTATACTTTTGTGTTCTGTCTTCTCATTTTCTATTTCATCTTTACATCTCCAATTCCCACAACATTCACACATCCACCCAACACCTCAACTTCGTCCTAGCCTGTACACCTCTCGATCAACCCTTCCCGTTTCTTCCTCTCACTCCATTCTTATCAGTTTCCACACACCTCCACGTACTTTTCTTCTCATTACGAGTACACTCTCCCTCTCATCCCCCCACACACCTCAGTTTCTTCCCTCTAACTTAGCCCCACCCATTCTGTGCTTTCCTACCCTCTTTCTTTTCCTCGCCCACTCTTTTCTTACCAGTTTCTACACATCTCCACTAACTTCCTTTCCCCCCTTCCATGTTCCATCCTATCCCACATTCCTACCCCTGTCCCCTCACATATTTCACCACCAACCAACTACTCCCTGCAAACTCTCTGCTCACGAATCTCCACACCTCTCCACTTACTTTCTCCTCCACACCCCTACCTCATCCCCTTCGCTCTCACACCTCTCTCTCAGCAAGGCCAAATCTTGTCATATTTTAGTCCCAGTTGGCATCTTTGTGGGTTTTCAATGAAGGTGGGCTCCGTGGGGGCTATAACTCCCCCCTGCTTTATTATCAACATTTGCAACCCACAGCCCGGACATTTTTCAACGCCCTTATGGCGGTATTTCATGGCTCTGGTGTGGGGTTTGTTTGGCTGGGTGTTTATTATGAAGGCTTATGTTTTAAGTGTGTGTGTGTGTGTGTGTGTGTGTGTGTGTGTGTGTGTGTGTGTTTGTATGTGCGTGCGAGCGCTCGAGCGCGCTTGAATAGCATGTGTCTGTTTATATACGGATTTGTGTTTTGAGGGATGTGTCTCTGTATGTGCGTGATTATGAGTTTGAAATTTATTTATACTGATTATATATATATATATATATATATATATATATATATATATATATATATATATATATATATATATATATATATATATATATATATATATATATATATATATATATATATATATATATGTATGTATGTATGTGTGTATGTATACCAAAAGTTATGATTCTATGCAGTGTTGTGTTGGAAGGTGTTGCACATACCAATCTCTGCAATGTTGTCTTATGAAGAGTTGCTTATATCTTTCTCTGCGATGCTGTGTGGTATTCTGAGGTGGTGGAGTAGTGTGGTGGAGCAGTGTGGCGGAGTAGTGTAGCGGAGTAGTATGGCGGAGTAATGTGGTGAAATAGCTTTGTGGAGTATTGTGGCTTGGGTGGTGACGCAGTATGGAGTGAGTGGTGGAGTGATGTGGAGTGAGGTGTAATGTGGTGTGGGTGGTGGAGTGGTGTGGAGTGAGGTGTAGTGTGGTGTGGGTGGTGGAGTGGTGTGGAGTGAGGTGTAATGTGGTGTGGGCGATGGAGTGGTGTGGAGTGAGGTGTAGTGTGGTGTGGGCGGTGGAGTATTGTGTTTGTCGTGTACCTACATGTGGAGTAGTGAGGTGTAGATGGCAAGAGAGTGTCAAGTATGTATGTGGATGCTGGTACCCTTGATGAATCCATTGTAAAGGGGGAGGGATGTGGGATAAAAGAGAGAGAGAGAGAGAGAGAGGGAGAGAGAGAGAGAGAGAGAGAGAGAGAGAGAGAGAGAGAGAGAGAGAGAGAGAGAGAGACATAAAATACCCAGACAAATCAAGAGACATGGAGGAAGACACACACTTCAACACAAAATAGGAAACTCAGTTAACTGTGCCTGTTTTTCCCAGTAGCAGTAATTTCTACCTGATTGATTACCGTGTTGTGGTGATAATGGTGGTGGTAATGGTAATGGTGGTAGTTGTGGTGGAGGTTGTTGTGGTAGTGGTATTAGTGGCAGTTGTGGTGGCGGTAATGGTGGTTGTGTTGGTGATAATTGTGGTAGTTGTGGTGGTAGCAATGGTGATAGTTGTGGTGATAATAATGGTGATGTTTTAGTGGTAGTAATGTTGGTGGTTGTGTTGATGGTATTGATGGTGGTTGTGGTGGTAATGTTGGTAGTTATGATGGTGATAATGGTGGTAGTTGTGGTGCTAAATAATGGTAGTGATTTTTATGGTGGTAATGGTGGTAGTTGTGGTGGTGGTAATGGTGGTAGTTATGGTGCTGGTAATGGTGTTATTGAACATATAGTGGTGTTGGATTTGACTGTAACGTTGATTGTAGGTGAAAGTAGGGAATTGTAGTAATGTTGATAGTTGTGGTTGTGATTTAGGGCTATAAAATGTTGGTAGTTGTGGTAATAATGTTGATACTTTTAGTAATAATGTTGATATTTGTGGTAGTGATTATACAATATGGCTGTAGGAATGTTGGTAATTGTGTTTGTAATGTTAATAAATGTGGTAGTGATGGTTGTTGTGGTGGTTATGTAGGTAGCTTAGGTACAGTATTATGATACAAGGGGCAGGGCTGTAATTAATGGTAAGCCTAACCGACATGATGGTAGTGGTAGCCATAAAGTGTGTGTTAATGGTTGTAGTTATGGTAGTAATGGCAGGGGTTGTGGTTATGGTAATGTTGTTATGTACTGACTGGTAACTGAGGTGTTGATATGGTAGTAATTTGTGTGATGGTGATGGCGGTAACGGCAGTAATAGTGGTGGGAATATGATAGTTGTGATCAGGTAGGTGTGGGAAGTGGTGTGGTGGTGGGGTGAGGCAGGCGTGGTAGAGGCAGGTGTGGAGTGAGGCAAGTGTGATAGTGATGCAGGTGTGGGGTGAGGCAGGTGTGATAGTGATGCCGGTGTGAGGTGAGGTTGGTGTGGTAGTGAGGCAGGTGTGGTAGTGAGGCAGGTATGTGGTGAGGCAGGTGTGATGGTGAGATGGGTGTGGTGGTGAGGCAGGTGTGGGGTGAGGCAGGTGTGATGGTGAGGTGGGTGTGGTGGTGAGGCAGGTGTGGGGTGAGGCAGGTGTGATGGTGAGGTGGGTGTGGTGGTGAGGCAAGTGTGGGGTGAGGCAGGTGTGTTGTGAGGTAGGTGTGGGGGTGACACAGGCACATAGAGGCAGGCATAACGGGTGTGGGGGCAACTGAGGCAACAGAGTGAGGCAGGTACAAGGTGCAGTAGTCGGCAGTTTTATTTTTCCTCAATCACCTGATGCCCTGGAGATATGGGTTGGGGGAGGGGAGGACAACAGATGGGAAAGGGGGAGCAGGGGATAAGAGGAAAAGGGAAAAGGGGAAAGAGAGGAGGAGGATGAAGAGGGGGCAAGGGGGGGAGGAATGGGGAGGGGAGGGAGTACAAAGGGAGAAAAGGAGGAGGAAGAGGAATTGGTTGTGGGATGGTTATGAAAATGTGGGATGGGGAGGAAGGGACAGAAGGAGCGTTGGAAGGGAAGAAAATAGGAAGGGAGAGGAGGAGAGGGGAGGGGGGGAAGTATGAGAAGAGAGAATGAAAGGGAAAAGAGGATACAAGTTGCGGGATGGTTAAGAAGGGAAGAGGGAATGAGGGGAAAGTAGGGAGGGGGAAAAGGGAAAACGGGTTGTGGTAGAGTTAAGAAGAAGAGAGGGAGAGAGAGGGAAGAAGGGCTAGGAGGAAAGGATGATAGGCGAGGAAGAGCATTTAAGGAGGAGAAGAAAGAAAAAAAAATGTGGTGGAGAATATAGATGAGAGAGGTGGAGAAAGAGAAGGAAGCAATACAGGGAAAAGGGAGGAGGGAGAAGAAAGAGGGGGAGAGAATGAGGAAGAAGAAGGCCGGGAAGGAGGAGAGGATGAAGGGAGAAAATATGAAGCGGGGAAGAGAGCGAGAGAGAAAGAACGAGAAAAGGAAAAAGAATACGGGATGTGGGGAAATAATGAGGAGAAAATGTAAGGCTCTCCGAAACAACTGCCATTGGATACGTTTATGTGAAGCTACAGAACGTGGTGAGTTTTTGGCGTATCAGATAGAGTCAGGATTCTAGGGGCTTGAATGGTGAGCGAATGAAAGCGTGGCCCATTGGATTGGTCAGAGTTGGCCTGTCTGGACATTGCTACTCCTCACCCTGCCCTAAGGTGGGAAAGGGTGTCCGGATGATGATGAGAAAATGTAAGAAAATTTGAGAGAGAAGAAAGGAGAGATTATGTTGGAGGGGAAAACAGGACTGGTTTAGGAGAGAGAGAGAGAGAGAGAGAGAGAAGGAGAGGGAAGAAAACTGAGGAGGGTGAGGGAAGAGAGTAGTGGAGACAATATGTGGAAGAGAAACAAGACTTATTGGCCGGAAGGAGGGAGGGATCTCGCAGCAGAGGGAGGGGGGAGGGAAGTAAAGGAAAGAAGAGCAAATGGGAGTGAAAGGAAGACAGTAAGAGAGAAAAGGGAAGAAATTCGATGGAATATAGAGAGGGGTAGGGAAGGAGATGGAGAAGATAGCGAAGGAGGAGTGGACAGAGAAGGAATGGAAATGGGTAATACAGGAAAGAGTGGTTAAGCAAGGGGAAGAGACTGAATGAACGGGAAGGAGAGTGGGGGAGAGAAGGGAAAGAGTGATAGTTCTGGAAAGAATGGAAAATAGAGTCTTGAAGCAAAGGGGAGATACAGCGGAGAGAGAGAGAGAGAGAGAGAGAGAGAGAGAGAGAGAGAGATACAGGAGTGTTATTGAATACTTTAGAGTCGCCTACAACTCAGCCTCCTGCCCTGCCTCTTATATTGCACTGTTGAGGCTGCCTGTCTGGGTACGAAGATCTTTGAAACACATGTACTGCACGGTACCATACCTTCTCTTTCACTGTACATACACTGTTTTCTGTTTGTGATATATAGTATTTACTTCACGTACTAAAACAATATGGTGTTAAGCCGATTTTTAGATATGTACTTGTATGAGATTCCAATCATATCTATAACTCTGTCTGTCCGTCGATCTATCTTTCTCTTCTTATGTTTCCATAGATACAGAGAAAGATAGGTAGATAAGAAGGTACGTATGTAGTTAGGTAGATAGACATAAAGAAATACACAAGTGCCTCATAGCCCTATCGAGCCACTCAGCACTTGTCCAAATTGGAGCCGTCTCTGAACAGTGTTACATAGCCTATGATTTCATCATCCCTTGTACAATTCTAACTTATGATACAGTTTTGTTCATGACTGCATCATCCTTTGTATGATCCTGATGTACAGTATGCTGCATGTTTGTTCACGATTCGCCACGTGGCTTCCATAGTGACCAGGCTTGCGTGTTCTACCTCACTCCCCCCTTCTCCCCCTTATAGTAGAGTAAGTTGTTCTTTCTGTTGTTCAGAGCAGGATTGTCAACTCTTCGTCCCCTATGCCTTCATTTGCGCGTCCTTCTTACAAGTTGAATCAAGCTCTGCCGGCACTCTATATAATGAGCTCAGTCTCTACATTACTTGCCACTTAGATCTACTCCTCATTCTGTTCACATCTCTGTCCTCCCCTGTACGGTATATTATTATTTTTGTGAGTGCTCAGAAAGTCTCCAGCCATCTAGCTGCTGTATAATTTGAGTATAGGTGTTATTACCATTTTTCTTGTACTGTGTAGCATAGGGCGTTGGTTCGTAAGCCTGGTAAAGTTTTTACTGTCAGCCAGTATTAGTAATATTTTGTATCTGTAATGATATTATATCTTGCTTTAACTCAGCATTATCCGGTTTTCTCATTTTATCAGGGCTGACTTAGATAAATTTGCTCTTGCTAATTTCGTGTTAATACAGGCTATTGCAGTTAACCATATATGTAACCTGTTTTGCCATTACATTATTCTTATGAGTCCTGAATGTTTAGTTGTTAGTTTGAGCATTAAACTTTAACTTGTAGTTTTACCTACTTCTTTTGTTTTGAGCCTGGAACTTTGCGGGACAGTAGTGATTTTAGTATTCTCACTTGAAGTGTTCATTATCTCTCTCTGTTCCGTAACATTAATTTGGCAACCTCTTATCAGGATATTCAGGATATTATCATAAGGATATTGCTTGATATTTTGTGACTGTGATTTATTCATGATGTCTACTATTACTACTCTTGATGAAGCCAAAGATTTTTTGTCAAATGTGCAAACAGTGTGTGATGTAGAAAACAGAACAAAGAATGAACTTAAGCTTGTTGCTCAACAATTGGGAATTGCTGTTCACTCTCATCATTCTAAAGATCAAATTGTTGGCATGATTAATAAAAGCTTGTTTAATGTAACTCCTCCAGATGAGCAAACGCAGATTGAAATAGCTAAGTTTCAGCTAGCCCTGCAGGAGGGTCGTGCTAAGGAGGCTGAGATTCAGGCACGTGCTAAGGAGGCTGAGTTTCAGGCACGTGCTAAGGAGGCTGAGTTTCAGGCACGTGCTAAGGAGGCTGAGTTTCAGGCACGTGCTAAGGAGGCTGAGTTTCAGGCACGTGCTAAGGAGGCTGAGTCTCAGGCTCGTATTCAGGAGGCACAGGCACAGGCTCAGGCACAAAGTGAACTTGCTAGGATTCAGGCAGACCATGAGTATCGTATGAAACAAGGTGGAACTGGATCATCTAGCTCTGATGATCCTGATGTTGCTAAAAATGTTAAACTTGTCCCTCCTTTTAATGAATCTGATTTAACAAAGTATTTCCAGTTGTTTGAGAGGGTAGCTACAGGTTTTGATTGGCCCAAAAAGTATTGGCCAGTAGTCCTTCAATGTGTTCTCGCCGGTAAAGCTCAAGTAACTTATGCATCTTTGCCTCAGGATCAATCTGATAATTATGATGTAGTTAAGAGCTTGATTCTTAAGGCCTATGAGCTTGTTCCTGAAGCCTATAGAGTAAAATTTATGACAACTTATAAGCAAGATAAGCAATCCCAAGTTGAGTATGCAAAAATCGAAGAAGATCTGTTAGAGCAGTGGTTAAATTCTAAGAATGTAAATTCTGATTTTGATAAATTCAAGCAGATGATTTTGTTGGAGGACTTCAAAAGGTGTATTAATAAAGATGTAAGCCTATATCTTGATGAAAAGAATAGATAATTTGTCTGATGCTGCAGTTTTAGCTGATGAATATGTTCTCACTCACAAGAGATATTCTAAAGAAAAAAGGAAAGCTGAGAGTAAGTACGTTGCCTCTACTCAGAGTACAGGTAACAGGAAAGAGAATAAAGATGATGTTTCTCAGGAAGTAAATACCAGCTCCACCTCTAGATTTCAGAAAAGTAAATGTACTTATTGTAGTAAGCTTGGTCATACTATGGAGAAATGTTTCAGGAGACAGCATGATGTGAACAAAAAGGAGTCTTTAAATATTCAGTCAATTGGTCTAGTGTCCACCCTTGAGAGTTCCCAGAATTCTTTAACCGAGTTAACTGAACCTGCTTTGAGGGGTAAATTAAATTCTCATGATGAAGCTCCTCTTTTGAGCAGTAACGTGGGTGACACTCTCAAGAGTACATGTGCTAATTCCCTGTCTGATGGTTTTATCAGTCCTCTGGACAGTAATGACAGGAAATCAGTTAAAATATATCGTGATACAAGTGCTTGCCAATCCCTTATGCTGACCAGTGTTCTAGGCTCTAATGTTAATTCCTCTGATGAAACTGTAATCTTACAAGGTGTAGGGAATAATTACTTCTCTGTCCCTCTGTGCAGAGTGAATTTAGAGTCTGGTTTTGTTAATGGTTCCATTATGGTTGGGTTGGTTGAGACACTCCCAATGTCAGGTGTAACTTTCCTACTTGCAAATGATATTGGTGGAAGTCAAGTGTGTCCAGCTCCTCAGTTGTCTAGTGAACCAGTGACTGCGACCCAGGATTGTGATGTCCCTGACGTGTTCTCTGCATGTGCGGTCACTAGGGCTAAGTCTAAAGTTACTGATGACTTAGAGGATAATGGTGATGATGATGTTATCCTAGCTGACACTTTTCTTGCTAATTTAGACCACTCACCAGATGAGGCAGTACCCCGTAGTGTTGATAATTTGTCTCGTCAAGAGTTGGTTGAGTTGCAGGTCGCTGACCCTGAGTTGAAAGGTCTAGCTAACTCTGCTTGCAGTGAGGAAGAGTCAGCTGGTGCTTCTACTTGTTATTATATAAAGTCAGGAGTATTTATGAGGACGTGGAGACCCCCAACAGCATCAGCCGACTGTGAATGGGAGGTTGTACATCAAGTTGTCATCCCTCGTGTTTGTAGGCAGGATATCGTTAGAGTGGCTCATGATTCCAGTTTGGCAGGACACCTTGGAGTGAGGAAGACTGTGGCACGCATTTTGAAACACTTCTACTGGCCAGGTATCTTCAGAGATGTTTCCTGGTATTGTAAGTCTTGTCACACCTGTCAAGTTGTGGGGAAGTGTAATCAGACCGAAAAGGTTGCACCTCTAGTTCCCATTCCTCCTTTTGAGGCGCCATTCACCCGTGTGTTGGTGGATATTGTGGGCCCTCTTCCTAAGACTTCTTCAGGATTTTCTTGTGTTGACCCTGATTGATATGGCTACTCGTTATCCTGAAGCCATTCCACTTAGAAATATCTCAGCAAAGAACGTGGTTAAGGAAATGCTAGGGTTCTTCACCAAGTTTGGTCTGCCCAAGGAGGTACAGTCAGACTGGGGAAGTAATTTCATGTCAAATGTTTTCAAGCAGTCTCTGAAAGAGTTGGGCATCACCCAGATCACGTCTTCAGCTTACCATCCCCAGACCCAAGGAGCGTTGTACTCAAATCGATGCTCAGGAATTACTGTTTGGAACATCAGAAAGATTGGGATAAAGGTCTTCCATTCGTTGTATTTGCAGCAAGAGAATCTCCAAATGAATCACTGGGCTTCTCACCCTTTGAACTACTGTTTGGCCATGAAGTAAGAGGACCTCTTAAGCTACTCAAGGAATGCTGGCTGTCGAAGGAAGATGATGTCAACCTGCTGGAATATGTGATGAAGTTCAAAGAACGGCTGTCCACTGCTTTTCAGCTGGCGAGAGAGAATTTAGGAGCTGCTCAGGAGAAGATGAAGACTTGGTATGATAAGAAGTCCAGGTTACGCCACTTTCAGCCAGGAGATCAGGTTTTGATTCTGCTACCGGTGCATGGGCAACCTCTTCAAGCCAAGTTTAGTGGTCCTTATTTCGTGGAGAAGAAACTCAGTGATGTCAACTATGTCATCGCCACACCAGATCGTAGAAAGAACAAGCAACTTTGTCACATCAACATGCTAAAGTTATATCACAGGCGGGACGAAAATAACCCAGTCTGCACTGTAGCTGTTCCACCCGAGTCTGCAAGTGAAGCTCTCCCATGCAGTATGAGCCTGAGTGATAGTTTGGGGAAGAATCCTGATATCATGAATGATCTCCAGACTAAGCTTTCTCATCTAGCTCCCAAGGAAAGGCAGGAGTTTTTGTCATTACTGCAGGAGTACCCGCAAGTGTTCCCTGACACTCCAGGAAGAACCACTGCGTTGATGCATGATGTCGATGTTGGAGACGCAAAGCCAATTAAACTGCCTCCTTACCGTGTGAACCCAGTGAAAGTTCCTCTCATCCAGAAGGAGCTTGGCTACCTGTTGGACCACAAGATGATTGAGCCCTGTCAGAGTGAGTAGAGTTCTCCTGTCACTCTACTGTAGTCCCTAAGCCAGGTGGGTCACAGTGGCTTTGCATCGACTACAGACGTGTTAATCAGATAACCAAAACAGACACTTACCCTCTCCCTCGCGTGGAAGATTGCATAGACAAGATCGGAAAGGCTAGGTACATAAGTAAGTTTGATTTGTTAAAGGGATACTGGCAAGTACCTATGACTGAACGTGCTAGGGAGATCTCATGTTTTTTAACTCTAGGAAAGACTTTTGCATGTTCTGTAATGCCATATGGTATGAAGAATGCACCAGCCACTTTTCAGAAGCTCATGAATGTTGTAACAGAGGGTTTGGCAGCGTGTGTTGTTTATATTGATGTATTAATCTTCAGTGACAACTGGAAAGATCACCTATGCCATGTCAGTAAATTTCTTGAGCGTTTGGTTCAGGCTAATCTTGTAGCTAATTTATCAAAGTGTGAGTTTGGTCAAGCTAAAGTTCAGTACCTTGGGTACGTAATTGGTGATGGTCACGTTGCACCACCAGGAGCTAAGGTTCAGGTTATATGTGATCTTCCCAGACCTAAAAGTAGGAAAGAGCGACAAAGTTTTTGGGAATGGTAGGTTATTACAGGAGATTTGTTCTTAACTTTTCAATTCTTGTATCACCACTTACAGACCTACTGAAAAAGGGAGTTAAATTTGTCTGGACCGATAACTGTGAATCCTCTTTCAGTAAACTTGAAGCTATCCAGTTAAGTCAGCCAGTGCTCGCTACTCCAAATTTTGCTAAGCCTTTTAAGATGGCTGTTGACTCAAGTGATACAGGAGCTGGGGCTGTTTTGCTGCAAGAGGATGATCAGGGTATTGAACACCCTGTATCTTATTACAGTAAGAAGTTCACTCCACCTCAAAAGAACTACTCAACTATTGAGAAAGAGCTTTTGGCCTTGATTTTGGGTTTACAACATTTTTCATTTTATTTGTGTTCTGGTTTTGACCCCATAGTCATTTATAACCAACTGAAATTCCTTAGTAAGTTTAAAGATAAAAATCAGAGATTGACAAGATGGAGTCTACTTCTTCAGGAGTATTCATTAGACATACAACATGTCAAGGGGAAAATGTTATTGCAGGTTGCTTATCTAGACTTTAGACAGATTTTTTTAAGGGTAATAAGAAATTTCCTTTGTAAATTTCTTTTTCTTTGTGGGGAGGTGTTACATAGCCTATGATTTCATCATCCCTTGTATAATTCTAACTTATGATACAGTTTTGTTCATGACTGCATCATCCTTTGTATGATCCTAATTTACAGTATGCTGCATGTTTGATCACGATTCGCCACGTGGCTTCCATAGTGACCAGGCTTGCGTGTTCTACCTCACTCCCCCCTTCTCCCCCTTATAGTAGAGTAAGTCGATCTTTCTGTTGTTCAGAGCAGGACTGTCAACTCTTCGTCCCCTATGCCTTCATTTGTGCGTCCTTCTTACAAGTTGAATCAAGCTCTGCCGGCCCCCTATATAATGAGCTCAGTCTCTGCATTAGTTGCCACTTAGATCTACTCCTCATTCTGTTCACATCTCTGTCCTCCCCTGTACAGTATATTATTATTTTTGTGAGTGCTCAGGAAGTCTCCAGCCATCTAGCTGCTGTATAATTTGAGTATAAGTGTTATTACCGTTTTTCTTGTATAGCCTAAGGCGTTAATTCGTAAGCCTGGTAAAGTTTTTATGATTCATATTGGTTCCATACTGTCAGCCAGTATTAGTAATATTTTGTATCTGTAATAATATTATATCTTGCTTTAACTCAGCATTATCCGGTTTTCTCATTTTATCAGGGCTGACTTAGATAAATTTGCTCTTGCTAATTTCGTGTTAATAGAGGCTATTGCAGTTAACCATATATGTAACCTGTTTGGCCATTACATTATCCTTATGAGTCCTGAATGTTTAGTTGTTAGTTTGAGCATTAAACTTTAAATTGTAGTTTTACCTAAGTCTTTTGTTTTGAACCTGGAACTTTGCGGGACAGCAGTGATTTTAGTATTCTCACTTGAAGTGTTCATTATCTCTCTCTGTTCCATAACAACAGCCACCACCAGCACCACCACACCACCACCATAATCATTACGACTACCACCACCACCACCACTCCACAGCTACTACTATCACCACCATCAGCATCATAGCTACCATCACCACCACCACCACCTTTGGAGCTACTACCCCCACTTTCATCATCACAGCTATCACAACCACCACCATCACAGTTACCACCATCACCATCACCATCACAGCTACACCGCCACCATCATCACCATCACAGCTACACCACCACCATCATCATCATCACATCTACCACCACCACCATAATAACTACTACACCACCACCACCATTACACCTACCACCACCATCATCATCATCACAACTACCACCACCACCGTCACAGTTACCACCATTTTTTGTTGAATACAATCGTCTGTTCGTAGCATCAGTGAAATAATAGATGTTGCAGTGTAGGTGTACACCTCTCTTTCTCTCTCTCTCTCTCTCTGCAAAGACTTCTGAAACTCTAAGGAAATACCGGCCGTCTCTTCCATGTGCCGGTATTCTAACACCAGTGTGGAAGATTATCAGCGGCCAAGACATCATTTCAGAAAATATCAATCGACATGAGACTGAAGCTGGCCCATCTTAGATCCAGTTCCAACCATCATGCCAAGTTTCATCAAAATCTCTTTTTTCCAGTTTTTGCTGCATTACGCGCGCTCGCGCACGCGTACACACACACACACACACACACACACACACACACACACACACACACACACACACACAGGATTATTTTATGAGTTGAAGATATGGATAGAAAAGAAAGAAAGCATGAAGAGAGAGGGAAATGAATGAGGAAAGAGGGAGAGATTAATGAGGAGCGATGGGGAAAGTGAGGAAAAGAGGGGAAAAAAGAGTGAGCAGGAGGACAGAAGAGACGAGTGATGAGAAGGGGAAGAAGAACGAGCAGGAGAAATGGAAAGATGAGAGGGGGAGAGAGTGAGAAGGAAAGAAAGAAAGAGGGATGAAGAGGGCAGTGAGAAAGATATAATTTGGGTAAGAATTGGGGAGGAGAGGATAATGGCAAAGAAAGGGTCTGAGTATGAGAGAGAGGGTTGGGGGGTGTTAATGAAAAGATTCCAGAGTAAGAAGGAGAGACAAAGAGAGGAAGAGTTATGTTTAGAAGGATGTGAGGAAATGAGGGCATAAGAGAAATTTAAGAGCCAGAGGATTTGAATGTGAAGTAGAGACAGGAGGAGGAGGAAGGAAAAGATGAATGGGGGAGAGAAGAACAGCGGATGAGAAGAGAAAAGGAAAATACCTTTGGTTAATCTTTCATGAGGGCTTAAGTGTGAGGTAGGATCTTGATGGGCGGCTGGGGAGTGGTGTGGGAGGAGGATAGGGTGGGGATGTCAATGGGGCAGAGGGTGAAGAAAGTAATGGAGAGGGGGTGGTGTAGGTGGGAGTGTATGGACGGGTGTGTGGGTGAGGAGGTGAGGAGGGTGGAGGAGTGGGTAGGTAGAGAGAGGAGGAATGTGTGGCTGGGGGAGGGGGTGAGGAGAGAGGATAATTGTGTGTGTGTCGGTGAGATGAATATGAAGAGGGTGGAGGGGTGTGTGGGTGGGGAGTAAGTGACGGGAGTGGAAGGGTGTGTGGGTGGAGAGGGAATGAAGAGAGTACTGGAGTATATGGGTAGGGAAAGGGTGTGGTGGATGAAGGCATGTGTGAATGGGAAGGGAGTGAGAAGAGTGGAGGTTTGTATGGGTAAGGAGGAGGCGAGGAGTGCGAGGTCCTGTGGGTGAGAAGGGGGCATGGAAGACGAGTGTGTGTGTGTGTGTGTGTGTGTGTGTGTGTGTGTGTGTGTGTGTGTGTGTATGCGTGCGTGGGCGCGCGCACAAGCGGAAGTACTCGTAGGTGTAAGGTGGAGGGCGTGAGAGAGAATATATATGGCAGGAATAACAGGAAAAGGTTAGGTAAGGTCGTGTATTGGGGGTATGTTGATGTGTATATTCTGAGTGTATTTATAGAGTGTAAGTCAGTATGTATAAAACTGATGGTAACTGAGACACCAATATAAACTGATACACCATCATCATCATCATTATTTACATTGATCTGCAGGGTGAGCAGATAACAGTAAAAAAAGCTGGAGAACACAACTGTATGAATGCTGTCAGAAGAATGCCCACTTAAATAATTACATACATAACAAGTGCAATCCGAGATTGCAAAATTCCACCAAGGCTTAAGTGCAAGCATTGTAGTCATTATTTATAGAGTTAGATGCAAAATTGTTGATATTGCCGCTATCCCTCGATGATAAATATCTTTTAAAAAATTCCTGGATCCGGATAATGATCCAGGCCACCGCCAAAATCTAATGGATTGTTCCTTCGGCCATACCCTACCCGTTCAAAAAATTTCAGCAAAATCTGTTCGTAACTTTTTGAATAATCCTGCTAATGGACAAACAGACAATCATACCAACGCCGACAAAAATATAACCTCCTTGGCGGAGGTAATTACTAAGCATTCATGCTTTTAGAAATTTACCGCACCGTCCCCACGGAGAAACATCCAAACATTTAAATATATATATATACGCAGACTCATTAAATACGAGTATACATCCCTACGTATTCGGTTGAACAAATAATTTATACAGAAATACTCGAACGCAGATGGGCAGGGCTAACCACAGCAAGTTGCCCCTCCCCTCCCACACACACAGGCAATAAATCTGGCAGCACCTGTCCACCCACCTGTACGTATGACACCAGTGTGTATAATCAAATCAGTAGGACTAACGCACACGGTATACGTCAGTTAACGAGCAACAGTGATGGAGTGTGCGTTGATGCCCTCCCGTTATTGAATATACCCCGTCCGAGTCTGATGTATTTGGACAGATATTTCAATTATGTTGCTGGTATACTGACGATGGGTAGGATAAATACAGTATATGGCTGCGTGTAAGTAAGGCTGGATGGGTGTTGATGTATGGTTGGAAGTGTTGCTCTTTCACTTTTTTTTATATCTCTCTCTCTCTCTCTCTCTCTCTCTCTCTCTCTCTCTCTCTCTCGTGAGGAAAAAGCATAATTTTGGGCAATGACACGAAAGATATTTATGTAAAACATACTACAGCAACATGGGTTCAGCTGTTACAGAGATGTAAGTGCCAAGTTCCTTCTGGGTGAAAATGGTCTCTTTCATAAGTCACCCATTTGATAATCAGTCCCAGCCTTTATAGCTCTACACACTCGCTACTAATTAACTCTGATTGCACTCCTTCTTGCTGTATTAAACATTTTCTTTCAATCTTTGCAATCTCGAAGACTTTCTTGTAATACAGACTAACTCCGATTGCTTTCCTACCCGCTGTATTAAACATTTCCATGCAGTTCTCAGTCCTTAACACGTTTCACCTAATTAGTCCCCTTCTTGCACCCACTCAACCTCTGACGCACGGGCGTTGCAGTATAATTAATCAACCTGTACTTTTGCCTTTAGTGTTTACGTTGTTTGCCCTCAGCCACTCAGCTCGCCAGTGCTGAGGCTTTATTGACCGATATTGACCAGAGTGGCTTTTATTGTCAGAGGCGGATGGACGCTGTGTGTTGGGAGACGGACGAGGGGTGGTGGTGGAATGGGAATGGAGAAAGAGAGAGAAATAGGGGAAAGAGGGTTATGGATGGGATAGGGGCGATTGAAAATAGGGATGGAGGGATCGGGAGGCATGAGGAGGGAAATAGGAGTGGAAGAAGAAGAGAAAGGGAATGGGATGAAACGGGATAGGAGATGAATGAAAGAGGGAAAAGGTAGGGTTAGGTGAGAGAGTGGGGAAGGAAAGGTAGGGGAAGAATGCAGGAGGAGAGGAAGTATTGATATAAGATAAAGGATGGGAGTGGAAGGGGACATGTGTAGGATGGCACAGGGTTAAGGGGAGACAAAAAAAAACAGGGCATATTGGTGGTAATAACACTGAAAGAGAGAGAGAGAGAGAGAGAGAGAGAGCGTGTGCGTGCGTGCGTGCGTGTGTGTGTGTGTGTGTGTGTGTGTGTGTGTGTGTGTGTGTGTGTGTGTGTGTGTGTGTGTGTGTGTGCGTGTGTGTGTGTGTGTGTGTGTGTGTGTGTGTGTGTGTGTGTGTGTGTGTGTGTGTGTGTGTGCGTTCACGAGCAGTGAAGTTGCCTTCGATGCATTTCTGTCGAAAAATATCCATTCAGCTTTGGGCTTGTACTAGTGGATAAAGCAATAGTAATATTTACTTTAAAGGTTTGACTGTGATAACACGAATATATCATACTGATTATTTAATAACTCGACAAATATGTATTTATGGGTCCACTCCACGACTTCCTGTAGGTTTGAACCAGCGAACACAGAGTGAAAAAGTTCGAAGCATTCATTTGTTACCAGGGGAGAGAGAGAGAGAGAGAGAGAGAGAGAGAGAGAGAGAGAGATAGTGGGTGCCTGTGAATTTTAGAGGAATGAGGTGGAGAAATGAGGTGCTCAGCACAGTTAAACAGGGATTTTTCCTTTCGCTTCGGTTGGCTTTCTATGCGTAAATGACTAAATGAAGGTAAATTATGAAATATAAAAACTGGATGACGAAGTGGTAATAGGGTCTGGCTAATGGTTGTTTGGTCCAAGATGTGCAGCGGTAAGCCTAATTCCAGGCAACGGTCGCTGTTAAAAGTTGGATATTGTAAGTCACATTTATTTTAAATATCTCCATGTGTGTTTACAGCACAGGTATACCCCTATGGACCGATTTTCACCCTATGAATATTTTTATCAATGGACATTTTCACCACTCGGAACAAAATCCCCCATGGACCTATTTTCGTTACTTTTTTTTTTTTCAGACACCTACTTTTCTACGTAAACCTATTTCCCCATGAACTAATTTTCCCAGTTGATGTATTTTCTCCCAGCAGGCCAATTTTTCCATCGACCTTGAATCTCTCCATGGATGCAGGTTTCCTACATGGACGTATACCCATGGACATATAGTAGGACGACATAAACTCGTCTTTTGCCTTGTGCTACAGGTAGCCCCACCACTCACCCCACTGAATGCACGAACCCCACTCCGCCCCACTTAACCAGCCCAACAAGCCTTTCCCTCTCTCTCGCCCACCCACTCCACCTAACCCGCCTGTGAAGCCACCAGCCTACGCTAACCAATCCACCCACAAAGTCAGTAAACCTACTAACCCGCATACCATGCTCTACAAGTCGGATGACTCGCAATTACACACACACACACACACACACACACACACACACACACACACAGAGGCGGGGTGGATTTCCTTACATGAAAGATGAGTCTCACCGCTTAACTGTCTGTCGGTAGGAAATAGTACTCTTTACAGGGAGGTTGCCACGCAGTAGATAAAGGGCATCATTCCGGCTACATACACACGGTTTTATGTGATACGAGTAAATAACGTGCTAGAGCTAAACAGGGAATTTTTGCTTTGGCTGATGACGAAGGAGTTTATTTACCCCAGGATAACGTCTCGTCAGACAAAATGAAAGATGGGTTTTATTGAGTAACGCCAGTTGACTTTGTCAAATTATTAGGCAGGCCGCGTAACTTCTGATAAATGCCTTATACTCGCATTTTTTTTTCTCTCTCTGATGGTTGGCAGCTGGAGATTTTTGGCAAACTCATGAGTATTTTTCTCATTAGCTGGATATCCCTCTCTAGACAGAGAGGCAAATTACTTGCTTAAGCAAAGCTTTTTTGTTAAATCAACAGAATTTATCTCCTAATTCATTATTCCTTCGATAGCAGTCCTTAAAAAAAAAAATTATCACAAAGCAAGGCAAGGTCTAGTGATTTATGGAAGAAATATTCACACTGTGGCTTGTTTTCAATGGAGCAATCCAGGATTTCTCATCCCTTGGATTTCCCTGCGCCAGTCTGCCTCCACCTCATTTGTCACATCTCCAAAATTCACGGGCGCTCACCATACTCTCTCTCTCTCTCTCTCTCTCTCTCTCTCTCTCTCTCTCTCTCTCTCTCTCTCTCTCTCTCTCTCTCTCTCTCTCTCTCTCTCTCTCTCTCTCTCTCTCTCGGTAACAAATGAATGCTTCGAACTTGTTCACTCTTTGTGTTTGCTGATTCTGA
This sequence comes from Coenobita brevimanus, assembly GCF_032717465.1. Taxonomy (NCBI): domain Eukaryota; kingdom Metazoa; phylum Arthropoda; class Malacostraca; order Decapoda; family Coenobitidae; genus Coenobita; species Coenobita brevimanus. The sequence goes on from NC_137011.1 coordinate 31,071,034, forward strand.
CCTACAGTATAGGAAATCGTGGAGTGAAATCCAAGAAACATATTTTATTCAATTGCTTGGTACTGTATGAGAAAAAAGTCACTCTATAATAAATGTGATATACTCGTGTTATGAGTCAAATCATCAGAGTAAATATTACTATTGTTTTATCCATTAGTACAAGCCCAAAGGTGAAGAGATATCTTTCGACAGAAATGCATCGAAGGCAACTTCCTTGCTCGTGAATGCGACACTGCCACATACACGGGTTGGCTGGACGAGGGTGGCTAACAACTCCAGGCCGCAATAGTACCTGTGCTCGCGCGTGCGTGCGTGAGTGCTCATGCGGGTACGACACGAGAGAAAGTGGGCAGCTAACAGGCAGACAAGATAGAGCAAAGGTGCCAGACAGGCAAACACGAGTCAAACAAGTGAGAGAAGGAAATAAAAAAGGAGATAGGGGGAGAGAGAGGGAAATAGGGAGTGAATGGAAGGGAGGGAGAGGATGGTAGAGATAAAGGGAGTGGGGAGGGGGTAGAAGAGAAAGGAAGGGAAGGAGGGAAGTAGAGAGATAAGGAAATGGGGAGTGGGAGGGAGGAGATCGGAGATAGGGAGAAACAGAAAACCAGTGGGAGCAAGGCAAAGACCCTAGAGGAGGGAGAAAGAAAGAGGTAGAGAGGCAGGGAGTGAAAGGAAGGAAGGAAAGGATAGAAGAGGAGAGATTTGGGGGAAGGAGAATGGGAGGGAACGGTTCTAAGGTAGGGAGGTAGAGTAAGGAAGGGATAACAAGACTGGGAGAGAAGGGGAGAGGAATACTAAGGAAAGCCAACCATGACATATCCAAAGGTCGTTTCGAGGCAGTTTGTTTTAGGGCAGGGTAGGAATGTGATCAGTGTTGTGTGAGTCCAAGATAAGGAGAAGAAAACAGGAAGGAGCTGGGGAAGGAGAGTGTTGTAGAGGAAGGAAGGTAGATGGAGGGAGAGGGGAGGAGGCGGGGGGGAGGGTAGTAGGAAGGACGTAAGTAAATAGAGAAGTACAGAGAGAGAGAGAGAGAGTGAGTGAGTGAGTGTGTGTGTGTGTGTGTGTGTGTGTGTGTGTGTGTGTGTGTGTGTGTGTGTGTGTTTCTCCATCAGGCACACAATTGCTTGTTAAACTAAGTATACAATAAATACTTGCGAAAGAATGTGACAAACGATAAAACAGAGACAACATGCTAGACAGACAGACAGACAAGTGGGCAATTTGGAAACCAGATAGACAGACAAACCAGTTGCCTGACAGACAGGCTGCTTGCTGGGCAGACAAACAGACAGGCATAAAGCTTGCTAAGCAGACGGACAACCTGCTAGGCAAACAACTCGCTGTGCAGAAAGACAGACTGACAGCTTACTAAATAGACACAAACAGCATGCTATAACGGACATACAGATAACCTGGTAAACTGACGCATATAATTTGCATTACAGACAGAAAGACAGGATGATATAAAGACACATGCACAGACAGAGAACTTGTCAAACAAAGCAAGACAACTTGCTATAAAGACAAACAGAGACAACTTGATAGACAGAAGGACAGACAGATAGACAGCTTGACATATGGACACATATACAACCCACAACTTCTTAGACAGACAGACAGACATACAAAGACAGACAACATGGTAGACAGTTTATTAGACAGACAGACACAGACAGACATATTTGTAAATGGTAACTACACACAGACAGACACAATGAGAGAGAGAGAGAGAGAGAGAGAGAGAGAGAGAGAGAGAGAGAGAGAGAGAGAGGGGAAGGTATAACGAAGTTGAGTAAAGGTGGTGGTATGGAAGGTAATGGTGGAGGGTGTGGGAAAAAAAAATTGTGGTGTGTGTGTGTGTGTGTGTGTGTGTGTGTGTGTCATGCTCTTGCGTACACACACACACACACACACACACACACACACACACACACACACACACACACACACACACACACACACACACGCACGCACGCACGCACGCGCGCGCGATCTCAAGCGCATATGAATGTGAAAACGACAGCCTTACACCTTATTACCTTAACCTGTCCTATCGCTCTGGTACGGCCTGTGGACCCTCCAAAGAAACGTCGGTTGTGGCACTTTGGAGCTGCAGACTGGGAGGCCCTCAGGCAGTACTTCTTTGATTTTCCCTGGAATGATTATTGCGTCCATGGCAGGGAGCCATCTGAGTGTGCCTTGCTTATTTCGGAGGTTATTCTCTCGGGCATGGAAGCATACATTCCTTTCTCATATCCTTTGGCTAATGCAAGAAAGCCTTGGTTTAATCACGCTTGTTCTAATGCTGTCCACAATAAGGAGAGGGCATAAAAAGGTACCGGAGCCATCCCACCCCTGAATCACATCTTTTTTATGTTTCTGCCCGGAATCGTGCTAAGTCTGTTCTTCGCTCTGCTAATAATATCACCCGTACTAAATGCTCCCGACTCTCCAACTCGCAGTCTTCCCGTTCCTTCTGGCACCTTGCCAAAAACCTTTCTGACAACTGTACCTTATCATCCTTCCCTCCTCTTTTCTACTCTGATGGCTCTGTAGCCATTTCTTCTACTGATAAAGCAGATCTCTTCGTTCAGACTTTCTCTTCCAATTCCACCTGAGACGATTCCGGTGTTGTTCCTCCATCACTTCCCCCCTCTGACTTCCTCATTGCTGACATTAAAATGTCTTCAACTGATGCATTTTCTGCCATTGCTGGCCTCAATACTAATAAGGCATATGGGCCTGATGGAGTCCCTCCTGTTGTCCTCAAGAACTGTTCTTTTATGCCTACATCCTGCCTTGGTAAACTCATATGCCTTTGTCTATCAACTTGTACCTTTCCTTCTTGCTGGGAGTTTGCTCTCATTCAGCGAGTCCCAAAGAAGGGTGACCATTTCCAACTCTCTAACTATCGCCCATTTACTTTAACATCCTGTGTCTCAAAAGTTTTCTAGTCTATTCTTAACAGAAAAAAATTAAAAGCATCCTTTCCTATCACAATCATCTTTCTGATCGTCAGTACGGGTTCTGTCAGGGATGCTCAACAGGCGATCTTCTCACCTACCTTTCAGACTCCTGGTCATCCTCCTTTCAGGACTTTTGTGAAAGCTTTCCCATTGAACTTGATGTCTCAAAGGCTTTCGATCGAGTATGGCATAAATCTTTAAGTTCCAAGCTGCCTTCTGACGGTTTCTATCCTATCTGTGCCTTCATCTATAGCTTCCTTTCTGGTCTTCTATAGCTGCTGTTGTAGACAGCCACCGTTCTCCTAGATCTATCAATAGAGGTGTTCCTCATGGCTCTGTCCAATTATCAACTCTCTTCCTTTTATTCATCAGTGACCTTCTAAGCTGTACATCTAATCCTATCCAGTCATACGTTGATGATTCCACCCTTCACCTTTCCATTCGGCTCCTGCAACGTCCATCTCAACAGTTACTTGAACAAACAAGGGATGAGGCTATGGCACACCTAACGTATGACTTGCCTCGTATCTCTGACTGGGGTAAAAATAATCTGGTTGTTTTTAATGCATCAAAGACTCAGTTCTTAAACCTATCAACCCGACAAAATTTTCCACAGGAGTACCCACTAATGTTTAATAATATCCAGCTCAATCCTGCATCATCCATAAACATACTTGGGGTTTCATTCTCTTGAGATTTATCTTAGATAGATCATATTACATCATCGTCATCATCTAATCCTGTGTTGCCCCATGAAGAGTGTAGGAGCCCGGGGCTAGCAAGTTCGTCCTGACATTTAAGATGAGAGTGACCAGCTTCACTCATCCCTGAGTGGCGTTACGTGAACAATAAACCCCAACCGCTCCTTAGATAGATACCTGCACAGGCTCAGTCCGACTGGAGCCCCTTAATTGCCCACTAAACTCTCTTGTAAAATATGCTTCCAAGAGATTAGGTGTGCTAAGCCGACTCCATACATTCTTTACCCCTGCACAGTTGTTATCTTTGTAGATGGGTTTTATTCGCCCCAGTGTAGAGTACAACTCTCACGTGTGAGGAGGCTTCCCACCTACAGCTCTTCTCATAAGTGGTGAAGTCAAAGGCTTTTCGTCTAATTAACTCACCTCCTCTTACTGGCTCCCTTCAACCTTTGTCTCTTCGCCGCACTGTTGCATCTTTTTCTGTCTTCTATCGCTACTGGCTCTCTTCAACTTCTGTCTCTTCGCCGCACTGTTGCCTCTTTATCTCTTTTCTGTCGCTACTTCATTGGTCACTGCTCCTCTGAACTGTCTGCATGCATCCCTTCATCTCTACGACGGGCGTGTAGCACCCGTCTAGCAACAAACTCTCATCCCTTTTTTGCCCAACTCTATAATGCAAGAGTTAACCGTTAGGCTACTCCCACTCCTTAATTTATGCAACAGGTCAACTCTGGAACTGTCTCCCTCTGTCTGTATTTCCTACTTCCTGTGATCTCCAGTCTTTCAAACGCAGTGTGTCCAGGCGTCTCGGAATGAACGGATCTTGAATTTGGCCCTCTTTTGTATTATTTTTGTTTATTTCTTGAAAGGAACGGTTTGCGGGCTCCTGGGCTGTGGTTCCTTCTTCTTTACATAAATTAAAAGCACCAAACTCATGCACGCGGTACCCTCTCTCTCTCTCTCTCTCTCTCTCTCTCTCTCTCTCTCTCTCTCTCTCTCTCTTTGAACCAAAAACCAAAACTACGAACCACAACTAGTTCCCAGTCTACGGCACACAGCCTGCACATCACAACCAACAATTTAGAGACTGACATTTACAACATCACAGGCAACAACACAAAAGCATTCACCTTAAACACCTAAGACCACAAGGCATACAAGCACTCACCAACATATCAAACTACAGCTACTCACACAACATAATACCCAACATCTGGAAGCATGGCAGTATCATCACTATCCCTAAACCCAACAAAGACCCCACGTTACCCTCGTCACATCGCCCCATCACACTCCTCTGCACCCCCTCTAAAGTCACTGAACGACTGATACTACAACTAGTCACACCTCACATTCCCCTAGCCCAGTCACAACATGGCTTTAGGCCACTACACTCCACAAACACCCTTCTTACAGACCTTGCACAGAGAGTTTTCGATGGCATGAATTCGGCTAGGCAACCACACAGAACACTCCTAGTCACACTAGACATTAGCAAAGCTTTTGATGCCATCCCCCGCCACAACTTCACAAACAAAATACTCAACACAAACATGCACCTTAACACAAAAAGATGGCTGGCAAACTACTTAGCAGGCAGATGTGCACACGTAACATTTGCCGGTCAGTCTTCTAACATCAGAAACTTCACAAACGGCGTCCCCCAAGGATCTGTTTTGTCTCCTACACTCTTTAATCTATACATGCACGACGTACCCACACCCCACACACCACAGATACACAGAGCTTCCTATGCAGATGATATAACACTTACATGTACACACCAAAACGCAAACACAGCTGCACGCATCATTCAACCTTACCTCAACACACTACACGAATGGTTCACCACAAACAGTCTCAAAATAGCCCCAGCCAAATCTACAGTGACTCTTCTCACAAACTGGACAGCAGAACACAGTCACATCCCACACCTCACCATAAACAACACTCCCCTACCACACACACACACACACACACACACACACACACACACAAAATCCTTGGTCTAACATACAGTACATCAATGTCATTTAAACAACACATCACAAACATTAAAAATAAAATAACACCAAGACTCAATGCTTTGAGGTCACTTGCCCGTACAACATTCGGACACAACAAAGAAACCACCACCACAGTATACAAACAATACATACGTTCAGTGATGAATTATGCAAGCCCTGTCTGGGCTTCTAACCTGAGCAAAACACACTACAACACTCTACAGACCATACAGAACAAGGCCCTAAAAATAATCACAGGCTGCACAGCTACTACACCCACAGACCACCTACATCAAGAAACCAAAAGTCCTCAAAGTCAAGGATCACCTAGACATGAGAGGCACCTAGTTTTTTGCTGCAGCCTCCACAAACCCACAACATCCACTACAGTACATGGCAGCACATCCACCCACACCAAGGAACATCAAAACAACACCCAGCACACGATACCATACACAAATACTGTCATCACTCCCCCCTGGCCCACTTCAGACCAGCTTCCAGAAGCATATCCACATTCAGATCACTCGCCGTTCCATTCAGTCACTTAAAGACAACACACAGCTGCATGCACGGCCTCCTGACATCCACCCTTCTGAATCCTATCTTCCTCGTGAGGACAGGGTCCACCTGGCCAGGCTGAGATGTGGGCACCATCCAGCCCTCTCAAGCTATCAGAAGAGGCTGGATGACTCCGTCGCTGATGCCTGTCCAGGATGCAACACAGCACCCCAAACTATTAAGCACATTATGGAAGACTGCATTGCACACAATCACCTGCGCCAACAACACAACATACACTCTTTGAGAGCTCTGTGGGAAAGCCCGGTCTCGATCATGGCCTTCCTAAGGGACTCGGGGCTGTTCGGCCAGACTGCCTAGGGAACGACTACTACTACTACACAAAAGCAATTCACAACTAGCATCCCACAACCAGCAACTCACTAATTTGTTGCTCACAGTGGTTCTGGTGAGGGATGCCTTCATGTGGTGGCACCGATATAACCGGTCATCTGAACTACACGGTTATGCAATCATCTCTCATCTACTTCCCTGTCCCCCGAAAGGAAGACTGCAGGAGAAGGGAAACTTAAGCCAGCAGTCCTGCGTGTTCACATTCAGATGAGCGTGGGGTTGCAACTGCTACTGCATCACGATTCATTAGTTCACAACCCATCAACCCCAGCCAACCTAACAAAATCATTAATTTTGACAAGCAACAGTCTATAAGTCACCATCCACCACCCGTCACACTACAACCATCACATCACAGTAAGATCCACAGCCAAACCCACAGCCACGCGGCCACACTCCAACAGCCTACGGAGTCATCAATACAAATTTAATGGTGGAGATGTGGAGCAAAAAGTGGGGTAAGGAAAGGGAAAACATTTGTCTTCATGTTAGGGGAAGCTCGCCCCCCTCCCCCTTGGCCACTACACAACCTCCCTTCCCCACTCTACCTCTTCCCTTTCCCCTCCACCTCTCCTCCCTCTTGCCTTTCTCCACTGTTCTATGGACACTTTACTCTCTCCTGCTCCTTTGCCCTCTTCCTCCCTCCCTCCTCTTTTTATTAATTTTTTTCCTTTTTCTCACTTTCTTTTTCTGAAAAGTCCCTCCTCGTTCCTGTCCATTGACTCCTTGATTTTTTCCACTGTGTCCTAAGTTTCCTTCTTTTTTGTTATATTATTTGCTTCGTTATCTCTGATAGTGTTTTTCGTTGCCTCAGATGTGTTTACTGATGTATTTACTTTGTTATATTCTTTTTTTTTTCTTTTACGCTTGTATCTTATGTACCTCAATCTTTTTTTTTTTACATTAAATTTTTTGGTACTTTCCTTGTTTCTTCACTTGTTGGTATTTCCTTTGTTTCATTAATTATATGTATCTTTGTTTCTTCACCTACTTTAGGACTTTTGCTTCCTTTTCAGTGGTGACCCTCCGTTTGCTCCTATTTTTTTTTTTCTTAGTTTCCAGAACATTTTTGGTATGTTCCAGTTCTTAATTGTTTCTTTCGTCAATTTAACTGGTGCTTTTTTTTTTTCTTCACATGTATGGTTTTGTATGAAACGTTTTATATACTTTTGTTATGCGCATTATTGCATTCATATTTACATTCTGTCTTCCCTTGTCTAGTGCATTCTCGTTTTTTGTCTGCTTTGACCCATTGTTTCCTCTTTCTGTTCACAAAGGTCTCGTTCTGAAGGAGCAAAGTTGGGTCAGGGGTCAGTTAGGTGGGGTCAGTATTTCCTGCTGTAATTTCCACGTGTAAATATTATATCTACTTAGTATTTCCTCAAGTTTTGTAGCATTTCCCTGTTAAAATTGTGCTATTTCCTTCGATTCATAACTTGTTTTCCTGTGCTTTGTGTACTGTAAAAGGAAGTACTGTGTGTGTGTGTGTGTGTGTGTGTGTGTGTGTGTGTGTGTGTTTATGGGTGGGTGGGTGGGTGGGTGTGGGTGAGTGGGTGGGTGTGGGTGTGAGTGTGATTTTGTATGAGGAGAGAGAGAGAGAGAGAGAGAGAGAGAGAGAGAGAGCTGGAGCCGTGTGAAGGAGAGAAGTAAGAAATCTTGTTGACTTAAGATTGGATTGGTTAATGGATGAAAGGACAGGCATCCTTGGCCTTCTTGTGACGCCGCCGCTCACCTCCTTCACTCCTTCACTCACTCTTCCTTCACTACTTCACTTTCCCTTCTTTATTCATTCAGTTTTTCTTCATTACTTTCCTTCACTCCTTCCTTCTTTCTTCCTTTCACCTCATGTTCTTTTCCCTCATTGAGTCCTTCTCTCCATCTTTTCTGTTTCCCTTTTTCCTTTGTAATTCATCATTCATTTATGTTTTAGTCCCCCATCCATCCATACACCATTATTTTCTTTTCTCTTTCATGCTTACGACAGCGACTGTTGACTAGATTATTCACTCTTGCCTACAGTCCCTTCTTTCCATCCATCCTTCCTTCCTTCCTTCCTTCCTTCCATCCTTCCTTCCTTCCTTCCTTCCATCCTTCCTTCCTTCATTCATTCATTAATTCTTTCATTCATTATTTCAATCTACCACCCTAAACATCTCTCCACCTTTCTTTCTGTCTGTCTTTATATTCAACGCTTCTTCTTTACCCATTTCTTTTTTCTTTCCTTGAGATCCTTCACCCCGTCCTTTCCTTCATTCTGTGTTGATGTGTGAGATGGAGGAGGAGGAGGATAATAATAATAATGATAGTAATAATCATCATCATCATAATAATTGCAATAATAATAATAATAATAATAATAATAATAATGATAATAATAATAATATTTATTAATAACTAGAAAGCGCTCAGAAAGCGCATACCTCCGCCAATGCCATTGCCATTAAAAGGGATCCGTGGATATGGGATCCAGATCTGGATCCGGATCCTCTCCAAAATTTAACCATTTCGTCCTTGGCCATGGCCCACCCTTCCACAAAATTTCATCAGAATCCGTTCATAACCTTTTGATTAATCCTGGATCCGGATTCGTGGATATAGGATCCGGATCCGGATCCGCTCCCAAATTGAATCAATTATATCTTGTTCCTTGGCCCACGTTTCCACAAAATATCATTCATATTCAATCAGAAATTTTTGAGATGTTGTGCGGGATACTCTGGATCGGGATCCGGATCCTGCCCAAAATTTAAAAATTTTTCCTTGGCTCATGGACTACCCTTCCAAAAAAATTCATCAAAATCCGTTCATAACTTTTTGAGTAATCCTGCTAACAGACATTCAGACAAACAGACAAGCCAACAAACGCGGGGTAAAACATAACCTCCTAGGCGGAGGTAATAATAACGATAATAATTGGAAGAAAAAGAAAGGATGGGGGAGGAGGAGTTAGGGGGAGGAAGGAAGAGGAAGAATGAAGGAGAGAGGGAAGTAAATAGAAAAAGGATGCTGACAGAAGAAGAAGGGATCTGAATGAATGAAGACGGAAGCTGGAGGTGTGTGGAAGTGGGAGGAACTTGGGGGTGGGAGAGAAGGTGAAGGGAGGAGAAAGGAAGGAAGCAGATTTAGAAACAGAGAAAGCTTGTTGGAGGAAGAAAGGAGGGAGGGAGTTGTAGGAAGGAGCAAGGGAGTTTGAGGGAGGAGTGAGTGAGTGAAAGAAGAAAGGATAGACGAAAGGAGGAAGGTAAAGGAAAGAGAATGAGAGGTAGAGGAAGGGGGAAGTGAGAGAGAGAGAGAGAGAGAGAGAGAGAGTTGTCATTATAATGAAGGATTGGTTGTTTGCTTTGGGGGTAAGGAAGGGAGGGAGAAACATTGGAGAGATGAGAGGCAAAGTGAGAGAAGAAAGAAGAGGACAGGAAGAGGAAGACGAGAGGGAAGGATGAAAGGAAGGAAAAGAGGAATGGAGGTACGAGAGAAGGAAGGAGGGAGAAAAAAAGAGATATCAGGATGAAGGAAGATGAAAAGAATGGAGGGAAGAGGGAGGAGAAGACAGAGAAATAGGGGTAGGACAGAAGGAAGAAAAGGAGAAGAAGAGAAGGATGGACGGAGGAAGAAGGGAGAGAAAAACGAAACAAGACGCTGAAGAGAGGATGAACGGAGACGAGGGAAGGATTGAAGAAAGGAGGGAAAAAAGCGAAGGAAGAAGAGAGGGAAGGGTGAAAGAAGAGGATAGAGATGATAATGATGAAAGGATAAAAGTTGTAAGAAAATGGGAGATAGAGAGGGGGGGGGGAACTAAGGAAAAAAGATCAGCGTTTTCAGTCTCCAATCATTATCACAGCAAAATAAAATTATCTGGGTTCTGCAGCAATAAAGTATTAGAGAAATCGCATCCTTTAGACGGTTAAGAAGAAAGGTAGGAGGTAAGACAGAGGAAATTACTAGCAGCAGTAGTAGTAGTAGTTGTTGTTGTTGTAGCAGCAGCAGTAGTAGTAGTAATCCCAGGGTCATCTGAAAGCGAACCCGGTGGACTGCAGGCCGATGATGCTCTTCTCATACAAGCCACCAAACTACTTTCGGGGGATAGAGAGGTCATTGTGCGACGTCTGTTTATCCAGGCAGCTCCACCGCCCAGTTACATCGTTGGCACCACGTGAAGGCGTCCCTCTCCAACACCGCAGAGGAAAGAACCTCTCTCGGTCGTGTCTGCTGGCATTGTAGTCCAGCTTACGTCAGACGATTTTATTAAGATGAAAGTGAGTCATGGAGCCTGAGTGTGTTAATAGCGAGAGAATTGAAGCAAGAATGACAGATGGAGACAATGGTGAATAAGTAGCATAGAAGCAAAAGAAGCAAAACAAGAAGAAAGAGTGGTAAAATAGGTGTATAAAAGGGAGTCAAGGAAGTTAACCCCATGCACTCACGTTCGGGACAACTCTTATACTCCATCCCAGCTGCCACTAGACGATTTTATTCAACTAAGGATGACTCATAGCAGCATGAAAGTACTTAATGGGAATAAGGCAAAACAAGGGCGGGAGTAGAATGGAAAGAGAGAAGAGGGAAAAACAGTGAATCGAGACAGAGAGAGAGAGAGAGTGTGTGTGTGTGTGTGTGTGTGTAGGGCAAATCCACGGTCTTAGCACTGAGGGTGTTTCACACCATGACCGAAAACTGCCAACAGTACCATTTTAGTTTTTAATGTTGGAATGGAGATTGTTGGTGCAGAGAGAGAGACAGACAGAGGAGGAGGAGGAGGAGGAGGAGGTTCCTGTTTCTGAAGGAGAGGAAGATGGATGGTGCGGGAGGGAGTGAGGGTGATAGTGGTTAGATAAGATAGAGCTGGAGAGGGGGGGGGGGGAGGAAGGAAGAGATGACAGGAGGTAGAAAGGAGAGGAAAACTGGAGGAAAGCCGGGAAAAATCAAATAAAAATGGTAGCATTGGAGAATGAGAAAAGAAAAATGGAAGGAAGGATGGAAAAGATGGATAAGGAAGGAAGACAGGTAAGGAGAAAGGAGACAAAAAGTGACTGAAAAAATAAAACAGAAGATGGAAATGGACAAGAATTAATGAAGGAGGGAAAGGAATGCAGGAAATTATGACCAGAGCGAGGAGAGTAAACAGGAAAGGCTGGAAGCAGTGGACCCCTTGACTGGGATGACAGATGGTGTACGTTTTTTTTTTTTTTTTTTTTTTCTCGCTCACCTCAGACGATTATATTCAGAGTGAGGTTTAACAGTGAAAGAGTTAAAGGCGCTACCGGTATTGTAAATATAGTATGGTCAGTTAAGGTAACTTATTTTGTTAGCGAAGGAATAAATCATAACTAAATGAATAAAAGGAAAAATGACGAGAACACAGGAAAAATTGACACAACGATTTTTGTTGCCTCTCTCTCTCTCTCTCTTTCTCTCTCTCTCTCTCTCTCTCTCTCTCTCTCTCTCTCTCTCTCTCTCTCTCTCTTGTTTACTAGAAATCAGACACACATCGTAATGTCAAGACAAACTAAAACACTGGAGTTTCCAGCAGTAATCTTTTCCTTAGCTGAGTTCAGTCCCACTCGAGGGCGGACATTTAAGCGGGAAATAGTATGTTAGTATAATTATATATGTTCACACATGTTTACATCTGTCGTGGTTCCCAGAATTAGGTATACAAACACATTTTATAGCCTCTGTACACTGGTTACTTGGTTTCATATAAACTATTATAAACCATCAATATGCGTCATGGTTTATCATTAATATTGTTTATAGTATTGCTGTCTGTTAAATGTTTACTGCCAATATGTCGTGCTTTACTGAAATTTAACTGCCGTGTTTGATCCTGATTAAACTTTTTTTTTTTTTTTTTTCAAAATCTATCTTAACCACTTCTTTGTAAAGATCTGTCCGCTGTGTTAGAAGGTTGTACATCGTCAGCAAATCTGGATATTTTGCATCACAAGCCAGCATCAGTATCACTGATGTAAATTTAAAACAGGACAGGACCCAGTACTGAACCCTGTAGCAATCTTCTGTACTTGTAACGTCTGTCCAAGTCTGATTCAGGTCTGTTTATCACGACTCAACGTCCCGTGTGTCATTTATCGGTCTGTCTGAACACACTGCTGCTGACACCACTGAAATCTGTCTCAAATCTGGACTTTTTCCCAGCATCCGAACTTTGATTTGTACCCCCCCCTCTAAGTATTCGGACTTTGATCCCTGCCTGAAATCCGGACTCATTTTGACCTTTTAGTCCGACCTTCCAAGACCCGCCTTGAATTCGGCGAGGCCGAGAGGGAGGGGTCGGAGACGGACTTACTGCCATGTTCGTCTCAGTAAATCCCGACCCGACACAGACTCAGCCGAACTCTCCATACAGGCAGGAACATCGGTCACAGAGGAGGGGGGCGGGGTTAGCGGCGGGAAAGGGGGATAGAAAATACTCAGAAAGGGGAGAGGAATAAAAAAAGCAAAGGAAAAAGCAAAGATGGAAAAAATAATAATTCCATATGGGAGGGAAAAAGAGGAAGAGAGGAGAGGAAAAGGAGGAGGAAGTAGACGAAATACGGAAATAGGAGAAGAAAAGAAAGAAGAGAGATTTAGAGGTGGTGAAAGGGAGGAAAGAAATAGAAAGGTAAAGGAATGGAGAGAGAGAGAGAGAGAGAGAGAGAGAGAGAGAGTCGGTGAATGAGACCCTGGGAAAAAGGAAGTGGATGGTGGAAGCTTGGTACATTTTTGTTTGTTTATTGCTCTCTCTCTCTCTCTCTCTCTCTCTCTCTCTCTCTCTCTCTCTCATCATAAAGTTAGAGCGATTTTTTTTTTTTTACCAGAAGTGATAATTTTGCTTTGACCCAGTAACTTACGAATACGGACCATGTTTATGTAGTGATGATGTGATGGTGATAATGGTGGTAGTGATGGTAATGATGGTGGTGGTGGTATGATGATGGCCACACTTTGAGGGGTCAGTCCAAAGCTGAGTACAGTGGCCTGACGGTAACATAATGACCTAAAATAACGTCATGATTCTGAAGGAACTGAGGTATCGGTTCTTTGTTTTGCTACCCGTCACTACAAGCGATCACCAATAGCTGGATAACGTCTGGTAGCATCAGCATTATAATAAAAACATCATTTTAGTGAAACAGCTTAGGTGGGTGTTTCTAGCATACATGTCCCCCAAGCTGAATGAAATCGTAGCAAAACGTCATCATACTGAACGAATTAGTAGAGAATTAATCAACACTAAATTCTGCAATGAGACTTATGAACTTGACGATAATTGCGGAATAAAAATTATACTTCTTTAATTTATTCTTATCTGAATACACATTAATTGTGTGGCGTGAGCTGGGACAGAATGCTAGAATTGTTCCCACCATGGAAGAGTTAATGATGTAGTAATAACACCCTCAGGCTCCCGTTATTCACTCACCTGAAGAAAATTGTCCGGCGTCAGCTGGAATAAAATACTATAGAAGACGCGGCCGTGAGTCCATAATACATCGCTGGTTTTAGTAATGAAAGTGATAAAAGTGATGATAATATTTGAATTAATGTAAGCAGTGTCATTATTGCTGCCATTTGTCGTGTAAATCAAACTGGTAACCACTGTAACTAGATTAATTATGTTTTCAGTGTAGATAATCCCATATTCCATTTATAACCCTCTTACTTATTCAACCGTATGTTTTATGTTAATGCCATTACCATTGCTGATTGGCGAAATTACTGGCACTATTATTAAAGATAGGCAAGTAATTTTCACATAATGATGTCGTTTTCACTGTAATCATTTGTTCACCCATTATTTTGGTTCACTGTATCTTTTTAGACTAGTAATGAAGCTGTTATTTAAGGCTATATCTGAGCCATCCAGTTTTAAATATTTCCCAAGTTGAATTAAACCGACAGGAAACAGCAAGAGGTTGAAGAGTTTCATTCTGTCAATACTCTGACATTTTTGATCATGCGTTTTTGTAATATCCGGGTCTCTTTTTCAGACTAGGAAAGATCTCTCTCACACTGAAGGGAATCATGAAAGACCTACCTGACCCCTCCTGTTCGATAAGTGTCTTTTGAGCTGAATAAAACCATGTGTGGTAGGAAGAACAGCACCATAAAACACGCTGTTCATAGGTAAATGGTTTACACCCTGACAGTGATGCATCAAACCCCCACCAGCTGAATTCTTGAGGTGGTCAGATTCCCGGACAAAGTTTGTTTCCTCCTTGTCCCAGTTCACCCAGTGGTAATATTGGGGACTTTGATGTAACATCGTCTGTTGCAGGTCTGATTTTAGGGGAAATTTGAGACTTACCAAAATCGCCTGTGGTAATGACCCTTGTGCAATCGATAGCCAGTAATTATAAGCCTTCAAGTATTTTCTTCCTCCTCCTGAAGACAGGAAACCACACACCGCTACTCACACACACAGCTGTACTCCATACATTTATAAACAATAATATTGATCCACATTATGCCTGAACAGTTACGCAGCTTGAATAATATTCATAAAGGTTTGTTTGTTTGCTGGGGCGGCACCACTAGTTTTCATAGCCAGTGCTCACTGTCTCGTTATTTGTCGTTGTGAAATGGATCAGCATTTATATCCGGAATTGTTCAGTACACACAGGAAATAATAGTGGCGCTGCCGGCCAGAAACCTCGGAGCGGGCAAGTAACATGAGACAGGTGACATCCCTGCGTAGGACATCAGTAACACAACTCTGGTAACTCCGTGTACTGTCACGGTCAGATGTTTGCAGACACTTCCATAACGGCTGTGGTCATGGGTGTTACGGGAAATATTCTGTGTGACACCAGTACGAAGCATATAACAAATGAATTATGTGAGAAAGATGGGTATTATCAGACTTTCGAGCAGGAATGATAAATTTGTGGGGCAGGACACAGTGCTGGCAGGGGTCTGTGGTGGCCAACTTTTGCTCGTGGTTGTACGGACCGTATCACCTGCTCTTGTTTTCTTATCTATCTATCTCTCAATCTGTCTGTCTGTCTGTCTGTTCGTCTGTCTGTCTGCCTGTCTATATGTACGCATGTATGTATGCATGTATATGCTTTGTGATATTCCGAGTCTGTGCGTTTCAGGAAGATTAAAAACTTACTGTTAGTGAAGGCTTTAATGATCGTGGTTATGACAGTTAAAGTGATTATGTTGATGAGCAGCGACAGTGAACACTGGTTGCCTGGGATGTCACAATTGTTTAAACTGCACGCGTACTGATGCCAGGATTAATAATGAGGCAGGGACGGGGCGGGGGGATGGAGGGAGAATGTGTGGTGAGAGGCGAAGAGAGGCAAGTGTGTGACAGATGATGAGGGGGAAGTGGAGGTATGAGGAAAGCAGTGGGGAAAGAAGGGGTGTGATGAGAGGACAAGTGGTAAAGTTAAAGAATATGTAAAGGTAGGAGAGAGAAGAGGAAGGTTGGGTGGATGGCGGTGGGGAGGAGGGGATGCAGGGAGACAGTGGAAGGGAAAAGGTGGTGGAGTTAGAGAGAAAAGGGGGGGATTGAGGTAAGGAGGGAACAGTGTGAGGGAGTGACAGGAATGGCCAAGATTATGAAGTGTTGGGGCAAGTGGAGAAAGGGGAAGGAAGAACAAGAGTTGGGGAAAGGTGCCTGGGTGGGAATGGGGGAGAGGTACTGGAATAAGAGTGGGATCGTAAGAAGGTAAAGGATAGGAAGGAAAGGGGAGGAAATATTGAAGGGTGAAGGATAGGGGAGTAGGAAGGTGATAAAAGTGCGGCAGTGGATCGCCATACGAGTAAGAGTCCTCAGTGGTACAGTCCAGAATAAAACTTCGCCTAATACGTCACCTGTTCTTCTTTGTCACTTTCCTCTTCTGATTCATATTCCTAAGCTGGTAGAGGCTTGGTATGTTTCTCTGCCCATAGATGATTCACTTTGACACGATGCTTCAGGGAAGAAAGCGACGGACTTACCCTATGAGTAAAATAGACGCAGTTGAACAAGAGGCTCGGAGTTGGGTGGGTGGAATATTAAGACAGGAACATTGTACACTGAATGAAGTATCTGTCAGTTTGGTCTCGTCTGGAAATTATTAACTTGAGAAACACAAAGGAAGAGGATGGTAGGTTAAAATTTGATGTCAGCCAACTGCACGAGTGTCATTAAGTCAGACAGTCTACTTTTGCTAAGTTCCAGTCTTTAAGAACACTACGGCATTAGTTGGTATATATCTAGGTTTCTAAGTTTTGTACATAACGAGTCTGCTCTTAAATAATGCGTCTCAAATCATTGGTACGACTTTTATCGCTGGCGACGACATAAGCGTAGCTACTGTGATCGACGCGGTTTCTAAGTATGTATCTATGAATGTATTTGTGTATGTACGTATGTATGTATGTAAACAAAATATCTCATCAGTGCCTGCTCAGCATTCGAATGTATTTGTGTGTTTATGTATGTGTGTATGTATGTATGTATGTATGTACAGTATGTATGTATGTATGTAAACAAAATATCTCATAAGTGCCTGTTCCGCATTCAAAGAAAATTTGACGTACACTTTGTGTGTGTTGGGGGAGGTGGGTATTTGGGAAGAAGTGATTCGATTTTGGTGCAGGTCGATCACAGGCCAATATCACAGGCCAGAGTTGGTGCGTGGCGTGTCTGTGGCCTCTGAGTACCATCTCTTGCCTCACCTGTTATAAAGTTCCTAAAAAAAAGTATCTTTTCTCAGGTGATCTTAGGTTTTATTAAGAATGCTGTCGTCGTTAACGATTTTTTTTTTTTTTCGGAGAGGGGGGGATGGCGACAAATATTACTGATAGAAATAGGCATACATGTAAATGAGAAGTTGGTGGAGAGTATAACAAATCTGAGGCACTGTTCGAATAAGCATTGCCGGAAAGTAAGGATAGTTTTTGCAGGTACTGCACATGATGCTTACAACTGACAGACTGTTGTATGTGTTGTGTTTTTCCCTCCACAGTGGCAGCAGTGCTGGGCCGTGCTGGACAAACTCTCACCAGTGGCAGGTAAGACAGGACTGCACATGTTGTGCGGCAATGCATGAGTTGAAGGGGTTTACATGTGCTTAGGATGAGTCCATGTACTTAGGCTGAGAGTACTTGTGTTCATGGCAATAATACGTGTTAAAGGTGAAATTGTACAAGTATTGCTCAGGAGGGAAGCGGTCATAATCCTGAATTAGTATAGCTCGTGACGTCCCAAGATTATTAAACTTTAACCTTCTAAATATTTATATAATACCAATTCTTACCAGGAAATGTCACAAGCAAGTAATAAAACACATTCTCATGAAGGCAGGTTTACCAAAGTGGGAAGGGAGCATTAAGTATTTTGTGACAACCATCAACAATGGTGTCACATTGTCTCGCGCGAAGTGTGTACCGATACTTTTTGGAGCAAGTGTACGTTTGTTAGGTTGAATACATGTGTTAAGGGTGAATTTACATGATCAGTAGTTACATGTGTTAATCATATGTGCTGAACAATTACTCGTGCTTACAGTCACACATAATTAAGGATAAATGCACGTATTTTAATATCCACAGGAATGATACTAATATGTTCAGATTATAATGTTAAGTGCGATGAGAATAACTGCAGGGAATGGAGGCATTGGTATGTGTGTGGAGAGATTACACATGTTAAGGCACAAGTGTTGGCTGACTGAGTGGTGGGTAGGATGATATACATGTGGTGAGGGTATGTGGGAGGTGTGGGTATGTGGTGATGAGGAGGTGAGGAGATATTGTATTTGGCTTTTATACTCTCTCTCTCTCTCTCTCTCTCTCTCTCTCTCTCTCTCTCTCTCTCTCTCATATACATTCCTACCCTCCTACTTTCTCTATACTTATTCTGAAGCCAAAGTAGGCTAATATATAAACCCGAACAAACGCTTATTTAAACTATATTTTGCACACACACACACAGGCAAGTGGAAAAACACACACTCACTCAAACGGAAGCACTTAACGGTGAATAAAAGGTGTAACCCCTCCCCCACCATCTCCCCCACCCTCACCCCCTCCCCACCATCTCCCCCACCCTCACCCCCTCCCCACCATCTCCCCCACACTCACCCCCTCCCCACCAACTACCCCACCCTCACCCCCTCCCCACCATCTCCCCCACCCTCGTAACCCCTCCCCCAACATCTCCCCCACCCTCACCCCCTCCCCACCATCTCCCCCATCCTCACCCCCTCCCCACCATCTCCCCCACCCTCCCCACCTCCCCACCATCTACTCCACCCTCACCCACTCCCCACAATCTCCCCCACCCTCCCCACCTCCCCACCACCCTCACCCCCTCCCCACCATCTCCTCCACCCTCACCCCCTCCCCACCATCTACTCCACCCTCACCCACTCCCCACCATCTCCCCCACCCTCCCCACCTCCCCACCATCTCCTCCACCCTCACCCCCTCCCCACCATCTCCTCCACCCTCACCACCTCCCCACCCTCACCCCCACCCTCACCCCCTCCCCACCATCTCCTCCACCCTCGCTCACTCCCCACCATCTCCCCCACCCTCACTCACTCCCCACCATCTCCCCCACCCTCCCCCCACCAACTCCCCCACCAACTCCCCCACACCACCCCCTCCCCCACCATCTCCCCCACACTCACCCCTTCCCCCACCATCTCTCCCACACTTACCCCCTTCCCACCATCTCTCCCACCATCTCCCCCACCCTCACCCCCTCCCCACCATCTCCCCCACCCTCACCCCCTACTCACCATCTCCCCACACTCACCCTCTCCCCACCATGTCCCCCACCATCTCCCCCACCATCTCCCCAACACTCACCCCCTCCCCCACCATCTCCCCCACAATCACCCCCCTCCCCCACCATCTCCCCCACCTTCACCCCCCACCATCTCCCCCACCCTCACCCCCTTCCCACCATCTCCCCCACCCTCACCCCCTCCCCACCATCTCCCTCACCATGTCCCCCACCATCTCCCCCACACTCACCCCCTCCCCACCATCTCCCCCACACACACACCCTCCCCACCATCTCCCCCACCCTCACCCGCTCCCCACCATCTCCCCCACACTCACCCCCTCACCATCTCCCCCACACACACACCCTCCCCACCATCTCCCCCACCCTCACCCGCTCCCCACCATCTCCCCCACACTCACCCCCTCACCATCTCCCCCACACACACCCCCTCCCCACCATCTCCCCCACCCTCACCCCCTCCCCACCATCTCCCCCACACCCACCCCCTCCCCATCATCTCCCCCACCCTCACCCTTGTCCCTCACCCACTTTCAGGTAATCGGGTGGGAGGGGTGGGGCAGGGCAGGTAAATACAGTTGTTCCGCCGTCGTTTCCGTCTTGCTGTTGTGTTTATTTGTATGCAGTATATATTGTGAGGGAGTGTTTGTGCTGGGGGTTTTGTGTGTGCCTGTGTGGCTGCACTGCTGCTGCTGCTGCTGTACTGTATATTGTGTGTGTGTGTGTGTGTGTGTGTGTGTGTGTGTGTGTGTGTGTGTGTGTGTGTGTGTGTGTGTGTGTGTGTGTGTGTGTGTGTGTGTGTGTGTGTGTGTGTGTGTGTGTGTGTGTGTGTGTGTGTGTGTGTGTGTGTGTGTGTGTGTGTGTGTGTGTGTGTGTGTGTGTGTGTGTGTGTGTGTGTGTGTGTGTGTGTGTGTGTGTGTGTGTGTGTGTGTGTGTGTGTGTGTGTGTGTGTGTGTGTGTGTGTGTGTGTGTGTGTGTGTGTGTGTGTGTGTGTGTGTGTGTGTGTGTGTGTGTGTGTGTGTGTGTGTGTGTGTGTGTGTGTGTGTGTGTGTGTGTGTGTGTGTGTGTGTGTGTGTGTGTGTGTGTGTGTGTGTGTGTGTGTGTGTGTGTGTGTGTGTGTGTGTGTGTGTGTGTGTGTGTGTGTGTGTGTGTGTGTGTGTGTGTGTGTGTGTGTGTGTGTGTGTGTGTGTGTGTGTGTGTGTGTGTGTGTGTGTGTGTGTGTGTGTGTGTGTGTGTGTGTGTGTGTGTGTGTGTGTGTGTGTGTGTGTGTGTGTGTGTGTGTGTGTGTGTGTGTGTGTGTGTGTGTGTGTGTGTGTGTGTGTGTGTGTGTGTGTGTGAGAGAGAGAGAGAGAGAGAGAGAGAGAGATGGTATTGGCAGTGTGAGACATCGTGTGAGTACGTGACACATTTTTGCTACACCTGTAATTTCGTGAGGTAGGAGTAAAGTTAATATCGCCGTTTTAACTGGTTGCCAGTTTTCCTTAATACAGGTAAGTTATTACACTGATATTCTGTTTTTAATATTTTTATTCATTCAGCTGAATTAAATTATTTGTCATTAGCTGGAATAAACCATCGAGAAGACAAGACCATGGGAGGGCGTTAATGAATGTAATTTATTTTATTTTTCAGTTCCAAGAAAACAATAAACCTAAGGGAACTCTGCCAAGAACAATGGCTTGTGTGTTTGATTTGGTGGTATTATATATTATTTTTCTATAAAGAAACTGACTAAAGTATTAACCGTTTCAGTACGGTGACATCTTTTCTATTTTCACTGAACCAAAGGGTGACTTCGAACGGGAGGGGTCTTATATTACCTTCACTAATGTCTTCACTACCACTGGGTTCCCGTACACTGAAGAAAAGCATCTAGTAGCAGTAAGAGTAAAATTTGATATATATATTCTGTGTCTGAAGGGTTAAGCTGAATATAATTGTCTAATGGATGCGATAATAAAACATGCGTGTCACTGTGGCCCAAAGTGACTTAACCCTCACTGTGCACTCTGGAGGTGACGAGGCAGGCTGAACACCACATGAATACGCTCACTGCACTAGGAAATGGTCGCTGTTATTTTGATACTGCTATTTTGCTTATATTTATAGTTTATACACTCACTGCACTCGGAAATGGTCTCTATTATTTAGATACTACAACTTTGCTTGTATTTATAGTTTGCTTTAAGCGCGCACACACACACACACACACACACACACGCTGACGATCACGACCATCAAGTGATCCTAACCGACCCGGTGAATTACACACACACACACACACACACGACTTGACTACGCTTATCATAAGAACATCTTGCACAATTCAACTCTCACTGACATCTTTCTCCCTCACATTCTCATTATCCCTCACTCTTCCACTTTTCTTCCCGTTTTTCCATTTTCATTCCCCTTCCCTCTTCCATCATTTTTTTTGTCTCCTCTAAATTCCCTCCCCTTCTCCGACCTTCAGTTTTTTCCTCCCTTCCACCTGCCCTCCCCTCCTGCTTATACCCCCTCTCCCCTTCTTCCATTCCGTCTGCCCTCCTTCCATCTCCTCTCTCTTCCCTCTCTCACCTCATCTCCTTCTCTTTTCCATCCCTCTTCCCCCCCTTATCCACCTCCCCTCTTCCTTAAATCTTCTTTTCCCCTCTTCTTCTCTGATTACCACTGGCTGTTCATTCTCTCATCATTATCCTTCCTCCCCTTTTCGTTTCGTCAATTACTTCTCCACTTCCTCCCTCCTGTTAGGTCGCTCTTCCTCTCCTCTCCATTATTCCTTTCTCCCTTTCTCAAATTTTACCTTTTTTCTGCCTCCTTTCTCTCTTTCTCTCCTTTTTCTACTTCTCCTTTCTTCCTCATTTTCACCTCCCCATTTTCTCCCTTCCCTTTCACCTCCCTACTTCCTCCCTTCCCCGCCACCTCCTGCCTCTCTTCCTCCCTCCCATTTTCCTCTCTTCCTCTGCCTCCTCCTTTTCTACCTTCATTCTTCAGTGTCTCTCTGTTTTTCATCATTCCCTCCATCATCTCTCATAATCTTGTTCCTTTCTTCCCCTCCTCTTATTCCCCAGCTTCTTCCTTTTCAGTCAGGTTTCTCAATCTTTTTTCCTTTTTTATCAGTCACTCCTTTGTTCCTCTTCTCCTCTTTTCTTCCCTTCCTTCCCTCATTTTCTGTCTAACATCCTTCCCCTTCCTCACTCCTCTCCTCTTCCTTCCCCAACCTCTCCCTCCAGCATGACCTTCGCCCTTCTTTCAACCATCTGCCCCCCTTTTATTGCCCTCCCTCCCCCCCCCCACCACTGTTATGAAGGCCAGTGCATACTTCATGGAGCTTTGAGGCTTGAGGAGGGTTTTATGGTAGGGCCGGAGATAT
Source organism: Coenobita brevimanus (assembly GCF_032717465.1). Lineage (NCBI taxonomy): Eukaryota > Metazoa > Arthropoda > Malacostraca > Decapoda > Coenobitidae > Coenobita > Coenobita brevimanus. The sequence continues at coordinate 31,093,743 of NC_137011.1, forward strand.
GATGGCTGGGGAGGGGGTGGGAAGGGGAGAACAGGTTGGGAGGGAGTACGAATGGGTGAAGAGTGTTGGAGAGGAAGAGAGGTGGAGTGAAAGTGTAAAATGGGAAAAACTTGTAGATGATGGAAGAAATGACGATAGGGTGAGCAAGGGGTTGGGGAGAGGGTGTGGAGGTGAGGGAGGCTGGAGAAGGGTGGAGATATGAGGATGAAAAACTTGAAGAAGAGGAGGGGTTGTGAAGGTGGGGAGGAGGGTGTAGAGGGATGTGGGGGAGATGAGGTAATGGAAGTGGCTGATGCTGCTGATGGAAGAAAGACTTAGGACGGTAAAGTAGTGGGTGGGGAGATGGAGGAGTGTTGGGGAAAAAAAATGAGAGAGAGAGAGAGAGAGAGAGAGAGAGAGAGAGAGAGAGAGAGAGAGAGAGAGAGAGAGAGAGAGAGAGAGAGAGAAAGAGAAGGAAGAGTATAGGTCTGGGGGAACAATATCATGGCAGTAATATCCTGAGTTTGGTGGCCATGTACAACTTTTGAATTACCTACTCTCCCCCTTCTTGCTCGCATTATTCCTCTCTCTCTCTCTCTCTCTCTCTCTCTCTCTCTCTCTCTCTCTCTCTCTCTCTCTCTCGTTTCTACCTTTTATCGTATATTAATTTACCGTTTCTTATCTTCCCTTCCACTCTTATTTTTCTCTTTCCCCTTGTCCTATTATTTTTAACCCACTCCTCCTCCTTCCTGCGTCGCCTGTCTTCACTCCGTTTCCTCCTTTCCTCTCATTTTCCCCCATTTCTCCCTATACCTCTTCATTTTCCTCCTTCCTTTCTTCACCTTACCGTTTTACTTTCATTCGTTTTTCCCTCACGTTTTCTCACTTACCTTAAAGGTTTGTTTCATCACCCTCTATTCGTTGCCTTCCCTTTTCTTACCCTCGTCCTCCTCTTTTCCTATCCCTTATCTACTTCCCCCTCTCCCCTTCCCATTCCTTTCTTCTTTCTCACTCATCCTTTCTTATACCTCTTCTCCTCTTTATCTCTGGCCTTCCCTATCTCTCTTCTGTCTTTTTCCTCTCTTCTTTCCTTCCTCTTCCTTCCATCTCCCTTCTCTTTCTCCCTCTTCTTCCATCCCTTCCTTTTATCGTCTTTCCCATCGTCTCTTCTTTCTAACCTCTTTTTTCTTCTCCCTTCTGTCTCCTTACTTTCCTTTCATCTCCATCTTCCTCATTTCCTTCCTCCATCTTCATTCCCTTGCTTCTCTTCCTTCTCCTTCCCTCTTCTTCCACGCTTCCACTTCCTCCCAATCTTCCGTACATCCGATAATATCTCTCCCCTTCTCTTCCGTGTTCACTTTCCCTATCCTCTTTATCTTTTCCCTCCTCTCTCCAATCCCCTCTCCCCCTATTCCCTCTACCTTTCCATTTGTCTCTCCCATTCTCCTTTCCTTCTTTCCCCTTCGTTTTCTCTTCCTTCCTTTCCGCCACCCCTTCCCCTACCCCACCATAACTTACCTCCCCCTCCACCTCCACTTCCACCCATCTCTCCTGTCCATTTCCTCTCCTGCCTATCCACAACACTTCTCCATGTCGTTTTCCTTCTTTACTCCCCTCCCTTTCTCCTACCTTTTTCTCTCCCTTCCTCCTTTATTTTTCTCTCCGTTTCTACCCTTCCCCTCCACTAGGCTACTCTCTCCCCTTTGTTCCTTCCCATTTCCATCCTCTCTTACTTCCCCTCCCCCTTCCCCTACTTTTCTCCTTTTCCCATTAAGTTTCCCCATCCTTCTCCGAGCTCATTCCCTTTGTCTTCACTACTACTTATCTCCCCTCCTTTCATCTATTCTGTCTCCTCCCCATCTCCGCTTTCGCTCATTTGTTCCTCCCATCGCCACATCAGCCCTTCCTCCACTCTTCCTCATCCCCCATCCTATTGTGGTCCTATATCTTCACTCCTCTCCCTCCTTCCCTTTTCTCACCCTTTTCTCCATCTCCTTTTCCCCACCACTCGCCTTCCTAGCCCCTCACTCCCCACTCCTTCCATTCCTCCCACCCAGTCCTTCCCACTGCCCATCCTGCCCCTGCCCCACACCAGCTCAGCGGTGCATCCTGCCCACACTACACCAACACCCCTGAAACTTTCACCCCGTGTTGCGGAAAATGGCCCCGTGAATGAGTAATGCCCTGCCCTCTTTCATTTCCCCGCCCAGCGTCATTTCCTGCAAGGTGTACGAGAGCCAGGGGTGTTGGGTGTGGTATTGGTAGTGTTGGTGGTAGTAGTGGTGCTGGTGACGATGTGGTAATGTTTTGAAATGATGGCGATGGTGACTCTGATGATGATGATAACGACGGTGACTATGACGGTGATTATGACGGTGATATTGTTTTACCCCCCTCGGGGTAGGGAGGTTTTTCAAGAATACTTCCCCAGTATCCCTGTTTGTCGTAAAAGGCGACTAAAAGGGTTGGCGGAGGCTTAGTGCCCCTCCCCGGAAAACAACTAACTAAAAAGACAAACAATAAGTCTCGGACAAGGACTGACCAAAAGATGACGACCAAGGACCGGACAAAGGACATGGTAATCGGAACGTGGAATGTAAGGGGAGCGAATGATTAGGTGAAAGAGAGAGAGATTGTCCAGGTGCTTGAGGGTGCGAAAGTTAATGTATGCGGAATAACTGAAACGAAATGGAGAGGTGAGAGTGTGAGAGAATGGGAGTCTGGATGGGGTATATGTGCAGGAGTAAGTGAGAATGAGAGGGCAAAAGAAGGAGTATGTATAGTTGTGAGTAAAAAATGGAGGAAGAGCATAAGAGAGTATGGATCAGTTGGGTCAAAGATTGTGTGGGTAAGATTGAAAGTTGGAATACAAATGTGGGCGATTGTGTGCGTGTATGCACCAACTCAAGATCGTGCAAGCAGAGTGAGAGAAGAGTTCTGGACAAATGTGGAAGTGTGCATGGAAAAGTATGGAAGGAATGAGAGAGTGTTTTTGATCGGTGATATGAATGGCAAAGTAGGGAATGTGAAGGTGAATGGAATAGTTGGTGAGTGGGGTGTGCCTGCTGAGATAGATGAGAATGGCAGTGCGTTAGTGGACATTTGTGCTGGGAGGGGGTTGGTGATAGCCAATACCCTCTTCAGGCACAAGATGATTCACAGGTATACATGGCAAGTGATGAGAAGGGTGAGTGGTGAACTGAATGAAAGGAAGGCAATGATTGATTATGTGTGTGTGGATGAAAGGATGCAAAAATGTGTAATGGATGCAAGAGCTTATAGAGGTTGGGAGAGTGGACTTTCTGACCACTACTTGGTGGTGGCCAGAATCAAGGTCCAATTAGGATGGAGAAATAGAAGAAGGGAGGGACGGGAAGAAGGAGTATTTGTAAGGAGAGTGGAAAGGTTACAAGAGGATGAGAAAAATGCAGAGTATAAGAGATAAGTGGAGGAACGATTGGGCAAATATGAATTGGAGAAGATGGGGGACGTGGAAGGTGTGTGCAGGATATTTACAGAAGAAATATGTGCAGCATGTGATGTGGTGTTTGGGATGAAGAGAAGACGGAGGGGTGTGCAAGGAACAGCGTGGTGGAATGAAGAGGTGAGACAGGCTGTGGCACAAAAGAAGAAAGCATACAATGAATGGATGAGAAATAGGAGCGTGGAAGAAGTTGAGAGGTGGAAGAGAGTTATATGTAGAAAGAAAGAGAGAGGTGAAAAGATTAGTAAGAGATAGAAGGGAGCGGATGAGGAATTTGGAAGGAACTTGAGTGTAAAGTGGAAGGACTGTAAGAAAATGTTCTGGAAAGAGGTGAAAAGAGTAAGACAGGGTGGAAGTGAAGTTAGCAGGGGAGTGAAAGACAAAAATGGTAGATTACTAGTGGAGAAGGGAGAAAAAGTGAGCAGATGGAGAGAACACTTTAAGGAATTGTTGAACATAGAAGATGGAAGTAATGCGAGTATAAGTGGCTGGGGAATGGCTGGGAGGAGGAAAGAGGTGAGAAGACAGGAAGAAATCAGTAGGAAAGAAGTTGTGGAAGCAATGAAGAAAGTTAAATTGGGGAAAGCCCCAGGAATTGATGGAGTGTGTGGTGAAATGTTGAAGTATGGGGGAGAGATAGTAGTAGAATGGATGTGGAAAATGTGCAGATTGGCCTGGGAGGAAAGTAGAGTCCCACAGGATTGGAAGTCAGGTATAATTATTCCCTTGTACAAAGGTCAAGGGGAAAAAGAAGTGTGTGGTAATCATAGGGGCAACTGTCTTCTTAGTATAATAGGAAAAGTGTATGGCAGGATACTTATTGACAGAGTTAGAGAAAGAACAGAGGAATTAGTTGGAGAAGAACAGGGAGGCTTTAGGAAGGGAAGAGGTTGTGTAGATCAGATATTCATTCTTAGATCTTTAGTGGAAAAGTTTCTGGAGAAGGGAAAGAAGTTGTATGCGGCTTTCATGGATTTGGAGAAAGCATATGACAGGGTGGATAGACAAGCATTGTGGAAAGTATTAAGAATATATGGAGTAGATGGGAAGTTGTTGAATCCTGTGAAGAGTATGTATGATGGTGCTAAGGCTGCAGTGCGTGTGAATGGTGAACTGAGTGAATTTTTCTCTTTGATGGTTGGGTTGTGTCATGTTCCCATGGTTGTTCAATCTGTACATGGATGGGGCAATAAAAGAGGTACAAGGTAGGGTAATGGATGTTGGAGTGGCCCTGGTGAGAGAGGGTAGTGTTTGGAAACTTCCTGTACTGTTGATTGCAGATGATATTGTGTTGTTGAGTGAAGACGAAGGGGAGCTGCAAGGCTTGGTGGATGAGTTTGGGAGAGTGTGTAAGAAACGGAATCTGAAGTTGAATGTAGGGAAGAGTAAAGTGATGGTCTTTGAGAGAGGTGAAGTCAGTGAATGTACAGCGAGGTTGGATGGTGAGGAATTGGAAAATGTGAGTACGTTTAAGTACTTGGGTAGTGTGATGAGTAAGGATGGAGGTTTGGAGGGTGAAGTGCTTGAAAGGGTACAGGAGGGAAGAAAGGTTGCTGGTTCCTTGAAAGCAGTGATAAGAAGCAGGAAGTGAGCATGGAAGTGAAAAAGTTACTACATGACAGTATTGTGATACCAACTCTAACGTATGGAAGTGAAGCTTGGACGTTGCTGGAAGGACAGAAGTCAAGAGTGAGAGCAGTGGAAATGAGTTATTTAAGAGGATCCTGTGGAGTCACATGGAGAGAGAGGCTGACAAATGAGAATATAAAGGAGCGTTGTGGTGTGGATGTGGATGTGATAGGAAGCGTTAGGAGGAACACACTGAGGTGGTTTGGCCATGTGGAGAGGATGGAGGGTGAAAGACTGGCGAAGAGAGTTTATGTGAGTGAGGTGGAGGGGGGAAGAGGGAGGGGGAGGCCGAGGATGAGATGGAGGGATGGGGTGGAGAGGTATTTGAGAGAGGGGGGTGTGAGTTGGGAGCGGGGCAGTGAAATGGCGGGGGACAGGGCGACTTGGAGGCGATTTGTTTGTGGCCACCCCGAACGGGATTGAGGCGTCTGGCAATAGATAGATAGATTTACCCTCGAATTACAGTGTCTCTGAAAAGTGATGGAAATTCAGTATAGTCCATTACAGTTTACCCTTAAATTTTTTTTTAAAACACGCATCAGTTTTCCTTCATTTGCGAAAACACTTTGGAATATTCATTTTATTTCCAGGGCACAAGTTGGAATGTCCATTAGTGCTGCCATAACAAATTTATAACATGTATCAATAAAATAACTTTGGAACTGAGCTGGATGAAAGAACGTGAAAATAAGAGGTTCAGAAATACGTCCATGCCCACATGTTAAACACACACACACACACACACACACACACACACACACACACACACTATATATATATATATATATATATATATATATATATATATATATATATATAATCTATCCAATCAAAGCTATAAGAAACAAACACGGCACATAAGTTCTACCAGGATAAGACTGATATAAGGTAAAAGCACGTGGAGATAAAGAAAATATTCTCTTGGCTTGCAATAATAGCCTAATGTTTATAATACATGTGAATTAAAATTCGTTCAGTATTCAATTAAATAAAGTATAAACGACAGCGTGAAAATTATAGACGGACAAATGACATGGAAGTGAAATATAAATTTGGCTGCACAGAAAACCTGGAGGACAAAAATATACTATAAAACTGTGAGAGCGAGACGAGAATGGGAAGCATTACGATTCATGCAGGTCGGTGGAGGCGTGGGGCTGGTGTGGCTGAGTTTATCCTGATTTTATCTTCTCTCATTTTCTCGTTTTGTCTCTCTCTCTCTCTCTCTCTCTCTCTCTCTCTCTCTCACACACACACACACACACACACACACACACAAGAGCTCGCGCACGCGTGTGAAGTGTCCATCACCCACCACCAACCCTGTATTACTATCCCACGTCCATTCTTCATGCCTCTCCCTCTCCCTCCCTCCTTCTCTCTCTTCCCTTGTGTAGTCGTGTGGAAAGTCCATTTATTCATTTCCTTCTCCAACCATATTTTTCCCTGTACAATATTCCTCTTCCCACTCCAACTGCATTCATGTAACGGGTATTAAATAGAGATAGATAGATAGATAGATAGATATGGCTTCATTTTTCGTGCGATTATAATTCTCAAAGGATGGCTAGAATTATGGCCGCTGTTATTTCCTTCTGTTATGTGTTTGTTTTATTCTTGTTTCACCCAGCTGGTCTTATTTAACTAGGGACACACATCTTGTACTGAAGGGGTTAATCGAGGTGATATACAACTCCTCAAGTTCGAAGAATCTCACTCAGGCTGGGGAAAAAATCGCTAGAGATAGCAAGATGAAAAATGTCATCGGATTTAAGTGATTAAAGAATGCATGTGTGTATGTATTTATGTATGTATGTACGTATGAATGTATGTATGTATGTATAACTTAATTTACTACGTGATCCCAGTTTAGATCACCACTACATATATGGGCAGCATGACTCTCCCACAAAGTTGAAGTACTTTTGTATTTTTTCTTGCCATCTCCGGATCATTTTATTTGCAGTGTAGGAGATAATGTTCAGTCTGCAGGTGTTGGATACAGCCATCACCAAACCCTTGAATACCAGAAGTCTTACCTCAGTAGTCTGCAGGCAGCAAGAAGGTGACGAATGAGTAGGTCAGTGGAGCGGAAGGTTAAAAAAATATCACCAGAATTAGCACCAACGTTAATAACATAAGTTAGGCAATTTATCTTCTGTTTTTGTCATTTAAACACTTAGTCTCTCTCTCTCTCTCTCTCTCTCTCTCTCTCTCTCTCTCTCTCTCTCTCTCTCTCTCTATATATATATATATATATATATATATATATATATATATATATATTTGCGTTTCGTTACTTTTTCCTCTGGTGACTCCAATTCTGGCATATATATTGCAGTTTTTAGGACGCACAACAACACTTCAGCTTGTGGAGAGAGAGAGAGAGAGAGAGAGAGAGAGAGAGAGAGAGAGAGAGAGAGAGAGAATTATATAAGTCGTCTTGCTTGACTAAAAAATGTTGGTGAATGGTATTGATAAAATGACATTTACTGTGATTTATGCCGTAAGAAAAAACAATACAGAGAAACTCCTTTTTGTGAATTATCAGTGGGATCAAATGAAGAAGCCAGAACGTTGTGTGCGTGTGTGTGTGTGTGTGTGTGTGTGTGTGTGTGTGTGTGTGTGTGTGTGTGTGTGTGTGTGTGTGTGTGTGTGTGGAGGCGTGCCTACGGTGCCTTGGTATATATTAACTTGTGAAATATAGGCCATAAACATACTGAATTGTAGCTGCAGCTTCATATTCATTTCGTAATTTAGTTCATTTTATGTGAGGTCATGGTGAAGTTTGGCAAAAGTTGTTGGCTATTTCGTGAGATTCTGAGGTAATTTCTCTCTCTCTCTCTCTCTCTCTCTCTCTCTCTCTCTCTCTCTCTCTTTCGTGACGGGGGTATGGAGGTGGAGTCCAAAGGGCTAAGGGTAATTTATCAAGGCTAGGGCAAGTCCTGGTATTTTAATTGAAATAACAGAAGGATCAAAGAGTTTAATTACCCCTCATACCCGTCGCTCATTTTCTCTGGCTTTGTTACTACTACTTACATCCTTTAATGTATTTTAATTACTTCAAATTTCCTACTTTAACATTTTCTATGTAGGTGTTGGCGCCTGGTAGTGTAGTGGGTTACAGTGATTCACGAGTTTTCATCCAAGAAGTGGTTGTGGTTTATGTATGTCATTCAGGGGCGTCCACTTTTTACTCAAGCCATAAATGTTTATACTAAATCCTGGCCCGATCCCCTACCTGCTGGTGGGACCATAAAGGACCGAATGATAAATAGATACTGTATATAGTTACGTAGACGAATTTTAATCGCAGTGGTTCCCGTTTCCTTAATTATTTCCATTATTTTCTTTTCATTACCATGCATTTGTTTTTCCTTATTCCCATATCACAGAGTGAGCAAGGGACAGTTTTTTTTCCAAGCTGATGTTGAAAATCATGATGATTTTGGTTTGAACTGAAAGTGTTACCAGCAACCGCTACAGAATATCATTTTAGGACTACCTACTGTATGATTTTGTTATGGAAATTATTGTAGGCCACTTTACTGTATTACTTGTGTTGCTGTCAGCCTTTAACTTAGATGTCATAGAATCCACCTTACTGTACTTCTTGGGTTTGCTGTCAGCCTCAGACTTAGATGTCATAGAATCTCCTCCTACGCCGTTTTGCTGGGCTTGCTTGTCTGTTTATGTTCTTTTCACTCTCCATTCCTCACTGGCATTTTTTATGCCATTATTTTCATGTTTTCTTCTTTTTTTTTCAGTATTTTCTGTGTGTCTGTTTTATAGTTTTTCTGACTACATATTCTCGAATCATCAGTTTCCTTCTTTTCTTCCATTCCTTCCTTCTTTCCTTTCTCTCCTCACTAGCATTCAGTTTCCCTTATTCATATTTATAGTTTTCGTAATTTAATCGTTATTTCCCTTTCACTTGCCAACATCTTTTCTATCCTCCACGTATGGTTTACCTTTTTTGCTTTCTTTCTCTTTTCAGGCCTCCGTTTTCTGTGTTCCTTACTTCACGTAATTTTCTTGTGTTTTCTTTTTATCCCTGCAAAACTTTTCTGTGTCCTCATTTCACCTTCCTTTATGTGCGCTTTCGGCTCGTCTATGTATTTCCACCTTCTTCCCGTCGTCAATACTTTCGTCATGCCTACTATATTGCACTTTATATTTGGTGTGTTGCGGGCACGGCTCAGTCAGCGTTACCAGTTTCTACTTTTAGCATTATCTTTTCCTTCCCATAACCGATAGTGTCTGTGTTTATTCGTCTGTTCATTGCATAGTTGACTAGAAATTCCACGATGCAGCCAAAATACCTAAGTCCCTCACACTAGGAAACCAAGCCGTCCCCGCAACACACAAGAATCGGCATGAGTGATACATGGAAATACCTCCTCCTTTCCCATCATACGAGCCCACCGTTTTTGCTGTTCCTTGCTTTTCTACATTTATTATTCTGTGCTACGTTAATAATTTCGTTTCCTCTTTCCTCCTTTCATTCACCTTTTATTTCAACTGTCTTTTTTCTGCTAGTTTGTCTTCCACCTGTCTGTATTCCCTCTTCAATTTCCCGTCTTCTTCATCAATAGTTCACCGTTTCCTGTTCTCTAACTCTTCTTTTTGTAGCTTTTTCTTTCACTTTCTCTCCATTTTTTTCGTTCTTTCTTTTGCCCACTTTTCTGTTCCCTGTTTGACTTATACGTTTTCTCTTTCGTTTTCCATTTTCAATTTTCCCTGTTCACAGTTTTTGTGTCCTATTCAGTTTTTCACGTTTCTCTCTCTCTCTCTCTCTCTCTCTCTCTCTCTCTCTCTCTCTCTCTCTAACACACACACACACACACACACACACACACACACACACACACACACACACACACACACACACACACGAAAAAAGGAAAAAAAATAAGCCTGAGCCTCCATCAAACGCTGCTGACTTTTTCGCCAAAGCAAACTTGCGTGATTGATGTGATTGTGGTGTGTTTGTTTTTGTGCCGCTGTTTGTGTGTGTTTCTGTCCATGTTTTGGTGTCGTGTGCCTCTACTTGTGCTTGTTTTTGCTTGATTTTACATGTAGCGATATCTTGTGCATGTGTTTTAGGCAGTTTGTTGTGTATGTGTTTTGTGCTTTTGGTGTGCTGGTGTTTGGGTTTGTGCTCTTCTTTATCCTGGGTTTGTGCTCTTCTTTATCCTGGGTTTGTGCTCTTCTTTATCCTGGGTTTGTGCTCTTCTTTATCTTGGGTTTGTGCTCCTCATTTTTCTGGGTTTAACTTTTTCCTTCCGTGAGTGTATGTGTACTTGTGTGTTTTTAAAAGTACTGTTGTGTATATTCTTCCTTTGTTATTCTGTTCTTTTTCGTGTGGGCTGTGTGTGAGGGGGCGTGGGTGTGTTTTTTGCTCGAGATGCATGTGTGGTTATTTATGTGCTGCTGTTTGTTTATGCTGCTGTTTGTGTGTTTATTTATGTGCTGCTGTTTGTGTGTTTTTTTCATGTGCTGCTGTTTATGTATTTGTGGTCTTGCTTTGACCTTGTGGGCTTGTACTGGTAACGGACTTTGCTTATTATTTTGTTCTTATTCTGAGCCTTTTACGGTATACCTATATTAATACTAATATGTGTGTGCGTTTTTGTCCTTATTTGAATGGGTTTATCTGTCGTCTTGTGTTTGTTGTTCGTGTTTGCTATGGGTGTTTTTGCTTCTCTCTCTCGCTGTCTCATATATATATATATATATATATATATATATATATATATATATATATATATATATATATATATATATATATATATATATATATATATATATATATATATATATATATATATATATATATATATATATATATATATATATATATATATTCGTTTCTGCCCGATTTTAGTTTCATCTTGTGTGTGTGTGTGTGTGTGTGTGTGTGTGTGTGTGTGTGTGTGTGTGTGTGTGTGTGTGTGTATGTGTATGTGTGTGTGTGTGTGTGTGTGTGTGTGTGTGTGTGTGTGTGTGTGTGTGTGTGTGTGTGTGTGTGTGTGTGTGTGTGTGTGTGTGTGTGTGTGTGTGTGTGTGTGTGTGTGTGTGTGTGTGTGTCTGAGAGAGAGAGAGAGAGAGAGAGAGAGAGAGAGAGAGAGAGAGAGAGAGATTTGAGTTTGGGAGAGGGGGTCGCAGAAAACCATGAGGTAGAAAATGAACAAACAAAATAGGGAAATTTTTAAAAGAATATATTGGAAATCATAAAATGAAAATAGAGGCAAAGAAGGAAATGGAGGAGGATGACGATGGCAAGTTAATTGGATAGATAAGAGAGACGAAAGGGGATGGTAAAGAAGAGATGAGACGGACAGTGAGGAGTGCAGAGTACTAGAACAGCTCTTGATCTTTGGTGGTATTCAGTGGCTCAGATGGGATGAAAATTGGCGAGAAGAGGGGAGAGGAGAGTCGAAAGGACGAAGCGAATAGAGGAGGTGACGGGAGGGTGGGGAGGAGGATAGGAAATGAGAGGAGACAGAAGGAAAGGCATGGAGAGCGAAGGAAAAGAAAATAGAGGAGAAGATAGGAGGAAATATCAAGATGGAAGGAACAAGGAGACGAGGAGGAGAAAGACAGGCGAGGGAATGGCAGAGGAGGAGAGAGGAAGAGACGGGATAATGGGAGAGAGATGAGAATATGGAAATTAAATGAGAGATGAGATGGGAGAAGGGAGGAGAGATGAGGATATGGGAGAAGGGAGGGGAGATAAAGGTATAAGAAAAGTGAGGAGAAATGAGGCTGAAAGGAGAGAAGAGGAAGTGGGAGACCGGAAGAGAGATGAGAAGTATGGAGGCGAAAGGAGGAAAGAGGGAGTAGCGAGGAGGCAACGAGGGAAGAGAGGAAGTGAGGTGGGAAGGGATTGATGATGAGGAGAAAGAAGGGAAGAGAAGAGAGGAGAAAAGTGTGTAGCTGAAAGGAAGGGATACGAGAGAAGAGCAGACAAAGCAAGAGAGAGGATGGGTTAGGAAAGGGACAAGAGGAATGCAGAAGTACATGTAGGAAAAGAGACTACGAAAAAATAAAGAGAAGAGGAAGAGGAGAGACTACAGAATATTTGGCCAATAAAGAGAAAGGATGGAAGAGGAAGTCAACAGAAAGATCATAAAAGAAGACGTAAAAGATGAGGAAGAATGAAAAGAAAACATAAGGATAAAAATATAATGGGTTTAAGAAAAGGGAGACTCTGGTGAGAAAATGTAAGAGACAGTAATGAAACATATTAATGAATAACACAAAGAGAGAAAAAGGAGAAAAAAAAAGGACAAAATATCCCACTTCCACACACTTCCCACGCTTGCAAGTCACGCTACCCCAAACGCTCCCATACACATTCATCCACACACTGCCCCCCCCCCCAATACACACACACATCCCACACAAACACCTTTATCTCCATGTATTTTCGCTGGTACACCCTTCATACTTATGTACCGAGTTCTATCTCCAACACGTTTCCAATACCCCAGTACCCCCACACTCCCACACTCACATCACACCATACCAGACACTCGCACCCCTCCCTAAACACCCTACTGTCGACCCTCACATTGACGCATACACACCTGCTATGATTCATAACCTCCCCCCACACACATACACTACCCACCCTACTTTCTTGCCATGCTTCCTACACACCCCACACACATACACGAGGCACACCTTACTACCCTTCCCCTTTTTCCTCACACACACTGGTACCTACCATACACATCCATACATTCACACATATACCCGACACATCCTTTACACACCTTTGCACAACCCCACCCCTCCCTACACACACATTTGTACACTCTTAACGCTGCTACTGTACACTCTCCTCATATACCCACTCCTGTATACCTTTTGTATTAGCCACACTAACACCCGCATACACCCGCACAAAACCCTTTCATACACAGTCGTGAATGTACATCAGTATATATTTATCCATGGCTGTGTTCTCATACTCGTACACCTCACAATTTCTCTGATATTCATGACACCTCTGATACCCTGCCCACCTCTACACTTCCTCCTCATTCACCCCAACACATTTCATCTTACTTAACACAATACTCTATCACCCACTTCGCTCCACACTTCCCACCTCACCTCACCACCCACATTCCCGTCACCCTCTCCTCCACGCCCTAACCTTACTCGCCACCCCTTCCCCCTCATCTCAGTTTCCTTTGCCCTCGCAGCGCACCCCCCCCCTCACTCCAATACCCCACACCCTCCCTCCCCCACTTCAGCTGTGAGGTATGATGTAATGAACAGTATTTTATTGTTCAAATATGAATGGCAGGTGGACGGAGCCTGTCAGACCTGTTGGTAATGTTGGTAGGTGGTGGCAGTGATGGTGGTAGTCATGATGGTAGTTTGGCTTGTGATGATGGTAATGTTGGTAGTGATGGTGGTAGTCGGGCTTGTGACGGCCGTGGAAGTGGTGATAATGGGAGCTATGATGGTGGCAGTGGGGTCTGTGATGGTGATAGTAATGGCGGTGGTAGCGGGAATGGTGGTGGTGGTGATGGTGGTAGTTGTAGGGCTTGAGGTGGTGACAGTAGTGATAGTGGCCTTACTGGTGACTGTTACAGTGTTAGTGATGGTGGTATTAGTGGTAGCGGTGGTATTGTGGTAGTTGATGTGGGAGTTGTAGTGATGATGGTCATGGTGTTGGTAAAGGTCATAGTAAAAGTGAGTAGGGGGTAGCTGATAGTGGCGATAGTAATATTGATGATAGGGGGGTAGTTGGTAGTGCTGATAGTAATGGTGATGGGAAGGGGATAGTTGTGGCTGTGATGGTTTTATGGTTTTTGCGACAGTAATGGAGCCGGTGGTAGGAATGGTGGGATACAATGGTATGGTAATTCTGATGTAAGGGTATTGATCGATATATAATGCAGCTGATGTGATGGTGATACTATACTACAGTTTTCCTCATTAATATTTATATATAGTATATCTAGGCCCAACAGTACTCCATCGTGCCACACACCTTCACGTCACCTCTTAGGCGCTAATGCCCACCGTCCATATTGAATACATGTTACGGCTGTCTTATTCAGGACTGGTGTGATGGTATTAGCAGGGGTGTTTTATGACATGTCGATGGGTTTTGTGGAAGGCCAGTGAAGTCTGTTTTAACGGAAATCGAACTATCCTGTTGTTCCCCTCCCCCAGCCTGGGATCGAACTCGAGTCCTTTCAGACAGCTGATAATTTCTTTTCCTACGTGTATCGGAAAGTGGACAGCGATAAAAGTTATGTGAAAGTAATGTTTTCTGCCTTGCTCTGGTGGTGGTGGTAATGGTGATGTTATTGGTACTATTAGTGGTGATGGCTGCACATACACAGAGAATAACAACTACATGGTAAATGGGTAGTAGCAGACGGGTCGCTCACAAAAAGCATAACATTTATTGCAAATACTGTTATAAATTACACAGTAAGAAAAATTCATGACAGGGAACTGGCAAAAAGCTGGACCAAACCAATATTGAGGGCGAAGAACGAGGTAATGGTACGGGCGGGGACAAAAGTGCAGCTAACATTTCACCTGTTCTGCTTTCACTTTTCTCCGCTAATTAATGTTTCACCTGTTCTGTTTCCACTTTTCTCCGCTGACTAATATTTCACCTCTTCTACTTCTCACTATTCATTGCTAACTAGTACAGTATTCCCAGCATGAGATGGACTTGTTTAGTTTCTCTGTTCATAAATGATGTTCATTGCTATAATGCGTCAGGAATGAAAGTGACGGTCGTGTTCAGAGTTTGAAGTAGGCACATTAAAACAGTAGGCGAAATTTTGTCCCTGACTGTCCCTTTGTGCTTCCAGTGCAGTGCCAGTGTTATTACGTTGGTTGTAATTATTGTAGCAAATTATTTGTGAGTGGCCTTGGTACTGTTACAATAACTGATAAACATGACAGGAAATTAGAGTGAACATGAAATACAGAGTTGTCCATTGTCTTGCTAATGCCCTCAACACCCGTAAATACGTCCAACAGGTGTGTGCTTAGGTGGCAGCCAGAACCCTGTATGCAAGGTGAAGGCTGAAGCACCACCAGCATCACTGCAGTAGTATCCAGCTTTTGTCCCCAGCTGTACAGTGACATGCCAGACACATTTCCTCCAGTATCACAGTTGTCCTGCATAAACATCCTACCTATAATCTTATGTTTTTCACCTTCACGTGTAACAAAATTCCTTGGTGTTCTTTGTTTATATTGTCATTGAACCAGGCTTCTTAACACTCACTGGTTCGTATAACTGCTTTTAGCTGAATCGTCTGGCTTTAGCTGGAATGAAATAATAGATTTGTCCGGATTGTAAAAGCCTGAATGTATTCCAGGCTCTTATATTTTACAACAGTGTCTGGTTTTATCTGGAATAAAAATGAAGAGTTGTCCCTCACCAAGATGTGGTTAAATGAGCTTCCCTTTTTTCAGCTTATATCTTGGCTGTCAGTGTATCACTTGTAACTCAATGTCCTCCTTTTGTCCTGTTGTGAGCATGAGCATCCACACCCACATGCTGGCCCCTGTTGTGGTACGGTAGTCACGTCCTCGCTTTTGGCACGAATGCTTTTACGACCGAGGATCTCAAGTTTTGTGTCCCTGTTTGCCGCATTTTTATTTTGTAAGTGGATACTCAAGCGGAGATTTGACATTTTTCGTTTCCAAGGTAAACTTGCTGGAATACGGGAATGCCCTACACTGTTGTTGTTGCTCTTGTATGTTATGTTATTTTTCACTCTTTTGGGAAGTAACCTTGATAGTTTTCTTGTAATGGGAAGGATGTAGATCTAAAATACTGTCAGTCTGGCTGCTGAGTTTCGGGAAATAAACCATATAAAACGGAAATATCCACCAAAATTAATTGAACGAACCCTTGTACATGTATGCATGGAATACGAATAAAAAAACTGACTACCTTCACTTACTGAATAGTAATTTTTTGTATGCCCTATTAGGTATTTACTTAAAGATCTCCCCGGGAAGTCTGTTATGCT
This sequence comes from Coenobita brevimanus, assembly GCF_032717465.1. Classification (NCBI taxonomy): domain Eukaryota; kingdom Metazoa; phylum Arthropoda; class Malacostraca; order Decapoda; family Coenobitidae; genus Coenobita; species Coenobita brevimanus. The sequence continues at coordinate 31,109,865 of NC_137011.1, forward strand.
GCAGGGAATCGGATATAAAACGAGACTGAAACAGGATAAATTAGTTTTGACAAGTAATTGATGCGAACCTTGGTAGTCGTATTAATGCCACATGGATCAGTGAAAGCCAAGATAAAATTCTTAAAGTTTGCCTCCATCAGTTAGGTGACGTATTTTGTTGGTTTATTCTGGCTGCCTCAAGACGATTATATTAAGCTTGGTGAAGGGCCTTTGGTGGCGAAGGGGATGAAATCTAACCCCCAGTTTGAAGGGTCTTCTCTAACCTGACTAAAATCGGTTTAAGTTAACAAGAGTGAAAGAAAAAATTAAATTATGGAGCAGAAGGAGTCAATATTTTGACACAGTCCACTGGAACAAAAATAGGGTGGACGTGACTGCCTTTGTTATTACTCTGAGGTCGTGAGGCTTTGGTCAGACCACGTAAGGCAGTTAATCGTTTGGTGGCAGTGTTATTGAGACAGTGGCGGTAGTGGCGACGGTGGTGGGTTGTGAAGTTTTCTTGTGGTGATTTGGGGTCGTCCGTGAAGAGAAGTCTTGAGAGTCTGGTCATAAACTGTCTTTAGAGTGAGCTTTGTATAAGAATTATTGTTTATACTGTATTCTTCTCTTCACTCATATAGTTACCGAATACTTCGCAACCCAACCAGAGTAAATATTTATGAGGAATATATGACCAATCACAACCATTTCAGTTATTTGCTGCTTTGAGGACGTATTTATTTTAAGAATTTGTTAAGATCTTTTATGAATGCGACTCCTGGATTGACTTCAGCAAATGTCCTCTGATGATTGCCTTCTTCCTCAATGTTTTATACAGCGGCATAAGGCTTGGGGATGTCTGAGTTTTATTCCTCAAAATTGTTGTCTTGTTTATTTTTTTCAGCCTGACTCTTCGCTTGTGCTTGTGTTTGTGATAGTATGAAGTTCTGCTGCAGTACTAAATGTATATTCTGGGACTAAAGTTCGCGTACTGATCCACTGCGTCTACGTCAGACTTGGGGCATGTGCCGTCGCTGTCTTCCCTGACACATCGTATCAAGGAGCATCATGTGTGTCCAGAGAAACATCTCAGCCTTGGAGCATTATTCAGCAGAGGAAAGCAAAGAAGCAGAAAAGTTGAAGTATTAGGCGAACTTTTGCCCCCTACCGTACGGCTGTAAGTGTCACCGATTATATTTATGATGAATTTTAGTATCCGTTTGAGAATTCTAATGTAGATTCCCCCCAAGTATGCTTGCTGTTTTGTATATAAATTATATAACTTAAGCTGAATAAAGTCATCTGGCAGTAGCAATAACCCCCTCCCAACACACACACACACACACACACACACACACACGTTACGGGACATAAAGTGCACAACAAGAGCAGTTCAGCACTGTAGGTAGTTGCAGAATGACCGGTTTTGTAAGAACAGATTCTGATCGAGGATGAATTACCAGAATTTTAAGGCAAGAGTGACTGACAATGTGATAACCAACACGAACGCTGTCATTCACTAGGCAAGGCAGTGGCTGTAGTGGTGAGCGCGGAAAAGTTGTTAGTGTCCGAGTGTCCTACTTACCTTCATAGCTTTCCCGGTGCACCTGTAATAAATAGTTTTATTGGCACAGTGTCACGGTGATGAACGTAGCTCTCACCATTTTAATCTAGTCTTATATCCATCCCTGCGTTTTTATGTTCAGGACATCATTGCATAGGTTTGTTTCGTTACAAATCCTATGAAAAAAAAAAAATGTTGAAGAACTGCCATAATTCATTTTTGTTCCTGCTTTTTTATAACTGACAGAAAATAAGTACAGTATTACATTTTTTCTTTTTGTACAATTAGGAACGATAGTTCGCGTAGTATTTCATCACTTTCCTCTGTTGGTTAATAATCATAAGCTGAGAGAGGCTTTGTATGCTTTCCTACCCACTGATGATTTTCCTTGTTATAAAACGTTACAGAGGAGAGTTACGAACATACCCTAAGTGTAAGATAAACGCAAGTGTGCGAACCTTTGTTTTTGGATACACCGTACTTATTTCATACCAAGTTCATTGCCTGTAAAACGGACTGAACGTGGGTTAGTGTGGCAGCTCCGGTTCACAGTGGGTACTTGTGGTGCGTGCCAGGACTGTTCTTCGTTACCGCTGTCGCATCTGCTGAATGATGATGTGGACGGTGGGATGGCCTTGCTACTGATCTTTACACACCGTTGGCGGCGGGATCATACTATAGCGTTTTGCTTTGTCTGAAATGTAGGTTGTTTCTGATCAGTTAAGTACGAGGGGTCTCTCTCAAACCAACACCACCATCACCACCACAACCACCTAAGCTGCCACGCTCCATCATCCTTGCTTCCGTGTTCCACCCACTCTCTCCTTCGTCTACTTTTCTTCTCCACGTGTTCTCCTTCTCCATTTGCTTTCTGTTCACGTGCTCTCTTTTACTCTCTTGTTCCACCTGCTGTCATGCTGCACTCACTGTTATGCTTTGCCATCACCGTCATGCTTGACCTAATCTCCGCCTCTCTGTCCCTCAACTCCCTCAACTTCATCTCTCCCTGCATCTGTTCTCCTCCACTCAGTCATGCTCCACCCACCCATTGTTAGGCTTCATCTACATTTGTTTCCACTGCATCTCATTCTCCACCTGCTTTTATCCACATACTCCTTTTCTCCACCACCACCGCCACCACGAAAATCATGTCATGCCCTATCACCACCACCATCTCATCCATCAATGCCCCCATCACGCTTCCGTCACTTCAGTTAAATTTTACCCACAAAGTCCTGCGCTAAGAAACATTTTACACCGCCTTCCTCCAGACCTTCCTTTATTTTCCTTATTCTCTCTCTCTCTCTCTCTCTCTCTCTCTCTCTTCCGTCTACCCCGTTTCTCTTCCTTCTTCAGTCCTTTCTTGCCTCCTCTCCTCTTTTCTTCTCTGTCTTGCCTCTTTCTTCCATACCCTTTCCCTTTCCTCCCTTCCTCCTCCAGGCCTAATTAATGTTACCCTTGCCATTTCTTTAGCCTTTATCTTTCCAGCCTTACTCTTCTCTTCAACCCTCACTCCCAATGTCTTCACTCCCCGCCACGTCTCTCTCTCCTATCTTTACCCTTGCCCTCTCCTCTCTCCTTCCCTTCATAGGAGTACAGAAAAAAAAAACTGCAAGAGAGTAGGCCTAATTGGTTCCTGTGAGACCATTTGTTATAGACTATGGCCAAATTTTCTGCTCTACGTCTTTAAAACTAGGACTGCAAAGGAGGAAGTCCATTATCTCTCGGTTCCCCCTTCCCAGATTTCGTCCTTCCCTTGTTCTTCAGTCTTCTGTAACCCTTAACCCTTCTTTCTTTTCGTTTCCTCTCTGCCCTTCCTTTTCCTTTCTCCACCTCCCCTCATTTCCCTTCCCCATCCCTCTGCCCACGCCATTATCTCTCCACTTACTCCCTTCTCTTTCTCATCATTCACTTCTTTTCCCCTTCCCTTCGCTCATTTAATCTTTTCTTGTGTTTCCATCGTTCTTCTTTCCGTCCCATTCCCTTTCGATTTTTATCCATTCTGTCCATTACTTTCTTCCATTTTGCCTCATTTTCCTCCCCTCGCGGTGTTCTGCCATTGTATACTTTTTTATTTTTTCTCGGTCTCATCTCTCCCCTTCTATTTCTCTTCATTCTTGATTTTTCTTTTTTTAAAGTTTCATCTCCTTCCCTCCCTCTCCCATTCCACTTTTTTGTTTCTTCCCTCCTCCAGTCTCTATTTTTCCTTCCTGCCACATTTTATATATATATATATATATATATATATATATATATATATATATATATATATATATATATATATATATATATATATATATATATATATATATATATATATATATATATATATATATATATATATATATATATATATATATATATATATATATATATATATATATATATATATATATATATATATATATATATATATATATATATATATATATATATATATATATATATATTCTCATGGCTCTCCTTTTCCATTCCAGTCAGTATTTTCCCTACTTTTCTTCTTCTGTACTCCACCAGTCTATTCATTCCACCTGCTGCCAGTCTTCATTTTTGCCTCTGTGCTTCTTGTTTCCTCTTCTAGTGCACTCTTTTTTGTTTCATTCTGCTCCTCCATCTTATTCCCTTTCATCGCCTCTTTCCCTTCTTACCTCTTCCTGTACTTGCACTATTTTCCTCATATTTTAAAATCTTCAGCCCATTCTCTTCTACTCTTCCAGCGCCTGTTTCCCTCCCTTCCTCCTCTTCCCTCCCCAGCCATTATCCGACCCCATCCCTCCACCTTCTTCGCATCCCTCTCTGCCTTTCTTTCCCTCCCCTACCATTGTCCCTCCTTCTTTCCACCTTCGTCCTTCCACTTCCCTTCCCCCTACCTTCCACCCTCGCCATCAACCACTCCCCTCCTCCTTTCCCCCCATTGCTCCCCGTTATTTCTCCGCCAAATCCATATTCTTCCCTGGTCACGGCATTCCCTCTTTATCATCGCCTACCCATCATTTACCCATAACTTTGTCCCACATTCTCCATGTTACTGTGTCACCTCAGTATTATCCATCTTACCATCTCTCTCCCTCCTTATCGAATTCTCTCATCCTGCCCATCATTTACCTGTTCCTTTCTCTTTAATTCTCACCTTTCTATTCTCTCGCCATTCATATCCGTCTCAGCATCTCCCTCCCTCCTTATCGCATTATCTCCTTCCCACCACTCCTGCCCATTTTCCTTTATATTGTTATACCCGTTTATATCCACCCTACCATCATGGTGGAGCTGCTGGTTCACTGGTTAGCACACCCAGCTGGCAACAGGAAGGACCAGAGATCGATTCACGGGCCGGTCAGTCTGGCGGACTCAGTTTCTCTCTCCGTTGTCCTTGTTTTCTGTGTGTGTGTGGGGGGGGGGGTTATACCAGAAACTTTCTCATTCCAAACCACACTTACCACTCACTGTTTCCCTCAGAGTTGTTTTCCACTTTTTTTTTTAAGTTCTTGTGAAAACTTTAAAATAGTCCTGTGTTCTTTTCCTCCGACATGCTGTCACCATCACAAGTTCTCCGACGCTTTGCTGCTGACCGTCGCGATAGATGTTACATGATAAATATGTATATGGGATGGAATGCTCGAAGGTGACGAATAGAACAGCGAAAATTGGTCTGTTCGGGGAGGATTGTAGGCAAATTTTGCTCGTGTTGGTACTTTCCCCGAAGTTTATTTTTCATTTTAGGGTCCCAGTAGACACTTGTATTTTATTTATAACGATCCACGCATTAGTCTTTTAACAGTTCTGCAGATAATTACAAACGCACTGGGACGGACGAACAAACAAACAAACGAAGGGAACGATATTAACGTCTCTTGTTTGGTAGCCAAGGTAAATATAGAGTTTAATCTGATAATGATCTCTGGCCCCTTTCAGCCCAGTGGGTGGCCAAGTGTGGTTAGATTTTAGGGTGAGTGTGACTATTAACCAAGGAGAGGCATTCCCTCCTCATACCTATGACTAGTCAAATTTCAAGTAATCAAGACTTGGTATTCAAAGTGTGAGAGTGGCCCAATTTCGTCAGATGAAAACAAACCGACTACTGCCATTGGTTCACTACACTCAGTCATTCCGAACACAACAATTAACATCCACCCAAAGAACATTATACCACTTGACGACACAAGAGGACATCTCATAGGATATACTGTGTACAGCCAAGACATACCTGGACACACACACACACACACACACACACACACACACACACACACACACACACACACACACACACACACACACACACACACACACACACACACACACACACACACACACACACACACACACACACACACACACACACACACACACACACACACACACACACACACACACACACACACACACACACACACACACACACACACACACACACACACACACACACACACACACACACACACACACACACACACACACACACACACACACACACACACACACACACACACACACACACACACACACACACACACACACACACACACACACACACACACACACACACACACACACACACACACACACACACACACACACACACACACACACACACACACACACACACACACACACACACACACACACACACACACACACACACACACACACACACACACACACACACACACACACACACACACACACACACACACACACACACACACACACACACACACACACACACACACACACACACACACACACACACACACACACACACACACACACACACACACACACACACACACACACACACACACACACACACACACACACACACACACACACACACACACACACACACACACACACACACACACACACACACACACACACACACACACACACACACACACACACACACACACACACACACACACACACACACACACACACACACACACACACACCAGAAAACACTGTGTGTCGGGAAATAGAATTTTCCCTGGACCCTTTACTGCAGCGCAGCTGGGCAATTTAGCTCGTCAGTAACGCCCACGTACGAGTGTCCTTCACTTTCTGCAGTACTTTTTTATATGTTTCTCGGCCTCACGTTCACAGGTGCTTTAGCTTGCCCGTCTCAGTGTGATACTCCTTACTTCATTCCTGCAGCCGCCAGACGCACTCTTTATTGTGTTCTTGCCATCCCCAGACGACTTTATTCAGTCTATAGTCGAGAATGTTTTTCGAACAAAGGTGTTGTACACAGAGTGGTCCGTAAACAGCACTTCCTGGCAACCCATGTGTTGCGGGGACGGTGTGGGAGTGGATGTGGCAGTGGCAGGTGAAGAAGAATGACTGATGCAGGATAGACATTGATAACGCTAACTGAGCCGTCCACGAAGCACACGAGAATCACCCGGGAGAGTGGGAGAATAGATATGTTTATGGACCACACTATATAGCTTACATTACCTCTTGACAGTAAAAAGTCTGCCCACAAGATGAAGAGAATCGTCTGGAAGGAGCGAGAATAAACCAACAGTCTACGTCACGATATAAGGCGCATTAGTTCACTGATGACATACTACTTGGTTCAGGTGATACTGGGTCACACTACATTACTGAGGTCATACTAGGCCATGCTACGTAACTCAGGTCCTACAAGGTCATAGCCGGTACTACATTACTAAGTTAATACTACTTTACTCATATTGTTTTATTGGTCAGGTCATACTAGATCACACTGGATCAGGTCATACCAGATCGTAGTATATTACTCGTCATACTAGGTAATACTTGGCGGTGCTGCATTTTCCCAGTCCATACTTGATCACGCTGCATTTTTCGGGTCATTATGTTACACAAGTCACACAAGGTCATGGAAGACATTCAATACACACTGGGTCAATGGAACACATTGGGTCAGTTAGAACACACTGGGTCAGAAGACGCTGGATCAAGGCATACCAGGTCATTTAGAACACAATGGGTCAGAAGACGCTGGATCAAGGCATACCAGGTCATTTAGAACACACAAGGTCATTTACAACATACTAGGTCATTCAGAACACAATGAGTCGTTGGAAAACACAGGGTTAGTCAGAACACATTGAGTCAGTTAGAACATACTAGGTCATTTAGAACACACTGGGTCAGTTAGAGCACACTGGAGCAGTAGAACACTCAGGGATAGTTAGAACACACTAGGTCAGTTAGAACACTCAGGGATAGTTAGAACACACTGGGTCAATAGAATACACAGGGATAGAACACACACTGTCAGTTAGGACACAGTGGGTTGGTCAGAACATACTGTTCCAGTATGTGTGGATCACCTAGAACACACTGGATCAGCTAGAACACTAGGTCGGTTGGGACACACTGAGTCGGTCAGAACACGCTTGGTCAGTTAAAACAATGTGTCGTTTAGAACACACTGGGCCGGATGGAATATACTGGGTCAGTTGGAACACTGTGTTAGTTATAGCACTGTATTAGTCAATCACAGTGGCAATTAGGACATACTGGGGTAGTAACAACACACCGGGTTAGTGTTCACCACACTGGGTTAATTACAACATACTTGGACAGTTATAACAGACTCGGTTAACTAACACTTTCAGTTAAAACACACTGGGATGGAACACACGGGGTTAATCAGCACACTGAGTTCATTAGAACACACTAGGTTAACTAGTACTGACTGGGTGAATTAGGACACGCAGGGTTGATTAGATCATACAGGGTTAATTAGACCCCACTGGGTTAATTAAAATTTAGTGGGGAACTAAATCACAATGGGTAAATAAGAACGCACTGGATTAGAGCAAAGGTTCATTAGAACCCACTAGGTTCATTAGAACCCATTGGGTTAATCAGGAAATTAGAACAGTGGGTTGATTAGATTGGACTGCGTTAATTAGAACATATTAGGTTGATTAGAACACGCTGGGTTAATTAGAATACTTTGATCATTAGATATGTTACAAACTTCAAAGCATTCTGGAAGGTTAGGTCATTAACACTGTCAGTCAGAACACTGAGAACACACTATAGGTCAGAATATTTTGGACGCAAAAGACCACCAGGACACACAAGGTCACACTATTATAGGACACCTCAGGACACCAGGTCATCCCAGGATGCTAATGTGTGTGGGATCAGGGGTGGCAGATCTGAATTCGGCCACATTACCAACTTCCTCAGTTTTCATTACCAAATTAATAAGGCAAGCATTTATTCTTCACTAATTATATATACGAATGGAAATATTCACTCCCCTTATAATTAGTAGCATCTTGATTATTTTCATGCTATGAAGGTAAGCAGATTAATCAGAGAGAGCAGACAATCCATCGTCTTCATCCTCTGTATCTTCATACGTGTGAAAAATCCGTTTGATAATGAATCATGCGGATTCATAACCAAACGGATTTTTGATTACCAAAATTGGCCCAGATTTGGAAATGAATAATATCAAATGGCAACCCTGATTGTGTGTGGAATGTAGTGGGGTGGATGATTTGTATGTGTTTAATGATAATATGTTTTTATAAACTGTGACACTCATCATTTTCCCCTGTATGTGTAGTTAATTGGACATACATGTAAATATTAAGCCTCAGCTCACCAAATATTTCATCAGTACTGGGCGACAGTATTCATCACGGTCCGATGTCCCTACCGTTATTGCTTGTATCTTTCAACAGTGATGTGTAATAGTGTTTACTGTATATCATGCGGTTTATGTATTGCAAAATTCACTGTGGTTCCGATGCAGCGACTCAGTAATGCGTACTGGCTCCATGATAATATATGAACATGGCAGCGGCAGCCAGGGAAGGCCAGGCCTGGGTGGAGGCTAAGGTTGTTTAAAACCAATTTCAGGGAATGCAGTATTAATACAGGTAAATTTATTGGTACTGTCCTGTATGTAACATCAGTAGTCTCTGAAAGTCTGGACTGGAATTTGGTACACCTGTTAAATTCAATATCTATCTATCTACCTATCTACTTATATCTATCTATCTATCTATATCTATATATATTTATCTATCTCTGTCTATCTATCTATTTATCTATATATATGTGTATGTGTGTGTGTCTGTCTATCTCTCTATCTATATATATGTGTATGTGTGTGTGTGTCTATCTATCTATCTGTATTCGTACATATATTTTATTACGTCTCTCTCTCTCTCTCTCTCTCTCTCTCTCTCTCTCTCTCTCTCTCTCTCTCTCTCTCTCTCTCTGTCCACACACTGTGTGTATGTTGTGGGGGGTGGGGCTGTTGGCATGCATATACTTACCAGCTTCCTACATCAATTTCAACTTTATCCAGACTCTCGCTCAATACAATCAATCAATCAATCAATCATTTCCTGTGGCACCCTCGGGGATGCATAGGGCCTCGATGAACTCACACCACCACATCCTATCTTGTGCTAACTCCTCAAGATCTCCCCAACACTCATCTCCAGCTTCCCGTCTCATTGTCCTCACCCACGTCTCATTGGCCTTCCTCTACCTCTCCTACCAGGTGCCACCCACCCTGGTGTACCTCGTACTATTCCCTGTCTCCTATACACATGTCCTAGCCACTTCCATCGTGAGAATCTAACATATTCATCGATCGGCTGCACTCCCGTTATTTCTCTAATTCTACTATTTGGTATCCTTTCCCACCACTTAACTCCTAATATTCTTCTAAGTGCTTTATTTTCAAACACCAAGAATTTATTTTCCATAGTCACTGTGCTGTACCAAGACTCGTGTCCATAAATTAAGATACTCCTAACCATTACCTTATAAAGTTTGATTTTTGTATGTACAGAGAAATTGTTATTATTCCAAATATTTTTAAGCATTCCCATTGCCTGATTAGCCTTCTTTAACCTTTCCTCGAATTCAAAGTTCAAAGAACCATCCTTGGCTAAATAAGTACCTAAATATTTAAACCTATCAACTTGCTTTACAACCATACCTCCAATTACACATTCCTGCGCATTTTCCATATTCATATTGATTATTTCAGTTTTTCCACAATTAATAACCAAACCCACCTTGCGACCTTCACTCACCAAACAGTCCAACACTCTCTGCATCTCTTCTGGCCCATCACAAATCAAAACTATATCATCTGCATAATCTAAATCCAAAAGTTTCCTGTTCTCTCCCCAAAGTATACCTGCACCGGTTTCTGTTCCAACACGTTTCATAATGTAATCAATGACCAATATAAATAGTAAAGGCGATAGAACACCACCTTGAATTACTCCGGACTTGACTTCAAACGAATCACTCAGACAACCATCAACCATCACTTTACAAAATGTGTCCTCATGCATGTTCATAATGACCCTCACAAACTCCTCTGGTATTCCATAATGTCTCATGATCTTCCCCATAGACTCTCTCGAAACACTATCAAAAGCCTTTTCAAAATCAACAAAACAAAGACTTAACGGTACTCTCATTTCATTAACTTGCTGCATCAAATGCCTAACTATAAAGATCTGATCATTGCAACCACGTCCCTTTCTAAAACCAGCCTGTTCATCCCTCAGAATACCCTCAACCACCGGCTCCAACCTATTTAACAACACTCTACTGAAAACTTTCAAAGCTATCGGTGACAAAGAGATTCCCCTCCAATTACCACATTCACTCAGGTCTCCTTTCTTCGGAACTTTAACAATTACACCATTCTTCCAAACTGATGGTAGTAACCCCGTCACCCATATCTTATTGAATAGCTTGGTCAAGATCATTATTAATCTATCCCCCTCCACTTTAAACATTTCCGGAAATAAACCATCCTCCCCTGGTGCCTTATTATTCTTTAACTGTTTTACTGCTTTCTCCACTTCTGCAAGCCTCAACTCTCCTGTTTCTATATTTAAATCTTCCTGAGCAGACGGTATATCCTCTTCTGGTGGTATTGGTCTATTAAGAACTGTCTCAAAATGCTCTTTCCATCTATTTTTAATATCTCCATCTTTGGTCAATAAATTTCCTTCCCTGTCTCTAATTGGTATTTCCTTGCGTTTACCTGCATTACCACTCAGTTCTCTAATCGATTCATATGCTATTCTTTGACTCTGTCCATCATTTTTGTTTATTAGGATTTCAGTCTCTGCAACCTTTTCATCCACACATCTTCTTTTATCTCTCCTAGCTAACCTTCTTACTTCTGAATTCAAACTCCAGTACGCAGCTCTTGCTAATTCAATCTCTCGTTCATCAACGCATTGCATCTCACTCCTCAATTTAGCCTCACCTCTCTTTTTTATCATATCCCACGTTTCCTCTGATATCCATTTCTTTCTCCTGAATCTATGTCTCCTTCCAATCGTACATTCAGCAGTCTCATGCAAAACTTTGTTCACATCCTCCCACATCTCATCTACACTTCTCTCCCCCTCTTCCAACGTTTCCAACACCAAAAACCTATTTCTGCATTCTAATCTGAATTCCTCCTTTTCTTCTCCTTCTCTTCTAAGCTTAACAATATCGTATCTACCAACACCAGATTTTTCCTTCTTCTGATTTTTAAGTTTAAACCTTATTTTTGCAATGCTGAGTTGATGGTCACTACCAATATCCGCTCCCCGTTTAACATGAACATCTAGCAGAGAACTTCTATGCCTCCTACTGATAGCGATGTGATCAATCTGATTTTTATATTTTCCACACGGCGACACCCAAGTTGTCTTGTGTATATTGCAATGCTGAAAGAGTGTGCCCCCGATGACTAAGTCATTTGCTAGACAGAAGCTTCCAAACCTCACTCCATTTTCACTCATCCTACTACCAACTCCCATCTTACCCATACATGCCTCAAATCCCTCATTTGAACAGCCCATTACTGCATTAAAGTCTCCAACGCAGATCAAAACATCATGTCTAGGTACCCTTCCTACTCCTTCTTGCAACTTTTCATAAAATGTGTCTTTCCTTTCATCGAGTGCATCATTAGTAGGTGCATAACACACAAACAGACTGATGTTGCCATGATTTGATTTAAACCGTGCGTATAGCAATCGCTCATCTATAGGATCCCACTCACATAAAGCCTTATTTGCTTTACAACCCAGCAACAATCCTACTCCCTGATAATGCATTCCGTCCTGTCGGCCAGATATCAATAAACGTATACCATCCTCCAAATCCAACTTATCGACTCCAGTTAATCTAGTTTCTGTCAGAGCACAAATATCAAGTCCGTAATTTTGAAAAACCTTCGCTCAATACATCTGTAATGAAATCTCTCCCCCACCACCTCCATCATGGTTAGTGGGCGTCTGGAAGGTACACGGGCCTGGCATAACCCAGATATCGTTATGACAACTAATCGTGCCAGCATCCGATATCAGCCCGATAATCCCTCTCTTTGATGCCTGACTTATGCAGCCCAGCCTCCCACTACCTCCCTCCCTCCCTTACACAGGCTGATTTGCGATTATCACGAACGTTTTGTTCTTCGTATTTTTTCTCATTTTAACTCTTTAGCTGCCGTAGACGACCTGTGTATTTTATTCTGGATTACACCAGAGGATTATATTATTCAGAGAAACCTACAGCAGCGATTAACGTTTTTGCTGACAAGGAAGAAGCTTGTTTGTTATTCCATTTGATCTCAAGCGAATGTATTTAGCCGAGAGACTTCCACTACAGTCTAAAAGTTAATGGTCACTAGTTTGGTTGTGATTGTGTTGAAGGAGTTAAGAAATGACAGCATCCATGGCAAACAGACACACAGATACTGTATACTGCACTGCACATGCACAGCATTGTAATATTGTATCGCATCTGAAACTGTTAAAAGGGATGCTATGGTGAAATGCTGAAACAGTATGTAACTGTCATAGGAACTGTCTTCGACTTAATTTTGTGTAACGTTAGTACTGGAGAGACTATTATTGAAGTATATTACTTGAGTAATGTCATTCCCGCCGCCAACGCCAGTGACGACGTTCAAAGAATCTCTCTCTCTCTCTCTCTCTCTTTGTATGTATGTATGTACGTATATGGCGACGACGACAAGGAAAAGCATGCGGTAGTTAGTAACGATCATACGAGTATTAACACTACAGATCATCTCACTTCGCCCATGTCAGGAGAGAAAAGGGAGGGCGAGGAGAAGGGCCTGGCTGGCCTTGGCCTGGCTGAGGAGGTGGAGGGGAAGGAGAGGTGAGGAAGTGTGGGGAGGGAGAGTGAAGGATGGGAAGGGAAGTGGGGGAGAGAGGGGGACGCAGTTAGGGGGTGGAGAGGGAAGGGGAGGGGAAGGGGGAGGGAAAGAGAAAGGGGTTTGGGGGGAGGGTAAGTGTCCAGAGACCAGTTTACCGGAAAAGTCACAGTTTATCGAATTCCGATCCCCATTTGTGACATTTTTACAACATTCGCGATTGACGACATTTTCAACGACTGCCATCATGCTTTAGTGAGAGTGACGCGGGGCTCCCGTAATGAGAGAGAGAGAGAGAGAGAGAGAGAGAGAGAGAGAGAGAGAGAGAGAGAGAGAGAGAGAATGGTTACGTGGCGCCTTTTACCATTAATAGTTTCAATCATCCATTTCTTTATTGCCCCATTCTATGAGGAGTGCAATTGGCCTGGATAGCGTTACTTAGTGCTGCCATTATGGACAGGGGTGAAATACACTGTACATTACATTATATATATATATATATATATATATATATATATATATATATATATATTGCCAGACGCCTCAATCCCGTTTGGGATGGCCACAAACAAATCGCCTCCAAGTCGCCCTGTCCCCCGCCATTTCACTGCCCTGCTCCCAACTCACGCCCTCCTCTCCCGTATACCTCTCCACCCCATCCCTTCATCTCATCCTCGGCCTCCCTCTCCCTCTTCCCCCCTCCACCTCACTCACATACACTCTCTTCGTCAGTCTTTCACCCTCCATCATCTCCACATGGCCAAACCACCTCAGTGTGTTCCTCATAACGCTTCCTATCACATCCACATCTACACCACAACGCTCCTTTATATCCTCATTCGTCAGCCTGTCTCTCCATATGACTCCACAGGCTCCTCTTAAATAACTCATTTCCACTGCTCTCACTCTTGACTTGTGTCCTTCCAACAACGTCCAAGCTTCACTTTCATACGTAAGAGTTGGTATCACAATACTGTCATGTAGTAACTTTTTCACTTCCATGCTCGCTTCCCTGTTTCTTATCACTGCTTTCAAAGAACCAGCAACCTTTCTTCCTTGCTGTACCCTTTCAAGCACATCACCCTCCAAACCTCCATCCTTACTCATCACACTACCCAAGTGCTTAAACGTACTCACATTTTCCAATTCCTCACCATCCAACCTCGCTGTACATTCACTGACTTCACCTCTCTCAAAGACCATCACTTTACTCTTCCCTACATTCACCTGTAGATTCCGTTTCTTACACACTCTCCCAAACTCATCCACCAAGCCTTGCAGCTCCCCTTCGTCTTCACTCAACAACACAGTATCATCTGCAAACAACAGTACAGGGAGTTTCCAAACACTATCCTCTCTCACCAGGGCCACTCCAACATCCACTAACCTACCTTGTACCTCTTTTATTACCCCATCCAAGTACAGATTGAACAACCATGGAGACATGACACATCCCTGTTTCAACCCAACCTTCAAAGAGAAAAATTCACTTAGTTCACCATCCACACGCACTGCAGCCTTAGCACCATCATACATACTCTTCCCAGCATTCAACAACTTCCCATCTACTCCATATATTCTTAACACTTTCCACAATCCTTGTCTATCCACCCTGTCATATATAATATTTACTACCGTTTGACGACAGTATTTCTAAGGGGTGACGCCTCGTGGTGAAACGGATAATGAAGACTGTATCTAACCCAACTAGTTCAAAGTCTCAAACAAACTGAATATAATCGTGTGTAAGCAGCAAGAATAAAATATAAAAATGCATCTCACTGAGCCGATTAACGCTTTCATGGCGGGGACAATATAAGTCTATTAGTACAGAATATTCCCCTAACTCTAAATTATTATCTTCCCCTGAGAATAAATCACAGATATTGACAGTTTTATTACTGATACCATTAACCTTCACATTGTTGTGACAACTTTAGTACATTACACCTGTTAACTATCTACCTATCTAGTGCCAGACGCCTTAATCTCGTAAGGGGTGGCCACAAACAAATCACCTCCATGTCGCCCAGTCCCCCACCATTTCATTGCCTTGCTCCCAGCTCACACACCCCTCTCTCATATACCTCTCCACTCCGTCCTTCCATCTCATCCTTGGCCTCCCCTTCCCTCTCCCCCCTTCCACCTCACTCACATACATTCTCCTCGTCAGTCTCTCGCTCTCCATCCTCTCCACATGTCCAAACCACCTCAGTGTGTTTCTCCTAACGCTTCCTATCGCATCCACATCCACGCCACAACGCAACGCCCCTTCGCTTCCTCATTTATCAGTCTGTTTCTCCATGTGACTCCACAGGCTCCTTTCAAATAACTCATTTCCACTGCTCTCACTCTTGACTTTTGTCCCTCCAACAAGGTCCAAGCTTCACTTCCATACGTTAGAGCTGGTATCACAATACTGTCATATAGCAGCTTTTTCACTTCCATGCTCACTTCACTGTTTCTTATCACTGCTGTCAAGGAACCAGCAACCTTTCTTCCCTGTTGCACCCTTTCAAGCACTTCACCCTCTAAACTTCCATCCTTACTCATCACATTATCCAAGTACTTAAACTTACTCACATTTTCCATTTCCTCCTCATCCAGTCTCACTGTACATTCACTGACTTCACTTCTCTCGAAGACCATAACGTTACTCTTCCCTACATTCACCTTTTGATTCCGTTTCTTACACACTCTCCCAGACTCATCCACCAAGCCTTGCAGCTCCCCTTCGTCTTCACTTAACAACACAGTATCATCTGCAAACAACAGTACAGGGAGTTTCCAAACACTGCCCTCTCTCACTAGGGCCATTCCAACATCCACTGCCCTACCTTGTACCTCTTTTATAACCCCATCCATATACAGATTGAACAACCATGGAGACATGACACATCACTGTTTCAACCCAACCTTCAAATAGAAAAATTCACTCAGTTCACTATCCACACGCACTCCAGCCTTAGCACCCTCATACATACAGTTCACGGCCTTCAACTTCCCATCTACTCCTTATAATCTTAACACTTTCCACAATCCTTGTCTATCCACCCTGTCATATGCTTTCTCCAAATCCATGAAAGCCGCATACAACTTCTTTCCCTTCTCTAGAAACTTTTCCACTAAAGATCTAAGAATGAATATCTGATCTACACAACCTCTTCCCTTCCTAAAGCCTCCCTGTTCTTCTCCAACTAATTTCTCTGTTCTTTCTCTAACTCTGTCAGTAAGTATCCTACCATACACTTTTCCTATTATACTAAGAAGACAAATGCCCCTATGATTACCACGCACTTCTTTTTCCCCTTTTCCTTTGTACAAGGGAATAATTATACCTGACTTCCAATCCTCCGGGACTCTACCTTCCTCCCAGGCCAATCTGCACATCTTCCACATCCATTCTACTACTATCTCTCCCCCATGCTTCAGCATTTCACCACACACTCCATCAATTCCTGGGGCTTTCCCCATTTTAACATTCTTCATTGCTTCCACAACTTCCATCCTACTGATTTCTTCCTCTCTTCTCACCTCCCTCCTTCTCCCAGCCACTTATACTTGCATTACTGTCATTCTCTCTCCTGTTAACACCAGCCGATTTTATTCAGCAGTGTTAGTCGCAGAAATCTGAATGATTATTAACATTCTTAATTCATTTGCCCATTTCTGTACCCTGGGCCATTACCGACTAACTGGTAATAATGACCCACACAAAACCTGCTCTGGAAAATGCATAATTAAATTCCCTGCAACTGGATATCCTTGCTTCTGCTTCCTGTTTTTCAGATGTGCAAGGAATTGTCTTTTGCTTTTTCCCTCTTTTTCACTTTTCTCTTTTGCATCTTTCACTTTTTCTCTGTTTTCATTTTTCATCCTTCCTCCTCTTACAACTTAATTTGTTGTAACTGATTATCCTTGCAATCTGGTTGGTCTGGTCTTTGTGTACAAGAGAGTAGCAAGTCTTAAAAAGTGTCCTTTGTGCCTCCCTCTGATTATCTTTTTTTTTTTCCTTTATTTTTATTTGACTTCTCTCTGATTATTTACGTCGTCAGTTTATTTACGTCCTGATTATTTACCTCTTGTTTATTAATGTCCTTGTTTTTCTTATTTACGTTCATTGTTATTTACCTTGTGAATTTACTTGCTTTCTTCGAATAATTATTCATGCCTTCCGTTTGTTATTTACTGCTTCTATTTACATATGCCCTTTTAGCTGCTTAGCTTCTGTGTTACCGATATAGGTTCCCAGTGTAAGTATTTACCTCCTCTGATATTTATTTACCCATTTTTTGTTAGCGTTCTCTGCTCCCAGTACACAAGAAAATGTGTGTTTGTTTAACTCTTCGTAACTTCGTCATCACGATAAGGTACTCTGTTTATTTTAATTTTGTTCTCAAACGATTTTATTCAGCAATGAGCACCTCCATGTTCTGTAAGTGGTGTGTGAAGGTAATATCTAACCACTCCAGGTGGATGTCTCTCCTAGGTTCACTCAGATAGCCTGGTGGTGTCGAGAATAGATTAATATAAACCGTAAGACGTCATCGTTGCGAAGTGCCTTACCCAACACACCGGTAACGTATGATTTTTTATATTCTGGCGACTAAACACATGATATTTTGAGATTAGAAAAGAGGTCAAGGACTGAACAGCCTAAAGGATTCTAGATCATACCCCTCCAGGAAGAAAAGTCCCCTTAGCTGAATACAATCGTCTGAAGAAACCGAGAGTAACACATAAAAGACGCCATTTCCGAGCTCTATATTCTATGCCGGTCAGCAACAGACGATTTTATTCAGCTCAGCATAATCCATGACAACAAAAAGGTTAAAAATTATCTTGATTTACGGTCCCTGCTGAGAATTACGTATTCTGAAATTTATTTTGGGGTGTACGACAGATTCATTTACCTCAGAAACCAACACGACCAAGGGTAGAGAGAGAGAGAGAGAGAGAGAGAGAGAGAGAGAGAGAGAGAGAGAGAATAAAAAAAGACTGTAAAGAGGAAAGAAAGAATAATAAAGTAAAGTGTAGCGCAGAGGTAAGCCAGTAATAAAGCAAAATGAAACACAAACGTCTCACAAATACAGGAAACTCAACCAGTGGAAAATAACCATAAAAGAATAATAGAAGGAAGACACCACAAATATGCAAAAATAGTGACGTGAAAGGGAGTATATAAAGTGAGGCAGAAAGGAAAGTGACCCTGGTGTGAAGACAGGAAGACAAGGTAAAATAGGCAAGGAAGGGATGGCATGAAGAAAATATGAGACAGAGGAAATGATATGCAGGGTGAAGACAGAGAAAAGGAAGCCAAATAGAAAAGCAGACATAGAGTGCAGACGAAACAGACGAAAAAGGCAGAATAGGAGGAGGGGGATAAGCGAGATGTGAAGGGAAGGGGAAGACGACAAGGAGAGGAGGAGAGAAGCAGAAGATGAAGTGAGAGGAGAGATTAAGAAGATATAATAGACACTAAGACTGAGGGAGGGAGGAGGGGAGAGAATGAAGGAGGGATGGTTGAGGGAAGAGGGGAAGGAAGATGTGATGATGATGAAGGAAGTAAGTGAAGGAAGTAGGAAAGTGGAAGGAAGACGGGTAGGAAAGAAATGAAGCTTGAGGATGGAAACAGAGGAGCAGACAAGGAAAGAAAGGAGAAACGGAAGAGGATGGTAAGAGAGGGGAGGACGGAAAGGAGGAGAGCTGGACAGCAGCGGCAGAAGAAGAAGAAGAAGAATAAAGAAGAAGAATGAGAGAGAGAGAGAGAGAGAGAGAGGGGGGGGGGATGGACAAACGAAGATGAAAGAGGCAAGAAGTCTGGAAAATATAAGGGGTAGCAGAAGAGTGGGGAAATAGGAAAATAGGCATTAATAAAGTGAATATTGTTAGTACAGTATTATCTTATATGTATGTACAACATGCATGCATCACATACATGCAGCCATAATAGGGAGAGAAAGTTGAAACAACCAAGGAAAAACAGAAAATAGATCAGAGAGAGGCAGTGAAAGAAAGCAAGGAGAGAAACTGTAAGGAAAAGGAAGGGAGGGAGGGAGAGAGGAAGCTTCGTATAAAAGATAAAGCTTCAGTTTATCAGGTGTGTGTGTGTGTGTGTGTGTGTGTGTGTGTGTGTGTGTGTCTCTCTCTCTCTCTCTCTCTCTCTCTCTCTCTCTCTCTCGCAGCCTTCTTCATTTAAAAGAGTGATAATGAAAGATTATGTTACAACAACAAATTTTACTTTTTATATATTAGTTATTAAATAATTTCCTCTCGTTTGCCAAGAAAACTAATACAAAATAAATATTGCAACGAAAGAAACTGATTAAAGTTGCAGGTCAGTCGGTAAGTTAGGTGGTACATGTGGGTTGGTACAGTATTAATACCTAATATCGGGTGACATTCTTTGTGCTTTATTCCTGATGCAACTGGACTGTTTTATTCGATTTAGGAAAGTCCTCTTGTATTGAATGAATTTATCAAGTCTTCAACTAACCCTTCTGCTTCAAAAAGGTTATCCTAAGCCGAAAAATATAATCGTTATGAGAGACAAGAATGTACCCGGACTCAGTGGGTTATGACAGTTGGGACTCAATGCGAGTCACCTCATGCCGCTGCTTGGGTACTGATTGTCCATGATATTTGTTGAAATATGGCCGATAATGTTATTTGTGAAAGATGCGGAGTAAGGCAGTCTGTGGACAGCAGAGTCGAAGACTGTGCTTGTATGGTCTGGTCATGTGGAGTGAATGTGTGTGAATAGAGTGGTGAAAAGAGTATATCTGAGCAAGTCTGAAGGTGGGAGGAGGCTTGGTATGCCAAGAGGGTGATACATATAAGTGTGTGGGAAGAGAGGTACGGTATGTAAGCTGGCGAGGCTAGGGAACTGACAAGGGATCGAGCTACCTGGATGAATTTTGAATGCCAAGGGCTTGGCACCCGTTTTGAGCTTGGCAGTCATGGGAATGACTTTGTCTGATCGATAAATGTGAAGCCACGTGTGGACAGGTGTGCTTGTCAAATTGAGCCAGGATTCGAGGCACATGACTGATGAATGAATGGGTGTGTGACCCATTCTTTCATTGGACATGCTGTTGATTAGTCCTCCCGCTATCGTATTCTTCCCTTTTCCTGGCTTTCTGTATACCCTACTTCACCCACCTGCAGGTCGGAAGAGGAGGAGGTGTAATGATGATGATGATGATGATGGGGGATCTCACACAATTACTGGAGTGGTGACACCAAGTCTGAGGTATTACGGGAGACTACTGAACCAATTAACTATACATTTGAGATGGAACACTGCTACACACATAAGGAATGTTGTTTACTGAGAATACATAGCAATTTCGGCCCGACCTGGATGCCCTTTAGGTGTGTATAGTGTTTTATGCTGTATGCACGCCTTATGTTCCATCGCCATTCTTAACTGAAGCGGTCCAAGTCGGGCGGAGACTCCTGTATTTCCTCAAACATTTTCATATGTGTGTATAATTCTTCCTTTTAAATAATTCAGGTAATTTTGCTATCAAGACACGCAGTTATATCCCTGTAATACCTGGTTTTCACACCACTACATTCCAACCTGCACATCACAATTGCCACATCAGTTCTATACCACTCGGCATCATCGCCACTTCCATTATTTCCATCCTTCTCTGCCTCTGTTCTATTTCCTCCTCCCATTTTTTCTCTCTCCTCTCACCTCTCTCATTTCTTCTCCCTTCCCATTTCTCTCTCTCTCCACTCGTTTTCCTTTGCCTCCCTTCCACCTCCCTCCCTGCTCTCACTCTTCCTCTCCCCTCCTTCCACTACCCCTCCTCCTGGAACCGCTCCTCACTCCTCCCCCCTCCTTCCACTACCCCTCCTCCTGGAACCGCTCCTCACTCCTCCCCCTCCTCTTCTCTTCCTACAGCCCTTTCCATTTCCCCTTCCCTTTACATCCCTTCCATTTCCCCATTTTCTCTCTTTTTCCCCCCTTTTTCCCCTCGCCTCTCTTCTACCTCTTTTTCATATTTCCCTCTTCCTCCTTTCTTTCCCTTTCCCCTCTCCTCATCCCCATCCCATCCCCATCCCCTCTTCACCTTCTTATCTTCCACCCTCTCGTCTCATACTTCTCCTCCTCTACCTCCCTTCCCTTCGCCCTCTACCTCCTTCATTCCTTCCCTCACTCTTTCCTCTCCCTTCCATCATCTGTGTCCTCACCTTTCCCTCATACCCCTCTCTCTCTTCCTCACATCCCTCTCTTCCTTCCTGTTTTCATTTCTTTATCTCTCTTCTCTCCTGTTTTCATTTCTTTATCTCTCTTCCCTCCTGTTTTCATTTCTTTATCTCTCTTCCCTCCTGTTTTCATTTCTTTATCTCTCTTCCCTCCTGTTTTCATTTCTTTATCTCTCTTCTCTCCTGTTTTCATTTCTTTATCTCTCTTCCCTCCTGTTTTCATTTCTTTTCCTCTCCTCTCTTGTTTTCATTTCTTTTCCTCTCTTCTCTTTTTTCATTTCTTTTCCTTTCTCTCCTCTTCCTCATCTCTCTCTCTCTCTCTCTCCTCTCTCCTTCCATTTTTCTTTTCCCCCTTCCCCAGCCCCAACAACTTCTCCCATCGTTCCTCCCTCCTCCCTCTTTCCCCTTTCCTCCTCCCTCCACTTCACTCTTCCTTCTCATCCATCTCCCTCTCTCCCTCCTTCACTCGCGTCCTCCTGCCCCTTCTTCCCTCCCTCTCTCTCTCACTCCTCTCTGTCCCCTCCCCTTTCTTCCCCCCTCATTACCTCCCTCTCACCGCCCCCTTCCTTTCCTCTTTTTTCCTCCCCCTTTCCCTCCCCTCCCCTCCCCGTCCCCTCTCCTGTCCCTTGGGTTCTCCTCAACATTCCAGATTCAAATTTCAAATCAATATAACCGTCACAGCGGTCGCTTCTTCGTGGCCCTCCATTTGTCAACATTTTTCCTCATTTGTATCTCCACATCTCCTCCATTGGCCTCCATCTTGCCTTCTCTTTCTCTCCTTATTTCCTTTTTCTTGTTATTCTTTCATTCATCTGTGTTCTTTCTTTTCCTCCTCTTTCTCATTTTCTCTATTTTCTTCAGTTTTCTTCCCTTCACTTTTCCTTCATTTCCTTAACGCTCTCTCTCTCTCTCTCTCTCTCTCTCTCTCTCTCTCTCTCTCTCTCTCTCAAACCATATCCATGTCTCCAGTAATCATTTTTAACAGGTTTTACTGGATTTATTTTACCATTATTGACAGCGGGTAAAGCTTCATTCCATTGTTTTCTATAGTAATGACGATGGTTTTATGCTCATCTGTTTTGCTTTTTTTTCTTTGTTCCTTTGTTTTCCACTTTTTTGGGTGGTTCATCTGTCGTCCTCAGATTCTCTCTATAATGGTGGTGAAGGTTTTATGCTTTTTATTTTTTCAGTTTTTCATTTTTTTTTGGCAGAATTTCATTTGTCGCATTAATGTATTCTTTGTATTTCGCGTTTGCCTACTAAGTTTCCTATATTTCCATGTTATTCGTTCTTCCCTATTCTTTTTGCCATTTTATTACTTTATTTCCTCCGGGACATAAGATGCAGAATGGGAGAGACAATGAAGTGTGAGACGTGAGGCGTAAAGGGTGAGATTATAAAGTGCGTGACGTGAGGTGTAAAGTGTGTGATTATAAAGTGCGTGTCGTGAGGTGTAAAGTGTGAGATTATAAAGTGCGGGACGTGAGGTGTAAAGTGTGTGATTATAAAGTGCGAGTCGTGAGGTGTAAAGTGTGAGATTATAAAGTGCGGGACGTGAGGTGTAAAGTGTGAGATATAAAGTGCGAGACGTGAGGTGTAAAGTGTGAGATTATAAAGTGCGAGACGTGAGGTGTAAAGTGTGAGATATAAAGTGCGAGACGTGAGGTGTAAAGTGTGAGATTATAAAGTGCGAGACGTGAGGTGTAAGTTACCACACCTGTACCAGTACCTGATGCAACTTGGGACAACTTTGGCCTCCCACGAAAAGTTTGGAGAGTCCTTGCCAAGTATTGGGCAAGAATTATTATTTAATGTGCGGGGCTCGGGGATGGATGGATGGATGGATTGACAGATGGCTGGCTGGCTAGCTGGTTGGGTGGATGGATGAATGGATGGATGGATAGCTGGATGGAAAAATGGACAGGTAACAGACAGGTAGACTGACATAGAAATAGACATCAAGTGGATAGACAGAGTAAGAGACAGCTTGACAAATGTATGGATAAGCAGACACAATAGGGTCTCTAAGATATTAAATTCTGGCTACTGTCTGGCGATACTCTTCCCCTTCCCCCCCCCCTCTCTCTCTATGGTTATTGACTGACGATTTTTTTTTTTCAGCTGAAGGAAATCGCTGCCTTCGAAAAAGTTAATTAGCTAATAATACATGGAAAAATATACTGAAACATCTAATCTTTGGATAGATAGATAGATAGATAGATAGGTAAACAGTCTGGTAGGTTGGTAGACAGTTCAGTAATTACTGCGGGAAAGTGGTATAAGAAAAAATTGGATACAGGGAAGATGAGAGAGAGAGAGAGAGAGAGAGAGAGAGAGAGAGAGAGAGAGAGAGAGAGAGGTGGGGCAGTAAACCCAGATGCATTAAAACCTACACACACACACACACACACACACACGTGAAAACCGCACGACACAAAAATATATACGGCAATGTGGCCATCCAGTCAGTGCTTGTGTGTGTTTGTGTGTGTGGGTGTGTGCCAGGGGAGAGAGTTTTCCAATATAGAGGGAACAACGGTGAGGAAGAATGGAAGAGAGGGGAGGGGCAGGGACGGAGGATGAGAGAGGGTAGGGGGAAGACTGAGAAAGAGGGGGAGAGAAAAGGACGGAGGGAGGAGAGGGGAAGAAGGAGATGGTAGAGAAAGAGGAAAAGGGTGAGATAAGAAAGGGAAGAAATGGGGAAGAAAGAGTAGGGAAAATGCAAGAGAGAGAGAGAGAGAGAGAGAGAGAGAGTTATGATATACTTGTCCACCGTTTCACAAATATACAGTAAATATGAAAAAGACTGAGAGAGGAGGAAAGAATAAATGAGAGGGGAGGGGGTGGAATTAACACAATAGTGCAGCAGTGTATTATGGAACCATGGCAGCGTCAAGGAGTGAGTGTTGCCATCCCACGGGTTTGTAGTTTAGTTTCAACAGACCCTTCTGGCCCAGCACGGTTCTATGCTTTTACTTCTTTCTTTCTTTTTTTTTTCTTTGTATATATTCTGATTCTCTCATATTTTTTTCAGTCAATTAATATATACTTTTGTCCCCTTAATTTTTGTCTTCATGTACCATAACTATATACTAGACTGTATCTGTCTTTATCCTCCGTATTTATATGTATATATTTTTGTATATATTTTAAAATATATATCCATCTCCTTTATGTCTCAACTTTATTCTCCGTTTCGCTTTTCCTCTCATATTTTCATTATTCTGTGGTGAATTATACGATTTTCTCTTCTCAGTGATTCTCTTTATACTCCTTGGATTTTGATTTCCTGTCTTTCCCCTTTTTTCATTATCCTTCTGCATTGGAATCTTATTCATTTACTCTTCCTCTGTAATTATATTTCCTTTCCTTCCTCTTTTTCTTCCTTTTAAAATCTTGTTTTATCTTATTTTCCCCTGTTTTCGGTTTTCTTTATTTTATCTGTAATATACCTGGGATATCTGAGTTCCTTCCCATTCTTTCTAGTTTTTTCTGTCCTTGTACAGTTTGTTTCTAATCATTATTTCTTTTATTTATCTGTTCTTCCCAGGTTGTGTTAGTGACACCTTCGGGTGGTGGCACCGATATAACCATTCGGTGGAGCTGTCCAGTTATACAAACATTCCTCAGTCCTCTGCCAATCCCTTGAAAGGAAGGTGGTGGACTGGTGGACTGCAGGCAAAGGCCTACTTGTTCTGCAGTTCACTGGCTGACACCACTAATACCACTCGGTTCCTTTCCTTGCCTTGCACTGCCTTTTCCCTTTCATTTCTTATATTATTATTCGGTATGATAGTGTTTATACTTTCTCTCATTCATCAATATTTCTTATCCTATGGTATTGGGAGTTTTTCCTCTCGTTCTTTTTCCTCCTCTTCATTTTTTATTGTTTAATATTTTTTTTCCACTTTCCTAACATCTGTTATGTATTTTGTCATTTAATACATTTTCTTTACATGACTATAAACTTATTAGTGTTTTAGCCTAATTCTTGGCTTCTATACATTCTCTCATTTTTATTAATTTCTAATTTTAAGCATAGGTTGTATCATGAAAATACAATAGGATAATAAAGTACAAACCACAGAATAAACAGCTAAAGAAAAGGTGTTACGATATTTCCGACACTACCTAGAAATACGGCGCCAAGGCACTTGAAACCACGGCAAGCAGGAACTGAAATATAAATGTTTGTCCAGCATTGGGGAGAAAAGAAAACGAGGGTGTAAAGATTGCTCTCTTTTTCTCTCTCTCTCTTTCTCAAGTTCAGAACGGTCGGGGAAAGCAGGTGGGAATATTTTAAGTTGTTTCATTTCTTGCAGTTGAATTTCAGATCCGTTTAACTGCAGCAGAAAGCAACATAATACAGCCTGTAATATTGCTGACGAATAATTGCAGTTGTGATGTTTTCTCGGAAAAAAGCGCTTATAATATATTTCAGAAGTTTCTGAGAGAGAGAGAGAGAGAGAGAGAGAGAAATTAACTCTTCAATCCTATAGTGTACTGGATTACATTCATCCTGTCTCCAGACGACTTAATTAATCTTAGGATAGACTTTTTTAACATGAGGGGTTAGATACTTCCTTCATTATCTCCTTCACTATTAGATATTCCCACCATGTAAAGTACAATCGCCTGGTAGTGGCGGGAATGAAATAGAAACACGGCATCAAAGAAATTATAGCACAAGATAAAATAAAATTTCATCAATACAATAGTACAATCGATGTTACTTATTCTATTTTACAATAATAAATTTACTGGAGTTAATAATAAAAGAGGTACAAGGTAGGGTAGTGGATGTTGGAGTGGCCCTAGTGAGAGAGGATAGTGTTTGGAAACTCCCTGTACTGTTGTTTGCAGATGATACCGTGTTGTCGAGTGAAGACGAAGGGGAGCTGCAAGGCTTGGTGGATGAGTTTGAGAGAGTGTGTAAGAAACGGAATCTAAAGGTGAATGTAGGGAAGAGTAAAGTGATGGTCTTTGAGAGAGGTGAAGTCAGTGAATGTACAGCGAGGTTGGATGGTGAGGAATTGGAAAATGTGAGTACGTTTAAGTACTTGGGTAGTGTGATGAGTAAGGATGGAGGTTTGGAGGGTGAAGTGCTTGAAAGGGTACAGCAGGGAAGAAAGGTTGCTGTTTCTTTGAAAGCAGTGATAAGAAACAGGGAAGTGAGCATGGAAGTGAAAAAGTTACTACATGACAGTATTGTGATACCAACTCTAACGTACGGAAGTGAAGCTTGGACGTTGTTGGAAGGACACAAGTCAAGAGTGAGAGCCGTGGAAATGAGTTATTTAAGAGGAGCCTGTGGAGTCACATGGAGAGACAGGCTGAAGAATGAGGATATAAAGGAGCGTTGTGGTGTTGATGTGGATGTGATAGGAAGCGTTATGAGGAACACACTGAGGTGGTTTGGCCATGTGGAGAGGATGGAGGGTGAAAGACTGACGAAGAGAGTGTATGTGAGTGAGGTGGAGGGGGAAAGAGGGAGGGGGAGGCCGAGGATGAGATGGAGAGATGGGGTGGAGAGGTATATGAGAGAGCGAGGTGTGAGTTGGGAGCAGGGGAGTGAAATGGCGGGGGACAGGGCGACTTGGAGGCGATTTGTTTGTGGCCACCCCAAACGGGATTGAGGCGTCTGGCAATAGATAGATAATAATGCACAAGGTGCACAACTCGTAATTGGCTGTAATTTTGCGTAGATTGAAATGCTCCTAAAGTATATTACACGCCTAAAGCTCCATTATCTATTAAGCAATCTTTATTTAGACAGGAAAGTGGAGTCAAAACAGTTGTTCAAGCTAGTGCTTGCAGTAAAAAGATTAATACAATTTGATTTATTAACGAATGCTACAAGATGTTTTAGCAGGCTGGAAAACCTTTCCGTTTTGTCCTTGGGCAAACTTTATTTTTAATATCCTCAGTGAGTTGTGTTTTAATCACTTTTCAATATCTTGGTAAAACTATATTAATATTACTGTTAAAGCTGAGCTACATTTTGAATAAATGAACATAAATAAAAATATAGTAAGATGAAACAATATTGGCGATCGTTAGAACCGTCTCCGTCCATTCTGTCCGTCGGCCATTTAACGGTGTTGATATAAACAAACGTGTAAACAAACATTCTGGTTAAATATTGATACCCACGTAGGCGAAGACAGTGGCCTTCTTCCACTGTGAACTGCAGTATCTTGTCCTGCCTGGGATACTCCGGGGGAAGTAAGTGAATTGGTGATTTGTGAAAATAAATGACAGTAATTCCCAGCTGCCCCAACCAGCCCACTGAACATCTGGAGTAAGAAGATAGTTTCAACTTCTTTTTCTCATTATTCGATCTACCACGAGTTTACTAGGTTCCCAAGTATTAATATGTATATAGTGTTGCCAATTACAAGTGTGACAGTTATTTTAGAATGCATTATAGAGCCGTTTATAATAATATGCCATGTTTTTAAGTTGCTGGCGTCGGCTGGAATTCTGAACCCATTATACAAAACTTATTCTGTCGTAGCACATTTCTCCCTTACCCTAGTGTTTATTTTACCCTCTTAATATAATATGATGTTCTCTCACGTTTTGTTGTCATTGTCGTTCCAGCTCATACGTCAAAGCCTTATTTCCTTGGAAAAAAGGCGAGGTTAAGGCAAGGCAGTGTTTGTGTAGAGCATTGTGACGCGTTGGTGTGCTCGTATGGCTATGCTGTGGCTTCTGTCATTTTGTTGTGGTTTGTGGGCTTTTCATTAAGGTTTGTATTATGTTTATGATAGCGTGTATAGTGGTTTTTAGTCCTTGGACACGATAGCATTTTATACTTTAGTTCTTGCTACCGACAGACTGTTGATTAGATAAGTGGTTAGGATGTCCGAGCTGGTGGTATTCACTGCCACGCGACTCTGCTAGGCTGAGCAAATCGTCTGAACAAAGCAAACATTAACTATGCCATTGTAATGATGGAGTTAATATACTGGTAAATAATGCTTGGGTATGTGTAATATGCAGATGCCTATTTGAAAATTGGTATCTTGTAGCTTTTTTTGGGGGGTGGGGGTGGGGTGTTACTTTTGATTTACTGTTCCTTGTGCTTCCTTGTGTACAAGTATACTCATTGTAGCAAAGTGTACGTGGTATTTCAGTCTTTTAAATTGTCTGGAGTGCATTTGTGTAAGTTGCCAGTGCTTGTGTTGATGTAGGCTGTTTTCATGCTCAGGGTGAGGGGATTTGTACTGCTCTTTTAAGATAATGGATTAAGAAAAAAACTAAATGACTTCAGTAGCCTAAAACGAAGTTAAGGCATGCATATTGTTGTCGAATTCTGATAAACTAACAAGTCCTCACGTAAGACTGCTGATGGCATAACATGGATCCAGCGTAATAGCCAGGGACCCTATACATATACAGGCTTGGATCCCCTGTAGGCTAACCAAGACTGGTTTTGCTGGGAGAGTAAGAAACACGGTGCCATAAACCCTCTTATGGTGGTGACAACTCTAGTATACTATTCCAGCTGACTCCAGACGAGTTTGTTCCGCTGATAGTCATAGGGCCGTAGAGAGTTGCTGTGAATGATGCGCCAGATATTGTAAAGTCAGAATGATGGCTTACGATAGTACATGTGTGGACCATTTCACTGGGTAGGCTACTCTTTTGATATTTCTTATGTCACATTGATGTGTTCCTTTTTCTGATTATTTTTCATAGGTTACCAATTCCATTTATGAAATTAGAATTGCCTAGGTACAAACAGTGGAAATTTGATGTTGATGATGATGATGATGATGATGTTGACAGTGCTGGATTTGGGAAATAGGTAATGATGATAACGACCACCTACCACTTATTAGTTTTCCTTTTATTTTTGCAATCGTCGATCGGTTTTATTAAGTTTAGGAGAGACTTTGAACTAGGTTATTCTGTCCTGAATAATCTCCCCTGGTAGCGGCGAGAATAAAATACGGTACCGTATAGCCTAAGTGGCGTCCTCTGTGTGAAAGTGACGGTATGCGTGGTGGATCGTCGTTATTTTGGCTAATTAGCCTAAGTAAAAAAGTCCATGGCCATGTGTAGCAGCAGCCTTTGTGTAGATCTGTATGCTAATTGGTTGGAGTAATTAGGCAATCGTTAGTTTCCCCACAATTATCCTTCTCCCATCATGCTTTAGCCCCCTTGTCCAAACGCTGTTACACCCCTCCCTCATATTTCCTCCCCCCTTCCTCCTTTACTCCCCCACTCTTCCATCCTTCTTATTCTTCCCCACCCTCCCCCTCTTTCCCCTTTCCTTCATTCCCATCCTATTCATCACCCCTTGTTTGTTTGTTACTCATCCTATCCTGGTTTTATTTCTAATTCTTCCTTCATCTTTATACCTCATTCTACCTCCTTCCTCCACCCCACCCTTTTCTCCTCATCTTCCTTTGTTTCGTTTCATTTCGTTTTTAAAGGCTCCAACATGCTTGCATGCGTCGGCCAACCACTTTTTTTTTTTTTTTTTTTTTTGTAATTCTCCACCTTCATTCTTCATTTAGTCTCTGTCCTCATTCTTCCCCTTTTCCCTCATTCTTCTCCATCCTCTTCTTTATTCCCCATTTTCATTGCCCTTTCCCTCGTGTATTTGCTACCCTCATTCTTTCTCTTCCCCCCCCCCCACCTCCTCCATCATCATAATGGGGATGATTCTGTGCGGCGTGTGAGGTTTTCGGGCTAGGTTGTCATACATCCCGCTGAAGAATGGCAGACTAAGGCGTCCCTCCGGCCTACTCGCTTTGTGTTTCGCGACGTAGGTGGGTGCGTGGGGGTGAGGTGAGCGCCTCTGGAAGAGTTTAAATGTGGTGGATGATGGTTTTGGATGTGGATGTGTTGTGTGAGGAGTGTGGTGGTGCTCGTTGTGTGGTTGTGGTTTTGCGGGAATTTGATGGGTGTATTGGCGTGGATGTGATATCTGGTGTGTGTGTGTGTGTGTGTGTGTGTGTGTGTGTGTGTGTGTGTGTGTGTGTGTGTGTGTGTGTGTGTTCTTACCTAATTGTTCTTACCTAATTGTATCTTTACAGGAATGAGTCAAGCTCGTACTGTCCCGTGTCTTAAACCATATTTATCGTACATATCCTTAAATTTGTGAATTGTTTTGGCACACACTATTTCATTCGGTAGTGCATTCCACTGATCAATTGCTCTGTTTGGGAAACTAAATTTCCTTAGATCTTTATCACCTCTCTTTTTATGCAGTTTTTTGCAGTGTCCTCTTGCTGATGCTTCCCCATACGTTAAGTAATCATTTATGTCTATTTTCTCCTTCCCTGATATGCATTTATATAGCAGACTACTGATGCATACTCCTAGGGTTGGTCTGATGAATGATGTTATTATCTTTCTTAGCACGTCTTCATTTATGTATGTAAACGCTATTCTCATAATGGCAAGCAGTGTATACATGTTTCTCACCTTCTCACTGATGTGGTCAGCCGGAGATAGTCTGTTATTGACAATCACACCTAGGTCCTTCTCTCTTTCTGATGTGTGTAAGGTTTTATTTCCTAACGTATAATCCCAATCAGGTCTTTTTCCACTTTACCAAACTTGATTACATGACACTTGTCCACATTGAATTCCAATTGCCATGTATTACTCCATTCGTGAAGTTTATTTAATTCTTCTTGTAGCTCTTTACAAGAGTCTGTGTTAGTAATTCTCCTTTGTATATTTGCATCATCTACAAACATATTTAGATAGCTTTCATTTCCAGTGTTACTGTCTATATCATTTATATACACTAAAAACATGATTGGTGCCAGCACTGAGCCCTGTGGTACTCCACTAGTCTCTTCTTTCCATGATTAATTTCCCCTTAGTACTGTTCTCATTTTTCTTTTCATGAGAAAATCTTGCATCCAACAATACAGTTTGCCTCGAATTCCTCCTTGATGGTACAGTTTCCATAAAAGTCTTTGGTATGGTACTTTGTCAAATGCTTTCTTGAAATCTAAATAGATACTGTCCACCCATCCTTCTCATTCCTATAATGTGTCTGTTACTCTGTCATAGTAGCTCAACAGATTGGTAACACATGATTTTCCTTTTCTGAAACAAAACTGTCTTTCTGTTATCATATTGTGTTCTTCTAGATGATTTACCCAAGCTTTTCTTATAATCTTTTCTAATACCTTGCTTACAACACTGGTTAGTGGTACTGGTCGGTAGTTAAGTGGATTTTATCTATTCCCTTTCTTGAATAAGGGAACAATGTTTACTTTCTTCCAAATATCAGGTAATTTACCTTGACTCAAGGATTTCTTGAAAATTAAAAATAATGGTTTACTTAACTCCTTTGGACATTCACGTAGCACCCAACATGAAATTTCATCAGGACCATTTGCTTTTCCTTTGTCTAATTTTCTTACCTCCTCCTGTATTTCTTTTTCTGATGTTTGTATATCTGGTAGTATGTGTGGGCATGCATGTTCCACATAATCCCTCTCAAAAATTTTTTCCTCTGTAAAAACTGATTGGAAATTCTTGTTTAGTGCTTCACAAATATCCTTCTCTTGTGTATAGGTGATTCCATTGTCCGTAATGGATTGTATTTTATCTTTTACTTTGGTTTTGCTTCTGATGTAGCTGTAAAATAACTTTGGTTGATCACTACCGATACTTTTATTTATGATATCCTCCTCAAACTGTTTTTGGGCTTCCCTCCTTATTCTTGTATAATCGTTTCTTGCCTGTTTGTAATTATTATATGCCCTTTCACTATTGTGTCTTCTGTATCTATTCCACAACAAATCTCTTTTTTCTTTTGATTTTTTTTACTTTCTGTATTAAACCATTTCTTTATTTTCTTTTCTGCTTCTTTGTGCTGTGGGATGTACTTCTGGACTCCTATTTCATAACGTTCACAGAATTTTTCATATATGGCATTTAAATTTTGTCCTCTAAGCTCCTTTTCCCAAGCAATTTCTAAGAAGTACTGCTTTAGGTCATAATACTTTCCCTTTTTATAGTTTAGGCTCTTTTTGTAACTTTCATTGCTCTTATCTATGTCATATGCAATCCTGAAGTTGCAATTTAGTACTGCATGGTCGCTTTTGCCGAATGGAGGGTGATAAATTAAATTGTCAGTATCGTTTTCTTGCCTAGTAAATATGAGATTTAACATTGAGGGCACATCGAATCCTCTTTTTCTGGTGCTTTCCCTTACATGTTGCGTTAAAAAAAACTCTTACACAAAATCCAGGAGCTTTTGGTCCCAACAGCTTTCTTGGCTAATTATATCTAAAGTATTCCAATTTATGTATGTATTAAAATCTCCAGTTAGTATAATTCTTTTCGATTTCCCTTCCATTTTATGTAGTAATGCTCTTAAACCCTGAATTGTACTCTCCGCCAGGTCCTCATATTCGTCTTTTTCCCATGTGTTTGATCTGGGTGGCATGTACAAATTGGCTACAATTACTTTCCCTTCAGATGTATTTATCTCTACTGCAATCAGTTCTACTTGTGAGAGTATATCTAATTCTATTTCTTTGACTTTTAGATTTTTCGTAGTTAATATTATAATTCCTCCTCCTTTTTTTTAAGTTCCTATCTCTTCTCCATATATTATATTCCTCTAAGTTTACGATGCCATTCGATATCCTTGGTGTTAATTTTGTTTCAGTTAGGCATATTATATGTGGTTCATTTTCTCTGACATAATCATTCATCTCTAATAATTTAGATACCATTCCATCCACATTTGAGTACATCAACTTAATCATCTTGTTTATATACTTGTCATGATTTGGTTCTGCTACCTTCCTCCCTTTTATTCCCTCCTGTTTATGTACCACTTTCGTACCTGCAATCCAATTACTTTGTAAAAAAAAATGTATTCTTCTCCTCCTCTGATCGTCCCTCATTTTTTGTTTTTGCTTCCTCCCTCTTCCCTTTCAATAATTCCAGTTCCTCTTGTGTTAGGCATCTTTTTATCCATACATATTTGAACTCCTCTTTTTCCATAAGAATCTTTGCATTTTTTAGTATCTCCTCCACGGTGTTTACACTC
This sequence comes from Coenobita brevimanus, assembly GCF_032717465.1. Lineage (NCBI taxonomy): Eukaryota > Metazoa > Arthropoda > Malacostraca > Decapoda > Coenobitidae > Coenobita > Coenobita brevimanus. Next base: position 31,143,840 of record NC_137011.1, read on the forward strand.
TGGAAGGTTACCTTTAGGGATCTTGACTTACTTCTCTCGTATTTCCCTAACCTTTTGTGTTCCTCTATGTCTTTAGTACAGATTTCCTCTGATACTTCTTTCAATATGCCCATTACATTTGCCATCTCCTTTTTGTCTCTTGAGATCTTGTTTTTTACTTCTTCCTCTTCTATACCAGTGATTACTATCTATCTATCTATCTATATACCTAGGCTGCTTCCCCCAAGGAAAGGGAGGTAGCCGAGACAGGACGACTCACTCTCCATTTACTCATCCATTCAAACACATTCATTCGCATCTTAGCTCCAAAGGGGAGAACGGACAGATCCTCACCTCATCACACCGCACAAGGGTCAACTGCGCAATGCAATCAGTGACATCCGCAGCAGGGCCCGACAGCAGAACTGGTTTACCCCTGCCACATCATAACAGACCCATCCCCTTACCCGCACCTGACCTGACTAGCTGATCAGACCAAATGCGGGAGAATATCCCCTCAGGGCTGCGTCATCACTTATTCATTCACAATTTCTCTCCATTTATTTCTGTCACGCACAGCCACTCTTCCTTGCTCAACAGACATCCCTCTTGCATCCAGTGCTCTCTTCACATTGTCCATCCATCCTATTCGTGGTCTTCCTCTCAGCCTTACACCTCTCACATCAGATCTAGTTATCTTTTTCACCAATCGCTCATTATCCATTCTCTCCATATGCCCAAACCATTGCAACACCCTCTGCTCAACTCTACCAGCCATCTCCCGAACAACTCCAGTTCTCCTTCGCACTTCATCATTTCGCACTCGATCCATACGCATCACTCCACACATACTCCTCAGACATCTCATCTCCATTACATTCAAACTTTTCCTCTCTGCTACACCCATATTCCATGTTTCAGCCCCATATAATGCAGTCGGTACCACAACACCCTCATACAGCCTTCTCTTTACATCCATTCTAAGCGAACGACATTTAAACACTTTTTTCATTCCTCCCAGCACCTTTCCTACTTCATTTATTCTAAACTTCACTTCTGCATCTATTCTTCCATCCACAGCAACATGTGACCCTAGATATTTAAAACAATCTACCTCCTCAAGCAACTCACCATTCAAAACTATATTCATCCCCCTACCATCTATCAACCTCGTACACTTCATCACTTTACTCTTATTCTCATTTACTTTCAATTTCCTCCTTTCACACACCCTTCCAAACTCCTCTACCAACTGTCTCAATCTCTCCTCTGAATCAGTCACCAGTGCAGTATCATCTGCAAACAGCAGCTGCTTCAGATTCCACTCTCCTCCATCAACATTTACCAGACTCAGACCACCTAAAACTCTTGCATTCACCTCCCTTACAACACCATCCATGTAAATGTTAAACAACCAAGGCGACATCACACATCCCTGTCGCAGCCCCACTCTCACAGGAAACCAATCACTCACAGCATTTCCCACTCTTACACACGCTCTACTATTTACATAAAAACTTTTCACCCCTTTTAGTAACCTACCATCAAGTCCATACAATCTTAAAACAGTCCACAAAGCCTCCCTATCAATTCTATCATACGCTTTCTCTAAATCCATAAATGCCCAAAACACATCCTTGCCTTTCGCTAAATACTTTTCACACACTTGTCTCACAGCAAACACCTGATCAATGCATCCCCTCCCTCTCCTAAAGCCACACTGCTTATCACTAATCACTCCCTCTGTACCCTCTCTAACTCTCATAATTAACACTCTACCATACACTTTACCTACAACACTCAACAGACTTATACCCCTAAAGCTAGTACATTCATACTTATCACCCTTGCCTTTATACAACGGCACCACACAAGCATTTGCCCAGTCAATTGGCACCATACCTTTCTCAAAGCACACATTCAACAATCTTACTAACCAGTCAACAATAGTCACTCCACCACCCTTCAGGCATTCCACAGCACACCCATCCATACCTGCAGCTTTCCCTGTTTTCATCTCCTTTACTGCCTTCTCCACTTCCTCCTTCGTGATCAAAGAATCATTCAACTCTCCCAACACATTTATTCCTTGCACCCTTCTATCCGCCACAATCTCAGCCACCCTTTCCTCCTCTACATTTAACAATCTTTCAAAATACTCTGCCCATCTCTTCCTTACTGCATCCATCTCAGTTAACATCCTTCCATCCTCTGCTTTTACTCGTTCTTCCTTCCCAGACTTTCCCTTTCGCACCCTTTTCACCTCCTTCCAAAACATTTTCTTATTCTGTTGAAAATTCTCTGTCAGCCGCCTACCCCACCTCTCATCTGCTGCCACTTTAGCATCACGCACAGCCCTTCTCGCTCTATTCCTCTTTTCCTTATACCTTTCATATGACATCTCATCCTTCCTCTGCAGCCACACTTCATATGCACGTCTCTTCTCAGCCACAGCCATATTTACTTCCTCGCACCACCATTCACTTCCTTTTCTTACACCACCACCCACACGTCTCACACCACACACCTCTTCTGCATGCCCCACCACAGCACTCTTAAACAACTGCCATTCCTCCTCCACGCTGCCATTTTCCCGATCTTTCACTGCGTTCCACTCATCTTTCAATTTCTCCTGATACTCTATCTTTTTCTCTCTTTTATCCAACTCATTCACTTTCAAAACCTCCCTGCCACACCTAACCCTCCTAGCTCTCACCCATCTCTTACCTACTCTTAACTTTCCCTCCACCAGGTAGTGGTCAGACATACCTCCACCCTCCCCTCTCAGAACTCTCACATCCAACAATCTTCCTATTACATTCCTAGACACAACCACATAGTCCATTAAGGCTCTATCAAGAACCCTTCCACCCTCCTGTCTCACCCATGTATACTTATAAATATCTTTCTTCTCAAACAGCGTATTCCCAATCACCATCTCTCGCTCAACACACATCGCTATCATTCGTTCCCCATTTTCATTTCTTCCAGGCACACCATGCATACCAACTACGCCTTCAACTGCTACATTTCCCACTCTAGCATTCAGATCTCCCATCATTACCACATTCACATTCGCTCCAAAACTCTGCAGACACTCATCAACATCATTCCAGAAAGACTCCCTCTCTTGTTCATCCCTTTCACTACCAGGCCCATATGCACTCACAAACACCCACAACTCACGTTCAAATTTCGCTTTCACCCACATCAGTCTTGATGACACCTCCTTCCATTCAATCACACACTGCTGTACTTTCGGACTCACTAACCAGGCCACACCTTCTCTTGCCCTTCCTCTATCAACACCTGACAATCTTCCATTCACACTTCCAAACATAGATTCCCCCTTCCCTTTCATCTTGGTTTCACTCAAAGCTAACACATCCAACTTTCTTCTCACAAACTTTCTCCCAATCTCCTCCCTTTTAGCCTCAATCGTACTACATCCACGCACATTCATAGACCCAATCTTCAGGGTACGGGGATAACTCCATCCCCCATCCCTTTCTCTGGCCTGTCTCTTTTTAGGAACTAAAAAAACAGAGGAGGGGGTCCCTAGTCCCCTCACCCCGCCCCTTTTAGTCGCCTTTTACGACACGCAGGGAATACGGTGGCAGTATTCTTCCTAACACAACCTGGCCGCAGAGTAGTAGTACCACCCCATAGTGCGGCCAGGTTGTGTCCCCCCCGCCACAGGGGGGTGATTACTATAGATTTGTTATTATCTACTGAATCTCTGACTAACTTAGGATTGTTTTCACTTCCTTTTTAATGCTTTTTTCTTCCACCCTTGTTTCTAAGTCTTTCTTTACTTTCACCATTTAAGCATATGTGGTTTCCACATCATTTTTGTAGCTTTGCACAGCTTCATTCACCTGTGTTATCTTCTCCTCAATATCACTGCTCTGATCTATCTGACTGCTTACTTGCCTAATTGTCTCTGTATCATTTTTGAACTCTTCCATAATACTCTCGTGGTTGACTACTGTACTTGCCATTTCGCTAATTTTCCTCCTAAGTGTACCCACTTCAACTGTTAGCTCACCTATGGTTATGTCTTTCTTGTTGACTTCCTTTCCTAATTTTTCTATTTTTTTTTTTTCCTTTTGCAAGTGCATCTGTTTCTTAATTTCATCAATCTCATTTTGAAAAGCAGTCTCAAGCCTGTGTACTCGCTCAACCAGTTTGTTGTGAGTCTCCATTTCAACCAGTTCTTGGTAGGAATCATCGTCCTGCTTTCTGCCTTTATCCCTTTTCTTTTCCAAATTTGCTTTACTAAAGTATGTGGCCATGTTGCAGTACTAAAAACACATATGGTACTTACATTTCCTGGGGCAGATTGTAGACTAAACAACGATCAGCTGACTGTGCGCATTCTTACTCTAATTTGTTTTCTATTCTGTTTGAACAAGTCTTGCTTTAAAACTTCTTTTTTTTTTTTCTTTTTTTTCTTTTCTTTTTTATATTGGAACACCATTTGGTCTAACCTGGTACAGAGCTTGACTCATATAAAGATACTAATTTAGGTAATGCCTCTGGCCAAGTTGGCCGTGTATGGAGCGATGTCGGCGTGCGTCTGGTCTCCTCCGTGCCTTGTGTGTGTGTGTGTGTGTGTGTGTGTGCAATTTTTAATAGCAGCGTGTCAAGCTGGCTGCATGGTAAGTTCTCTGTGCTCTTTGGTAGTAATCTTGACAAAGCAGGTAGGTTATGGGCTGCACAGTCGTGCTTTGTGCTCATTAATATGAATCTTGCTAGATCAGGTATATACAGTCGTGCTTTATGCACTTTGGTATGAATCTTGCTAGATCAGGTATATACAGTCGTGCTTTGTGCTCCTTGATATTTGGCTAATCTTGGCAGAGCAGGTATATACAGTTGACTCTGTAGTTTGTCGACATTAACATTGCAGAGAGTTTCGTTATTTTGCACCATATTAATCGTACGGTAGTTCATTGTTAGAATATGATAGTACTACGGCTTTCCATACATTCTGTAGCACTTATTCGAGACTAGCACCATATTTTGTCTCCAGCATTTTTTTTTTTACAACTCAGTGGTAAAGTAAGACAGTATCACGTTTCATTGCATAGCACTTCGTAGCTAGCATCATGTTCTAGTGCTGATCTTACAGTTCAGTGTCAGAGTAACGCAATACCATGGCTTTGCATTCATTCCATAGTACCTCTCTGTAACTAGCACCATGTTGTAATGCCATGCTTTTGTTGCAGGTCGACATTCAGACTGAAGAAGTTACAATATTCCGCCATGTGGATAAAATACAGAAATTTCATAGCATTACCCATTTGGGAAATAGATATCACCATATAATCAGTGGTGTTTTCGGTGCTTGACTTTTGGTCGCTGTTCCGGAGTTTGGTATTGTACAGTATCTACAAAAAGTATATACCGTACCGGTATACTTACCCAGGTGGTGGACGGTTTCACAGTGAGTGCACTTGACTTGTTCGTTAGGCAAATGTTTCTGGATGTTGATTGGATTTTCTGTTTTATGTAGTGTTTCATCTCCATACTGTATAATTGGAAATAGATATACAGTACCGGTAGGCTACAGATAAATACTGTAAGAAGTTGCAGAATATTTTAAAAATAGCATAACACTGTTTTATTATATAAATACCGATGAACTAAGGGTATTCTTTTTATATATGTGTCATGCGATATAAATTTAATGTTTGTTGCCGTGGACCCATGTTACTAGCGTCGCGAGATACCAGAACAACGCTGGATTATCCTGTTCTTGTTCTGTTGGAGAATAATTTGAAAGAAACCTTCACTGCACTAAAATCATTAATGCCACGGTACGGTAGCTATTTTCACAGGGTGTTCTTGATGGCCCCTCATTCCACCCATTTCTTTGTCCCCCACGTTCGTTTCTTTACCCCTCCCATGTGTACCATCATTCTTGGATAAACGTTCTCTACACTCACACTCGTAGCCCTGCAACGCACATTTTCACAGGCTATACTCTTCTACCCCGTCCCCAGCGCCAACCAAATTTCCAGACCATAGCATCCCTTCATATATTCATCACGCCATTTTCTTTACCAACCCTTTGACGGTTTCATAGCATGTTCCAGGTCATTCGGTCAACGATCTGATTTGTTCACGGTATAGTACGGCTTGACAAACTACCTACCCATTCACAAACGTAGACGCATTTACTGTAGATGTTATATTCTGGTTAAATCCAGACCATTAAGGCGAGGAAGACAAACATTTCAAAGATTAATTAAGACAGTTTTAAACCCGGACCTGTAGTATATCTCTCAGCTGAACATATTCAGTAAGGTTAACATCTATGGTCTCAGAAAGGTCAGTGAGGCTACCACAGAAAATGAGAGACTCACCTTAGGCCAAGAAATACTCTGCCTCAGGAACATCTTATGCCCATCGTAAGTCATAACCTTTTAAGTCCGATGACTTTTAATATTATTTTTGTTAGGTTGACTGTTTTAACTAACTTAGGTAATGCTTGTCGTACTTGATGGGGTTAATGAAGACAAACAGCCTGTTGTAAAGTATGTCCTAAGAAACAGGAATAATAAGCTTGTAGGCACTGATAAGCTGAAACTCAGTAGGCAAGCTTACTCCTGTCTCGCAGCCAAACCTTTCAGTAAATGGAAGGCAAGGTTAGCCTATGAAATTTGATTCCGTGTCGTTAATGTTGTTAGTTGTGAAACTATAAAGTTTGGATACAACTTCAACCTTAACCCAGGCTACGATTAAGAATAACGGCGCAGTATCCAAACGGGACGGGTGCAGGAGTGTTGAGAACATGAGTAGGGAAGGTTGCCTAACTACCGAAGCTGACTCAAGTTGTGCACACTATTGTCTTGTGGTTTACCCTCGAGTCGCTTGCGACATTACAGCATACATTATGGGGGTGGATGGTGGAGGCCTCCGTCCATCATGTATTAATACATAGCTATATATACATACACGTGCGTACATGCTTGCTTGTGGGTGCTGGTCATTGTTGTGTGCTCAGATGTGACACATTCATTTGCATTTACATCCACGTGTTGTGTACCTCTGTCCTTGCCTGTCCTCACCTGTCATTTCACCCCTCCATACCTTTCTTCTCCCTCTCCTTACCCTTCCTCACCTCCCACTCGCCGTTCTAAAACCTCTTTTCTTATCTCCCCACATTCCTCTTCACCTTCCCTTCCACACATTTCGCCACCTCCCCCTCATCATTCCTCATCCCCCCTCCCTCTTATCCTCCTCCTCCCCCGTCTCCCTCTCCTTTTCACTCCTTTTTTCCCACTGTTTTCCTTTTCCATTTACCTTTCCTAATTTTTTTTTGTTCGTTATTACATGTTTGATTATAATTCCCTCCTTCCTCAATGATTCTCTCTCTCTCTCTCTCTGTTTCTACTCCCTTCCTTTTCTCTTCACTTATCCCTGTTCCATTCTCTTTTCTTTCCCATCACCCGCTCCATTTCCTTCCTGTCTTGGCCTCGACAACTTTCATTTTTTCTCTCTTCCTTCTTCATTCTTCCTGTCGTTTCACCTCCCTCCATTCCCACTTTTTCATTTCTTTCTCTCCTGGCCTCTCCACAACCATATTTTTCCACCTCTCCACTGTCCGTCGCTTGGACCTTTCCCATCCTCATTGGCCTTCCTTTCTGATTAATCAAGGCGAAGGAACTCGGCCGACAGTTGTAAGTAATCTGCATCTTATGTATAGACTGGAGAGAGAAGTTGTAATGGAGGGAGGCACAGGAACAGATGATGTTGGCAGGGAAGTGGGTGGTAGAGGGAATTCGAATATATGTAAGAGAGAGAGAGAGAGAGAGAGAGAGAGAGAGAGAGAGAGAGATTGGACACACACACACACACACACACACACACACACACACACACACACACACACACACACATACACACACAGGAGTATAAGCAGGTGTCGTATGTTCATGTTTTGCAGCGTGTAAATGTTTTTCCTTGCTGGTAAGTAACAATAACAGTCGGGATAATTTACGTGTTAGGAGGCCGGCCCAGGTTTAATGCTTCCTTCCTGCTTGTTCTTACCCGACTATTTTCTTATTTTCTGGCTTTTCAGTAACTGGATTTTCTTTGTTTTTTGTTTAGTACTTTTCTTTATTTTTTTCTGCAGGATTTTTCTTGTCAACTTTTTTTTTTTTTTCACTCAGCGCTTTTCGTTTTGTGGCTTTTAATTTTTTTTGTTCTGTTTTTCGCTCGTAAATGTTTCTCTGTGTTTTTCTTGACATGGATTTCTCTTTGCCGGGAACTGTCTTCAACTTTGACCGTTTCTTGTTTCTGGTTCTGACCCCCCCTTTCCCTTTCTCTTGATACATATAGGTAATTCATGATACCGTACTTTTTAATGTTCGTTTTCCCTCTCTCTCTCTCTCTCTCTCTCCGACATTGTTGCTGTTTATTATTTTTTCTTCGTAATTCTAAATTTCCCTTTTAGACTAATATTAAGCGTTGATTTTCTTTACCAAACTAAAATCTCACTCTTCCCGTTTTATCTTTACTAGAAACATTTGTTTTACTGTTCGTAATTTTTCTTGCACTTCGCTACACTTTTATCTTTGACGGTTTTCTTTTCTGGATCTAAGTAAAGAATCACAGTTTTTTGTGTCCTGAAGCTGTTTCTATTGCTGATAGCTCTTTATACCTTTGACTTTTCCACAGTTAGTTTCTTTAGCTCCTTACTAGTGTCTAATAAGTTCATCTATTTAGAATATACCGTGTATATGAAGTACACCGTATATATTGTAAATATACTTTCACCCGTTCATTCTCCCCTCAAAAATGAGAGAGAGAGAGAGAGAGAGAGAGAGAGAGAGAATTTTGTGGGTAAATGTCTGCTCTATAATCAAAATTATAGTACTTTTTTATACTCTTGTCACTTCCAGATGATATTATTCAACATGGTAGTGGTTTCTGTCGTCATTGAGTTAACAGCCCAGGAGAAACCCCTCTGACGAAAGGATTGTAGGCTAAATAGAAATGATTGGACGTGGTGTGCAGTCTCTAATGGCTCTTGTTTACTGCTTCCATTCAGAAGTTCCTGTTTTGATGCTCTGTAATTAATGTAATAACTCGTGTAATTTTCTCATTATTGTTGTGTAATTGCCTTTTAATTAGAGTTAAATTCCGGATCTTCATATTTTATGCTCAGTTTCACTTTTAATATCATGTCCTTTGTTCCCCCCAATTCTCTATCCTTATTTTTGCAGATCCCATGCTGCATTCTTTCTCGCTCTCTCTTTTTTTTTTTTAATTATCCCTCCAGTCTGTCAAGCTCCTTCAATCCTCATATCTGAGTTTCACTTCACTTTCTTTGTATGATTTTCCATTTCCTGCTTACGTTTGTTCCTCAGCCGTCGTCGTCGTCGTCGTCGTCGTCGTCGTCGTCGTCCTCCTCCTCCTCCTCCTCCTCCTCCTCCTCCTCCTCCTCCTCCTCCATCTTCTTTTTATTCTTCTTTCATCAATCCTTCTGTATTAGCACCTCCTTTCCTTCTCCCTTTTTTTTTTTCTTCCCTTCCACTTCCCGTTCTATCCGTTTTTTTTTTCTTTTTCAAATATATAAACTATGTCTTCCTGCTCTTTTCAGTTCTTTCCCTGATCTTCCTTTCTTCTCTCTAATCTGACTTTCTCCTTCCCCTCCCTTTTCCAGCCCGACCTTCCCTTACCCTTTGTTCCCCTCTGTCGCTATTCCTCTTCTCCTTACCACTACCCCTCTCCTTCCCACCATTCTTTGCTTTGCGCTCCCCATTTATTTCCCATTCCTTCCCTTCCCTTCCCTTCCCTTCCCTTCCCTTCCCTTCCAGTGTCTTCGCCTTCACGACTTTCCCATCCAAGATTTTTCCTCCTCCTCCCATCTGCTGTCCCTCCTCCCCGTCCCCTCTTCTTTCCCAAGATGAAGTTAGACTAAGCGTGAATATAACTCAAGTTAGTATAAGTTGTTTCCCAGTTAAAGTATATGGAAAGTAAGTTCACCGCTAAGGACTGTGTGTGTGTGTGTGTGTGTGTGTGTGTGTGTGTGTGTGTGTGAGAGAGAGAGAGAGAGGGGTGGGGAATAATCCTCTGTAAATAACAACGCATAGATCTTCCCGCTTTTTGTTCTACAGTACTTTTCTCCCATGTACATTTATTTTTTCCTCCTCCTCCTCCTTCTTTTGTCCTCTTCTCCTCCTCCTCCTCCTCCTCCTCCTCCTTTTTTACTCCTCTCCTCCTCCTTTTTTTCCTCCTCTCCTCCTCTTTCTTGTTTCACCTCTCCTCCTTTTTCGTTTTTCCTCCTTTCCTCCTCATCCCATTTTTCTTCCTTCTCCTCGTCGCCCTTTTTCCTCCAATTCTCTTACTTCCTTTTTTCCTCCTGCTCCTCCTCCTCCTCCCTTTTTCCTTCTCCTTCACATTAAGCATAATTAGGCTCAAAAAATGGGCTGCAGGCGAACCGAGGCGCTGTGCTAATTATGCGCATTTATTTATTCTCAGGTCTGATTACTTATGTTTATTCTTAATGGAGGTTGAGGAGGTGGGAATGGGGGGAGGGGGTGAGGAAGAGATGAGAGTTGATATTGGCGGAAGGAGAGAGGAAGTCACGAAGGGGAAGATGAGCAGGGGACGATGCTTGTAGAGGGGAGGGAGGAGAAGGGGAGTAGGGATTGAGAGAGGGGAGTAATTAAGGGAAAGGTGGGGAGGGGATAATGGTAGAAGGAGGTGTGGATGGGTACTAGGGCAAGTGATGGTGGAGGGAGGGGAAGGGTTAGTGGCAGAAGGAAAAGAAAGGACACCGAAGGAGGATGGGAAGGGAGAAATGCGGGAAGGAGGGGAAGGAGGCACTGAGGGTTAGGATATGGGAAGGTGATGGGGAAGGGGAAGGGCTGTATTAAGGGAGGGGAGGAAAGGAGAATATGGGGAGGCGGAGGTAAATGAATGTAAACATTGACAAGGAATTTCGTAGATGGCTTCCAGGTTTTAGTTTTTCTTTTTTCAGCGTTTCTTTGAAGGTTATTGAAGAATGTGAATGTTGGTGAAGTTGTATAATGGATCACAGAGATAAGAGGATTTGGTATGGGGTGCTATTGAGGGAGAGAGAGAGAGAGAGAGAGAGAGAGAGAGAGAGAGAGAGAGAGAGAGAGAGAGAGAGAGTGAGAGAGAGAGAGAGAGAGAGATTGATTCAAATAGCCTATCATGTCTCCGAAGAAGATGATGATGATGATGATGATGATGATGATTATTATTTAATTATTATTATTATTTTTATTATTACGGTATTATTATTATTGATATTAATATTTTCTTACTGTCATCATCGTAACCTATTTGTGCGATTGTATTTGTGTATTTTGTGCTTGTGCGTCGATCTTTGTGTGATAATATTTCTGTGTTAGCTAGTTGTTACATATACCGAACGTGATGTAGTACCTCTTTGTAGTGTATATAGTACTTCATCCTTAACTTCATTAATACGGTGAGGCAGTCTTCTCTGGTTCCGCGTATATAGGCAGGCTGCATGTGTCCAGCAGCACCTGTAAATTAAGACACTTGTTCAGTAATAGCTTAGTTACCTGTATTCCATATTACGTCTCCTGTAAAGAGGTTTATGCAGTGCAAAACATATAATCACATCAGTGTCACAATTGTGGAAGTCTGAAACTTGGATATAATCGTGCAACCGGGGAAGACGGGAAGGACTGGAAGTCTTATGCAAGCTGTCTCCTGACCAGTTTATCCAGCTTCGGAAAAACTTTAGAAAATGAAAGGGTTAAAGAAGCTATATCACTTACCTGTAGTCGAAGAGTCTTCGACGTAGTAAAACTAAACAATAATGTCGTATTTGGGTTGAAGAGGTTAACTTCAAGCATCTAGTCATCCCTAAAATCTATACTAGGCCATTCTCCGGGTTTTATTTGTTAATTAATTTTTTTTTTTTATTGCGAGGAATAAAGAACAAATGGCCAAAAGACCGTAAGATTTTTCCCTTCACGAAAACAAAAACAAAAACAAGATAACAGTGTGCCAAGTTCAAGATCTGTTCTTTTCGAGATGCCTGGACACAATGCGTTTGAAAGACTGGAGATTATAGACAGCAGGAAATACAGTTTGAGGAAAGCAGCTCCAGAGTTGACCTGTTACATACATGAAGGACTGGAAGTAACGGTTAACTCTTTCATTAGATAGATGGACAGAAAAGGGATGAGATTTTGTTGCTAGACGGGTCAAACGCACCTGCCATGATGGTGGAGGGATGCAAGCAAACAGTTCAGAGAAGCAGTGACCATTGAAGTAGCGACAGGAAAGAGATAAAGACACAACAGTGCGGTGATGAGACAGAGGTTGAAGGGAGCCGGTAAGAGGAGAGTTAATGATACTAAAACCCATTGAATCCATTTTGTTGAGACGAGCTGTATGTGGGGAGCCTCCCCACACATGAGAGTTGTACTCTACACAGAGGCGAATAAAACCCGAGTATAGAGTCAACAACTGTGCGGGGACAACGAAGGCACGGAGTCGGCTTAGTACATCTAATCTCTTGGAAGCAGTTTTACAAGAGAGGTGATTATTTTGCCTAGATAAATCCCGAGAGAATGAAACCCAAAGTATGCTTAAAGATGATGCTGGATTAAGTTGGATATTGTTAAAAATTAGAAGATATGCCAGCAGATGAGTTTGACGGGTTGAAAGATGTAAGAACTTAACTTTTGAAGCATTAAAAACAACAAGATTACTTTTACTCCAATCAGAGGTATGAGCCAAGTCAGACATTAGGTGTGCCATAGCCTCATCTCATGTTTAGACTATTGAAGTAATTGCTGAGATGGACGCTGAGGGAAGGGGATGGAAAGGTGAAAAGTGGAGTCATCAGCGTAGGCTGTGAGTGGATAGAGTTACTGTAGACGTGCAGCGTCGAAGGTCATGGATGAGTAGAAGGAAGAGATCTGGTGACAGGACAGAGCCCTAAGGAACACCACTATTGATAGTTGTAGGAGAGGAGCGGTGGCCATCTTGCTGTCTCACTTCTTTTACACATTATTCTCAAATCCACACCCAGACACTCTCATTAACACTTTCACTACCATGGCGTCTTTCACTTATTCTTGCTACATTCACGTGATATTGTTTTGCTTGACAGACTTTAAACCTGCAGAGGTTAGTGATAGCCTTGTTTAACCGGTTCAGGAATATATCTTTCTCAACCCGCATAAAATGTGGCCAGGAGCCTGAATAAAGGCAGAAAATGTCTTCAGGCTGATGGGGTGATCACACCACACACACACACACACACACACACACACACACACACACACACACACACACACACACACACACACACACACACACACACACACACACACACACACACACACACACACACACACACTCTCTCTCTCTCTCTCTCTCTAACATTATTGTCTGCCTGTTTGCCTGTCTTTGCTTGTCTCGTTCACTTTCCCTTGGTACCTGCATGTCTGCCTTTATTTTCCCTTGTCGGCTTCTGTACTTGTCTCATCTCCGGCCGTCTTCCTGCCTCCCCTTTTGCCTTTCTTCCTGCCTCCGTTTCTTCTTCCGTACCTGCTTGTCTGCCTTTCTTTTCATGTCTCTCTCTTACTTTATCCATCTCTGTCTGCTTGTCTCGCTGCCTCATTCCCTTCTTTTCCTTTAGTTGCACTTCATTCTTCATTCACCCTTTCACTACCCGCGTCTCGTTTTCTTCTTCCCTTTTCATCCCTTCTTTCACGACACCACAACCGTCACCTCTCTCCTTTCCTTCCTCTCTTCATTCCTTCCTTCACGCTTCCACTGCTCTTGTCTCTTCCTCCCCCCCTCCTTTTTCCTTTCCCTTTTCCTCCCTCTTACTAAGCCACTTTTCTGGTCTTTTGGTTCCATCTTCAAACCAGGTAGGCCAGCCAGTATTCATGACTTTCGCATCTTTTCTCATTTATTTCCGTTATTTCATTTTTTTCTTTTTCCACATTTTAGTTCCACTTTTTCTTCTCTTTTGTCTCCTTCCATCTTTTTTCTTCACCCTCCACCTTCGTCTTTCTTCAGTTTTCATTTTCCTTTCTTCCTCTTCTGTTTCTTTCCTCCTCCTTCCCCTTTTCTTATAATTCCCTTCCTCTTTCTTTGCTTCTTGTACCGCCCTGCTTCCTTCCTCCCTCCTTCCCTCCCTCCCTCCATTCCTCCCTCCTTCTTCCCTCTCTTTTCGTCTGTCTCCCTCAACGCACCCTATTCTCTCACCTGTCTCATACCTCCTTCGCTCCTTCCTTTCCACACTTTTTCTACCCGCCTTTCCTTTGTGCTCACACTGCCTTCAACTAGTGTTCTCAACTCATTTTTCTTTTTCGTTCTTTTTCCCCTCGAAGATCTTCATTATGTTGAAAATTTCCTTCATGTGTATTCTTTTCCGTCTTCAGTCCTCATTGTCTGCTGTTCTTTTTTTTTTTTAATTCCTCCATTTACCCCTCCCCCCTTTTTTTTTCCTTCATGTTCTTCCACTCTCCGCTTTTTATGTTTGCATTCCCTACATCGTTTTTTTTTTTTTTTTTCTCGTCCGTAGTTTCATTGATTATTTTGTCCGTCTCATTTTCCTTTCCTTTTTTTTTTTTTTTTTTTTTTTTTTCAAGTACCCCTTCCTTCTTCGATTCTTTACTTTTACATTGAACCCTATTTTCTCCTGCCTCACCGGAATTCTCTCTCCAGCGTACTACAAATTCCTCACTCTTTGCTTCATCCCTCCCTCCCCCACATTCCCATCATTTCCACCCACTTCTTCCCCTCATCCCCTCGAATCCCCTTTTCTTTTTCCCGCCGTTTTCGGCTGGAGGGTTTAGTGGCGGGAGGAGCCTTCTTGCTTTGCCCTCCTTACCTTCTTACATCATAGTCATAGCCTCGTTTGTAACAAACAGCCTCGAAAGAACTATTGGGTCTGCTGCTGTCTGATTTCTTTTGTACTTCCTCCTCCTTTCAGTTTCCCGTCCCGTCCCCTCCTAATGACCTTACATCCCCACCCTTGCCCCTACCCACACCCAGGCCCATATCATTAACTCATAGGTCTTTATCTTGTGCAAAACACATGTGCTACACCCCCACCCACACCCACACACACACCTGTCCAAACACCATCACAGGTCTCACAAACACACGTAAATCCCACCCTTATCCCAACCAACCATTAGATCCATAATAATCCAGCCATTACACAGATTCTTAGGCCTCTTACACGCCGCCCATTCACGCCACCTTAAGGCAAACTGCCAAATTGTCCATTGACGCCAAATAATGCTTGTGAGAATGGAAGGGTTGGTGGTAGTGGTGGTAGTAGTTATTGTAGTAAGTTTGGGTAGTCTTTTAAGTAGCGGGGATCTGGCAACTTTGGAGATTAGAACTTAACTACTGACAGCCTTATGGGTACCTTTATGTAAGTGTGAAAGTGGCTGTGCGTGTTTGAATGTTTTATGGCGGTGTGTGTGTGTGTGTGTGTGTGTGTGTGTGTGTGTGTGTGTGTGTGTAGTAGGGATTGCATGTGTGGTAATGGACCAGATGCGCTTCATGCCGTGTGCGTGTGTGTGCGTGATTTCCAGGATGTGCGTAAGTGGATTGTGTTTATTTTCGTGCCTGTCTCTTGCTTAGTTCTTTGTTTATGTTATATTGTAAATTATATGTAAGGTGTAGTGTGGTAGGTGGGGGCGCTCACCATCCACTCACTCGATGTAGTGCTGCTGTCGGGTGTCTGCCCTTTCCTCTCCTCCATCCTTCTTTCCTTCCATCCTCTTCTGTCTTACGTTCCTTCATTCTATCCTTGTCCTTCTGCCTACGGGTGACTTTACATTCCCTCTTCTGTCTTTCCTTCCTTCATTCTATCCTCTTCCTTCTGCCTGTGGGTGACTCTGCACTGAGTGACAAGCCAAATAGTTTCCTGTACACCAGGAAACCATTTACTACGCTGGGTGGTAACCATATAACCAAATTTTGGCGCCTTGTGGTTTAGTGGGTAATTATTGCGCTCCAGTCGGATTGAGCCGGTAAAGGTTTATATCCAAGGGATGGTTGGGGTTGATTGCTCATGTAATGCCACTCAGGGATGGGTCAGGCTGGTCACTCTCATCTTAAATGTCGGGACCAACTGCCTAGCCCCGGGATCCTACGCTCCTCATGGGGCAATGTAGGATTGGATAATAGATAGATAGATAGTACTCTCTCTCTCTCTCTCTCTCTCTCTCTCTCTCTCTCTCTCTCTCCCCTGTTTATATTTATACGGTATATACCATTATAGCTGTGTGTGTGTGTGTGTGTGTGTGTGTGTGTGTGTGTGTGTGTGTGTGTGTGTGTGTATGTGTGTGTGTGTGCATTTCTTGCAGTGTGTAATCAGAAGGGAATACAAATACATATCCGGTAATATTGCATATCTGTTTACCTAAATGAAAAATTGATGGTATCTCATGCACGAATGTCAATGTTTTTTGTAAAGGAAGCAATTAATAGGTGGTAATGATTGTAAATGTACATTACCACAATCTACTGGACTGTACAGTAATATAAAACTATTTGGTGAGCAGTTTAACTTAATAATTAATAACCTATATTAGGCAATGGGCAATAATGAAATGTTACCAATGGAGATCCTGTGAAGACGGGCTTTGTAGTTTATTCATGGTAGTGGATGGTATGGGTGTAAAGGAGTGTACGAGTATGGGGTGAGTGAGACAGGCCAAGATGGCGGTGGGTGGTGAGGCAGGGCGGGATGAGTACACCCACTGAAGATGGGTGTATATGGTGGAAACAAAATTATCTTAAGAAGTTCACTGCTGGGCTGTAGGATGGAAGTGAATAAAAAAAGTGGGTGGAGTGGAGCGGATGAGACTGGTGTGGATGATGATGGGTGGTGGGAAGGGGCGCGAGGCAGGACGTACCGTGAAAATGGATATTGTAGGTTCTGACGAAGTTTTATCTTTAAAAATTCTCTGAGAACTAGAAGAAAGCAAGCACTCGTGGCGCTCATATAGCCACTGTCGTACAGTGCAGGTTATGAAAAGAAATATGTTCCGTGCCAGTTATCGTTGCTTCAGAATCCTTCATCCCGTTCTCTTACCATCTACTTCTTGCCTGGAATATAGATAGCATGGATTAAGTATATTTTAGCAACCCCTTGATGACGCACGACTTGTAGTTAATATTTGTAGCTCTTCTTTGTTTGCTCCTCCAATCGCCATTCTGACGTTCATTAACCTGTATATATTTCCTTAGAAATTGTTCACACACAAGGAGTCGAGTCGCTTCAAATCTGACTCAGTTGGCTGGCGTCACGTAGTACACATCTTAATTCATTTTCTCCTCATTCACAATCAGGTGCCTTCAGAGCACCGCTGTAGAACTTGAGAGATCGACAAATATCATTCAGTGAGCGCTCTGTTTTTAGAGATGGTAGTGATTAAAAAACACAGAGACAGTCTTTGTTTCAGCACTGTGAAAGAAAGGACTGCTGCCGAGGTGAATACGACAGGTAAGATTTTAAGATAGATATCTATGATTTCAGTACTTGCCAGATGTTTTACATATACTTACTCAGTCAAGGCATAGCATCACACTTCCATACACAAGATTATGCAGTAGTAAAAGCAGACATTCGTATGAGATAACTGCTGCGAGAGAATGTATCCATAGAGTTTAAAAGCAGTGAGGGGGTCACAGTAGTCAGGGTAAACAGTATTATCTGAGCACATTATCTACAGTGAAGTCTTATATATATAATTTATATATTTTGCTATATGCAAGGGATTTTATTCAGCTGAAGTAAATTTCCGAACCGGAATGGTCTATATGTACGGTGGTCTTCATGCAACCCATCACGGCGAGGGGTTCTCCTAAGCTGAAAAAAATCATTGGGCTGTAGCAGTGGGAAAAAATCGTATTAATAGTTTAAGTTGATAGTTTGATATTTCCTTCATCCACATTTTCAGGTTTATTTATTTTCAGTCTATTTTCATTAGTTTATTTCCGTCAGACTGTGGTTTTCACCCGCATGATAAATCTCAGCACACCTATAAATATCTGATATCCCATCTTCTTTTATTGCATCGCGTTCTCCCTTCCTCGTCCCACACCATCCTTTCATTCCATGTCCCTCTTTCATTCCATCTCCCGGTCTCCCCTTGTGTCATCTGTGCGATCATATATTCCCTTTCATATCCTCCATCAAATCCTCCTCCTTCCTGCCCCTCTTATTTCACTTTGTTCATCTGTATGTAATTGGCCCCGTCTCACTTCCATTTGCCGGATTACCCTCTGCTCTTCACCCTGCCATTTTATTTCTGTCTTCATAGTCTCTCCATCCATCTCTCCTCTCCCTCATTTATCATTTTAGCTGCCCTGTTTTTTTCCATATCTCGAGCTTTTTTTTCTTTTCTGAGCCTTGTGTAGTCTCTTTCCATGTAGTCTCTTATAGGTATTTTTCTTCATGTCTTCCGTCATTTAAATTTGTCTCCTTATTTTCATTGTACTTGATCCTCCTTCATTTATGCTGCCTCTTTTCTTTATGCATTTCTTAATCTTGTTTTCTTTGAACCGTCTATATTCTATTTTCACGGTGCATTCTGTCTCCTCCCCATCCTCCCATCTTATTCATGTTTTAATAGTCTCTATATCGGTCTCTTCTCTCCCTCCTACCCAGTTTTCTTTTATATTACTTCATAGTGTTCATCCTGAACCATATTTATTTCCACTTATTCCATTTCATATTTTCTTCATACCTGTGTCATTGTCTTCACTTGTTCTTTGTTTTTTTTAATTTTGCTTACGTCTTTCTTCATTTATGTTGCTTGTTTTCTTTACGATATCTTAATGCTGTTTTCTTTAGGCCGCATCTAATTTACACACACACACACACACACACACACACACACACACACACACACACACACACACACACACACACACACACACACACACACACACACACACACACACACTCTCTCTCTCTCTCTCTCTCTCTCTCTCTCTCTCTCTCTCTTTCCATTGTATTCCTTCCTTCACATTCCCTCCATCGGTCACTTCATTCCATATATCTGGTTTGCTTGCTGTATCTTTATTATTTCTTGATCTGTAAACTATCCGTGAAAAGAGGAAACTACATAGGAAAGAGGTACGAAAGTGTGTGAATGAGGGAGGGGAAAAGTGTGAAAATGTTCGGGATGAGTGTGAAAGAACGCTACAGGTAACATATGGAAGCGAACAAAAGAAAATACGGAACGACTCATTGAAGGCGCATGCCTGGGAATGTTGAGAGCAGAGCATTGGTAAACGTGATTGGTTTTGGTGATGCACAGTGAAGGACTGCGGTGCCTGAGAATGTGTCACTGGCTGTGGAGAGGCTGAAGAGTGGCAAGACTGAGGTAAGTACGGCGATGATAATGTAGTGGAGGGAGTGGAATGAAAATGTCTCTTGAAAATATTACCAGAAAGCTTGGATGAATGGAACTGTACCAGTGGAGTGGATGACGGCTGATACTGTGCAAATGTATAAAAGCAAAGGTAAAGGAAGCCAGTACAGTAATTATCGTGGGATATTATACTGAGTGTGTTAGGAAAGGTTTGTGAAAGAATAACTATACAAAGGGTTAGGAATATACTGGTATCAGAATGTGTGGCTAGAGATGAATTGAGAATAAAATCCCCAAAGAGCCTAACTGAACACCAAACTTGGGTTATCATGGGAACTTAAAACAACAGCGTATCTCTCACATCGTTGCAAAGCTTATGGTAAAGTAAAAGGTGTTGCTGAAGTGGTATTTCTCAACATTTCAAAGTGTGCATTAACATCAGGCGTTAGGTGGCACACTTCTTCATTAAAAATACATTTAGCAAGCTTGCTAGCTCAAGCACATTTCACACTTTCAAGTGTGGACGCCTGCACACTAAATTTCGACACAGTTTCCCTCGCTCCCTCCATCCATTTATCCACGAATCCTCTCCACACGTCACCATCTGCCATTTCTTCCTCTTCCTTCATCCATTTTCATCCTTTCACCAACTCTCTTGATCCACAAGTCATCTACTTACCATCTACCATCCACCATCCAACCACGGTCACCCTCATTTCATCCAACCACAATCACCATCATTTCATCCAACCACAGTCACCATCATTTCATCCAACCACAATCACCATCTTTTCATCCAGCCACAGTCACCATCATTTCATCCAACCACAATCACCATCATTTCATCCAACCACGGTCACCATCATTTCATCCAACCACAATCACCATCATTTCATCCAACCACAATCACCATCATTTCATCCAACCACAATCACCATCATTTCATCCAACCACAATCACCATCATTTCATCCAACCACAATCACCATCATTTCATCCAACCACAAACACCATCATTTCATCCAGCCATGATCATCATCATTTCACCCAACCACGGTCACCATCATTTCATCCAACCACGATCACCATCATTTTATTCAACCACAGTCACTGTCATTTCATCCAACCAGTCACCATCATTTCATCCAACCACAGTCATCATATTTTCTTCCAGCCACAGTCACCATCATTTCAGCCATCTTCCTACCGTCTCCCTGTACTCATCTCCCTTCATCATTGTCTCCTCTTTCTACATCCTCTCCGTTCTTCCCAACTCCTCAATCCGTATCCCTCCCTCCCTCCATCCATCCGTCATCCATCCATTGCCCGTTGACAGGCGGAAGGGGAAGGGGCTGCCAAGGGTAAAAAAATAATGGTGGACAGTAATTTGACAGGCTGGGTACTGGCGCTAAAGAACGACCCCATAAAAATACATTTCTATAAATTTCATTGGTAGATTAGCGGGATGGGGTAGGGGTGAGGGGAGAGGGAGAAGGGGCGGGAGAATTGAGATGAAATTGAGGGAAGGGAAGGAAGAGATGAGAGAACTGAGGTAAGGGGAGAGGGGAAGGGATGTTTGGAGTGAGGTGAGGGGAATGGAAGGTGGGGAGTGGGATGGAGGGGAGAGGATGATAATGGTAAGATGGTTATAGGAGTACACAGAAGTACATAGGAAACACAGATAACAAGGGACCTGATGGCCCATATCAAGGGTACGGTATCTGTTGGGGAAAAAATCTTCAAAGATCTAACCAACATCTGTGAGGCAAAGAGAGAAAATAGGAAGGTTCTCTTCCCGGCCACCACATTATTGGGGGGGGGGGGAGAGAAGAAAGGCACCATGCCGATTAAAAAGAACTAGCGTGGGAAGCTCTATTAAAAAAAAAAAAATGTAGATTTTGACCAAAGGTCACGTGTTCGGCCCAGGAACGAACCCGGAACCAGGCAGTTGTGAGCCGAGTGTACTTGCGATAACACCACAGGGAGCGGAGATATGCTCCTGACGACGCAGCCACCTGTGTGGTGACGGCGATATTACTGAGTGCTGCACCACGTTGCTGCTGCTGCTGACTCAGTAGACATACTGACCCAAATTGTTGCAGTGTTAAAGTGGCTGCGGACCAAAGCAGGCGTGTGTAGCATAAAACAGCAGCCGGATCGGAAACTGCCTTGTTCCGATTCCCGTGATTTACCTGTGATGTGAAACTGAGCCGACCATGACATTGCAATGTGAGACGTGCAGCCACAACACGTTGATATTGCTATGGCAGAGTATACTGTAGGTGGCAGCTGTGTTGATATTGCCATGCCAGAGTATACTGTAGGTGGCAGCTGTGTTGGTATTGCCATGCCAGAGTATACTGTAGGTGGCAGCTGTGTTGATATTGCCATGCCAGAGTATACCGTAGGTGGCAGCTGTGTTGATATTGCCATGCCAGAGTATACTGTAGGTGGCAGCTGTGTTGATATTGCCATGCCAGAGTATACCGTAGGTGGCAGCTGTGTTGATATTGCCATGCCAGAGTATACCGTAGGTGGCAGCTGTGTTGATATTGCCATGCCAGAGTATACCGTAGGTGGCAGCTGTGTTGATATTGCCATGCCAGAGTATACCGTAGGTGGCAGCTGTGTTGATATTGCCATGCCAGAGTATACTGTAGGTGGCAGCTGTGTTGATATTGCCATGCCAGAGTATACTGTAGGTGGCAGCTGTGTTGATATTGCCATGCCAGAGTATACTGTAGTGTATACTGTAGGTGATCCACCGCCAGTGTTGGCACATCTTTGGATCCTGGTCTAAGTGACTGCAGATTTCGTTACACCGTTTCCGTGGCTGATTACTTTGCAAATTACGTCAGTATCCGTTTATATATGTTAAGACGATATACATAGGATATAGAATAAGGTTTAGGTAGAGGGTAATGCAAAATAAACCAGTGAGGGAGAGATGCTGTTAAGCCTCCTATGCCATATACAATACGGCTCTTTGACTGGGATGCCGCCACGTAACACTAAACTATGTTAATTTTCGCGAGTATTCGGCATAATATTGCCACTTCTACATCATTAATTTTGAGTTTTAATAAGAAATTTGTGCTGTAATGGTGCTTATCACTGAAATAAATGTAATGAGCAGCAAAAAAAAAAAAAAAAAAAATCTGTCAGGCTAGAGTGGACCGAATGTGGGATAGACGAGCATGGTGAAACATCCTTAGACACATGTGCAATGTTGCGAAAGGTAATTCCAAGGACGCAAGAGTAGTTGTGTAGATAAACTCCTTTGCTGACCAAAAAACATGTTTCAAATGTGTATCCGTTCACAAGGCACGGCACAGATTTGCTTCTTCCCACCTCCACTGGTTGAAACAATGGTTGTATATAGCCGGTATACCCTGTCAGTCAGTGGTGTCCGTGTAGATAGATAGGTAAGTTTATTGACCACAGGATCACATCACAAAAGGAGTCATATACAATAATTTACTGGTCCTACATAAAATGCTATGAAATATATGTATGAAATTTCTTTGAAATAGCTACTCAAGAACTACGTAAAAAGAAAATCCCAAGAGAACAGTTTGAAAAACTACTCCCCAAGTAAAAAAAAAAATAATAAAATAAAAATGCTAAGTACCGTATGAGCGCAGAAAAAAAAAAAACGACAAATATTAGTAGTACGGATGGTAGAACAAAATATGCATAAAGGTTCAGTACGGTGCATCAACAGAAGTGGGAGTTTGATTGATTCAAGATTCACAGTGTTCGTGTGTAAGTGTATTGATCATTACGGTACAGTGTTATGACGTGTTCTGTGTGGAAATGACAAACGTCCTTATACTCAGGAAACACAAGGAAATCTAAGTGTTCACTTATCAACCTTCTCACTGGGAGAAGTTCCTCCAATAGATTAAAGTCTTGTTGAAGTAGTGTGAGTAAAATTTTAAAGTATCATAACCATTAAGGGATGTAGTAACACCAAACAATACCTGTAGCCTACACTGACCTTTAATTACTGCACAGATAAAATAGACGATTCCAGTGACGAAGAATGTAAATAGTTAACACCTTCACAATGACCATCAGACAGACAAACATTAGGCTGTTTTATTCCGCTTAGGAAGGACCTTTAATAGTGAAGGATATATTTATGTACTACTCTTCGGGATAAAATGGTCTGGAACATATATGGACAATTACGTCCTCTGACTGAAGGGATTAAATGGACAGTGGAAAAAGAGGTCGAAAGGTAAATAAGGAAGAACCAGTAAATATGTGGAGAATAAATGTAAAAATGAGGAGGAAGAAAAAAAAAACTGTAGGCTATACCGGCTCATGAAGCTTCAGGCATGAGAGGACGTATGGGAAATTGAGGGCCATGGCGAGAATTGACGAGAGTTTTGGTGCTGTTTTCCAATGACGCCGTCCACACCAGCGGCAGAATGACGCCTATTGAAGTTGCTAGTATCACGTCTATCAATAAAAATAAATCAGTCGGCGTGTCAGGCCCTATCCACTGAATAAATGAAAATACAGGTGGAGGGAGTACCATCGTTACTGTCAATTACAACTGATCGCTTTTGTAAAGATGAAATTTACTCTGTGTAATCTGTTGACAAGGTACCAGACGCATCAATGAAAAGACTTACCAGTGCGTCAATATACAAACCATTATGTATACATGTTTTGTAGATTTGAAATATCCGTGTGTGTGAGTGAAAAGTGGTGACAGTCAGTTGGTGGCTTCCATAACCTGGGCTGTAATGTGATGGTGATAATCCCGTCTCTCTCTCTCTCTCTCTCTCTCTCTCTCTGATTCATTTGTTTTCTATATTTAAACCGTTCGCACAGTTTACGTGTGAATTTGCTTGCTTCCTTAAATATGCGGAGAAAGCCTCTTGTACTATACGGAGAAAGCCTTCTGTTGTCTTAGAACTGGTAGGCTGAAGTAAGGCTGCCCGCCTCTCTAGCCAACTACGTACTGTACATGCCTGCCTTCCTGTCTGCCTCCCTCACTGCATACAAGTTGCTGTCTCCCTGCTTGCTTCATACCTGTTTGCGTGTTTGCTTACCTGTCTGCCTGCCTCTGCCAACGTATCAGTTTTTCTGCCCATCTGTCTGCTTACCTACAGTACCTACCCAACTACTTACCCACCTACGTATATGAATCTGAAATTAATAAAAATCAGTCTATGTGTTTGTACAAATTAATCCCAGTCATATTTTGTTCGTATTATGATGTTGAGCACTTCAAACCCTTCAGGTGACTTTGGTTGGAATATTCATAAAAGTTGTAACAGGCTTTTAACGCTTTTAATGTGTGTGTTTTCCATGACTAAACTGCCTGTCACATTTGTCATCACTCAGGTCATCAGTTTATAAAGACACCAAGCGCTGCCATCACTAAAGCTGGTATATTGTTATTATCATCATAGCCACCAAACGCCATTATCACCACAACTTGCCACCATACAACACACCTGTCATCACCATGGATATCATGATCACTACAGTTACCTACTAGCAGTCCCCATCATCACTTCAACTAGTCTTCATCAGAGTTGCCAGTCACCACAACTGTCTTTCAGTATCACAACTACTATTGATCATCGTTATCATCATCATCATCAGCAGCAGCAGCGGCAGCGGCACGGCTATTGCCACACTCATAACAACCACTACCACAGTCTTTACCACAACCACTACCACAGTCATTGCCACAACCATTACCACAGTTATTACCACAACCACTACCACAGTCGTTACCACAACCACTACCACAATCATTACCACAACCATTACCACAGTCATAACCACTACCACAGTCTTTACCACAACCAATATCACAGTCATAACCACAACCACTACCACAGTCAAACCACAACCACTACCTCAGTCATAACCACAAGTCCATAACCACAACTACGACTTCAGTCATAACCACAACCACTACCACAGTCATAACCAGTCAACCACTACCACAGTAATAACCAGTCAACCACTACCACAGTAATAACCAGTCAACCACTGCCACAGTCATAACCAGTCAACCACTACCACAGTCATAACCAGTCAACCAGTACCACAGTCATAACCAGTCAACCACTACCACAGTCATAACCAGTCAACCACTACCACAGTCATAACCAGTCAACCACTACCACAGTCATAACCAGTCAACCACTACCACAGTCATAACCAGTCAACCACTACCACAGTCATAACCAGTCAACCACTACCACAGTCATAACCAGTCAACCACTACCACAGTCATAACCAGTCAACCACTACCACAGTCATAACCAGTCAACCACTACCACAGTCATAACCAGTCAACCACTACCACAGTCATAACCAGTCAACCACTACCACAGTCATAACCAGTCAACCACTACCACAGTCATAACCAGTCAACCACTACCACAGTCATAACCAGTCAACCACTACCACAGTCATAACCAATCGACCACCAGGCTACCAACCTAGCGGTACTAAAAGGGTGAATATAATAGTTATTTCTGTGCATAATGAGTTAAGCCTCGACCCTTGTTCCTTCATTTGGAAATCAGATACCTCATCATCTCAGTGTCTTCTCGTACCCGTCCGTCCTTCCTTCCGACTTGGCGGCAAGTCCCGGAACATTTTGAATGCTTTCCTTGTCAGTCCTGTTTCTGCAAATATTCCACAGCAAGTATTATAAACCGAATGAATTGGCTAAGTGAACACCACCACCACCACCACCACCACCACAAGCAACAAAACAGGGGCCTATGGTAGTGACAGTAACAAATTTTTACTGGTCATATCCTTCTCCTCCTTCCTTCCCTTCCTGCCACCCTGCCCCTTTTTCCTTACGATTCTCCTCCCCCTCAAGAAACGCTAATATTACTAAGGTTAAATAGAGGTTGAGATCTTCAAAATGCCAGTTTTTGTGTCTGGGAAGGGGGATTTGTAAGCGAGAGAGAGAGAGAGAGAGAGAGAGAGCACAGGTGTTGTATTTCTTTTTCTGTTATTGTGATGCGAGGAAGAAAGGGTGAGAACAATATGTTAACATGGAGAGAGAGAGAGAGAGAGAGAGAGAGAGAGAGAGAGAGAGTCACAGTGCAAGTTACACAATGGAGGGAAATGTGAGAAAAAGAGGGGGAGGAGGAAACTGAAAGGAAGAAGGGTAACAGTGGGAGGGAGGGGAGTGAGGAGGAGAGCTGGGTCACACAGGCACACCAAGAGACCGTGGGAATGAAAGCAAAACCAAAACAGTAAAAATGCCAGAGCTGAGGGAATCACCACCTGTGTTATCAGTGTAAACAAACCTTAGCCTCACCCTCACCAGGGTTTATACTTTATAGTATAACTCGCTACAACAGAGTAACCTTTATTCAGCTGACGAGAACACCCCATTAGTGAAAGAATTAATTAATGCATTAGCTAAACCTTGCAGGTATAAAAATCCTTCAATCTCTTCTTTCCGATGACGTATTTTCATTGTACTCTTACCATCTCCAGTCGATATTGTTCAGCCTTGAAAAGCCCATTTTTAGTATGCCTAACGGGGTTGGATGCAGTTTGCTAACCCCTTCACAACCTGATGTCTGTTCTCAAGTTCAGTAATATCGTTTGGAATTAACAAGAGTATATAAAACCAGAAAAGTGTTTTGTGAGCGCGTGACGATCGAGCGAGGTCATGTCATCACAGTTAAATTCTACAATCTTGACGAGCAAGCGAAAGCCATGTCATCACAGTTAAATTCTACAATCTTGACGAGCAAGCGAAAGCCATGTCATCACAGTTAAATTCTACAATCTCCTCTGGCAGCCTGCCGTGTCGACGAAACTGAAACGATAGAGACTTGGTTGTTGATGAGATGATTAAAGCCAGAAATGCGATGGTTTCCCTGGTGATTTCACCATCAAAACATGGTAAAAACGTCACGTAGCAAAAACGGTAATGTGAAATTAAAGGCAGAATTTCCGATCTTTAATTGCTACAGCTGATGCCAAAAAACACAGTGTTACGGCGGGATATCTTTTTTAATTTGATTTCGTAATTGAGGCACTCACCAATTGGAGCCGAAAACTGCCATGGAAAACTCAAGATTCCAAGGGGTTCCTACGCTTATATGGGTGAGTTTTTAGTAGATAACAAAATTAATTGAATGAATGTATCACATACAGAAAGAATTTCAACTCTACTCCACATAGGAGTAAAGTTATTAGCTTCCGCTGAGCATGACGGTCTGGCAGGGCAGGGCCACTCATTTCCAGACTTAACTGAGTAAACATAGCTCGTTTGCGCGTCATTAATCACTGGGCTGAATGGGTATAGTAAGAATTGTCTGGGGTAGCAAGATTAAAGTGAGAAACACGGGGTCTGACTGAAGTTAAATACGATTTGCACCAGTCTTGTGTGAAACACTGCGCCAGTATAGACGGTTCAGTAGCAGTGTTCATGTGGTGGGGTGAGAAGTGAGTGATCTGTTAGACAAATGGAAACGGTCTTTCTACTTTATATCCAGAGTAGGACAGAAATTGAGTACTGCAGGTGGGGTCATGATGGGTGGCTGTTGATAATGGTTTTGTTTTGAAAAGATTAAGTAGCCTAAGTTTTTGTGCCGGTATTTTACTATAACCCGACCCTATTAAGCCATACATTACTGTGGATGCGGGTGGGGAGTTTCTATTTATTGTCTGATGGTTTAATCAGCTTAAAGAGCTTAATGATACGCATCCAATGTCTTATCCCAAGATTCCCATAAATGTTCGTATCCGTTTTTGTAAGTTCACTGAGAGCTACTCTACTGCTATATTATGTATGATAACCAACTTTCCTATTTTTCTGTTCAAGGGAATCTCTCAAGCATATATTAGTGGGAAAGAGGTGTGGGATGAAGGGGATGACGACAACGACGACGACAATGATGATGATGATGATGATGATGATGATGATGATGATGATGATGATGATGATGATGATAATAATAATAATAATGTATAGGAACTACATCAAAATATCTTTCATTCACGTGGGGCTTAATCCAAAACCCAGTCGAGTTTAATCCAGTCCAAGCCATGCTTAGTCAAGCCAAGCCAAGCCAAGCCAATCTACCCGAAACCGTAGTTTACCCCAGCCCAGCCTAGCACATGTAAATATAACTTTTTCAGCTGAACTCCAGTCTAACTCCTCCATTATAGCACCTCACCTTCGCTTACCCTCCACACAACCCGACCCAGTGCAGTCAGCCCATCATCCTAACCGAACCCAACCCAACCAACCAAACCCTTTTCCTTCCTCTTCATAAAAGTACAGAACAGTCAAATCCAGTCCAATCCAACCTATCGATTATGTTAACCACAGCGGCCTAATGACACCCCGACTCCACCCCATCAACCACTCAAGCTAATTCAAGCGGGTAATTGAATATGTGGCAGTAATTGTGCTGGACGACCACTCAGTGGTGATTGAGGCTGTGGCCTCGTACCTCGTAATGGAATGGGGAGGATGTTGTTGTTGTTGCTAGTGATTGAAACTTTTGTTTTTTATTATTATATTTAGTCATTTTCCGGTATGATTTTTGTGGATGTGGAGATTTGTAACTGATTCTTCGTGCCCCCCCCCCCCTTCTCTCTCTCTCTCTCTCTCTCTCTTTCTCTCTCACACACACACACACAACAATCGTGTATTGTTTTACCAAGTCCCTTTGGTGTTCAGAGTGGAGTGGTGGTATGAGGGGACATCCATAACTGACCACAGTGTGAGGGTTAGAGGCGGTCACTGTGAGGGCAGACGGCAAGCAGGGAGGACAAGGGAAGTGGGAGGGTTTGCACAAGAGGAAGAGGCAGTGAGAATAAAATGCGAGAGGGAGAGGAGTGAGAGATGAGAGGGGAGCGGTGCACAGGAGAGGAGAGGGGAGCGGTGCACAAGAGGGCAGAGAAATGGGAGAGAGCTGGCAGAAACCAGTAGCGAAACTGGTAAAAGGTGAGGGAAAGAAGTGAGGGCTGGGAGAACGGAGGGAAGTGTGGCGGGTCCAGTTTTAAGATAACATACATAACTGACCACTCACTGCGAGTTGCAGGAGCTGCACGCGGCGAGAGAGAGAGAGAGAGAGAGAGAGAGAGAGAGAGTCGTGTGTGTGTGTGTGTGTGTGTGTGTAAAAGAGGACAAAGGGAATGAAACGGAACGGAAGAGGGAATAAATAGGACAGACTGAGGAGAAGCTAAAACATGGAATGTGGGTGAAGAGAATATAAAATGGAGAGTTAGTTCATAACTGGAGAGAAATAGTGAAGTAAGTGGAAGGGTTAATGATACAGATAAATGGAATGACAAATAACAGAAATAAACAGGCAGAAGACAAGTAATGAGAAAAATCTAACGAGAGGAAAGTGGGAAGAAAGGAAAAAAAAAAAAGACTGAAAATGAGTGGAGATATAGTACTGAGAGAGAGATGGAGGAGAGACAGTAAAGAAGATATAAGGAGAGAGATAGGTAGAAAAGGAAGAAAGAGTGAAGGGAGAGAGGTGGATAGGATAGGGAGTGGAGAACTTCCCACATGATATCTTCCTTTTCGTTCCATCCTCCTCCACTTTCGTCTCTTCTCTTCATCTTTCCATACATTACTTTTCTCCATTTTTTTTATATATAATATTCCCGTATTTTCTCTGGCCTACCCAACTGAAATCCCTAATGCCTGCCCCCAGTAATTACCAATCACCTGCCCACTTTATCAGTGCTGTTTTTAACTTAACAGCTTTCTCACTTCTCCTATTTTTATCTCTGTCTTTCATAGTATTTTTCCATATTTTTTTTTTCTCTTCCTTATTCTCGTCCTTCTTATCTTTCCCTTTTCCTCACCTTCTCACCCCCGTCTGTTTCTTTGCTGGGGCTCTCCCATATATTTTCCTGACAACAATTATCGTAATCTTCTTCCTTAGTTTTTTTGCTCTTCATTTCCTACACGTCTTTCATCCCTCATGTATCTCCCTCCATCCTTCTATCCCTCCTCCTTTCCTCCCTATCCCTCTCTTCCTTGCACTCCGCCTTCTGTTCCCTCTCTTCCTTTTTTTCCTCCCGTCACCACCTTCCCATCTCTCACCCATTATTTTGTCTTTATCCTATCCTTCCCCTGTTTCCCCTCTCGCCCTCCTATTAATCCCTCTTCTGTTCTCCCCCTCTTTCTCCTTTCCCTCTCTTCAGTCCCCTTTTCCATCTTTCCCTTTCCCATTTCCCTTTTTTCCCTGCCTTCCTCTCTCCCACTTTTCCCTCTCTCCCTTTTACTTATTCTTTCCCTTTTTACCGCTCCTCCTTGTCTTCCCCTCTCTTTTCACTGATGATCGTATCTCCCTCCCCCCAGCAATGACCCTGCTTTTTCGTCCCCCACTTACCCTGTCATACCTCTTCTCCTCTCTCCCATTCTCTTCCTTGCCCTTCTTCCCTGACTCTCTTCCCAAACCTTCTCCCAGTCTCTGCTATTCTCTTCCTTCCTTCGCTTTTACCCATTAACCTACACCTTATTTTTACCGTCCCTCCATTCCCTCATCCCTGCCCCTACCCTACTGTCTCTGCTTCCCACCTCGCTCTCCCGCCCTTCTCTGCCCTGTACCCCTCTCTCCTGCTCCCTGTCAACAACGACATCCCCCTCTACTCCTCTTTCCCTCCCTACCTCCGGGTAATCAAAGCATCTGCATCTACCCAGCCACCTCGTTACCCCATTAGCTACCCCACCTGCTAATTATGCAAGCACCATAGTGCTCTCTTATCGACTTTCCTCGCACTTCCATCAGCATACCCTGAAGATCGAGGGAACAACACACACTCGAAAACTGATACTGATCCAATGACTATAAAGTATCCATTATTCCTTATGCATGTAATCTCAACCATTGTGAAAACTATAGCGTCCTGCATTTTTTCTTGACACTGTACGTACGTATTGCCTTCATAAACCTTCCATGTTCACCGTATCATGTGCTTTTACTAGATCAACAGAAGCAATTACTGGGACCCTTTTTCATTTACTTTGTTCAATATCTGCCGTACTTCAGTTATATGATCCATACATCTCCTACGGTATCACTCCAATAACCACCTCGGGTCTAGATTCACAAACAATTTTACGATGAATTCCGTGTTTTAACTGTTGTTTGTTTTTACAGGAAGGTAGAGACACAGCAGAATCTTACCATGTTTCGTGTTCTTTGGGCAAAACCACATAATATTTCTGAAAAAAATATTCTGATGGGTATGATATTTTGTTTTTTTAGTGGGCATAGTATATGATATTTTGTTTTTTTAGTGGGCATAGGAAAAGGACTGCAGAATTTCCCTTTGTCTTGTTCATCCTGCAGATATCTTTGGTACAATGTAGGATTTATCTTGTGTGTTTGTGAATCCCACACTTTTTCATCACTAACCCGACAGTCAAATATCACTGTTTTCTTTATCTTTTCAGTAGCTGTTTTTCCGTACACAGTAATTTTACACTCACCTCGGTCGCCTTTACTTTTGTATAAGGGTAGAAGCTATTCTTTGTTTTAATATCTACTTTGATTTTTTTTCTGTGCCCCTGTCTTATATATTAACTTTTTTCATCATTTGCTTCTGTTTTGTACTTTTCTTTCTTTCTGGTTATTGCTATATTTTTCTTCTGTCTCTCTTCTTTTGTATTTTGCCCGTTATTCAATATATTCTCGTCTTTATCGATGCACCTCTTTGCTTTTCTGCTTCATTGTTCTGTCTTCCCTGTTAATAATGTAGCCTGCTCTTTTCTTGCCTTTCTGCCCTTTCTTCTATTTTTTCCTTACCCTGTTCCCTTCTTAATTTCTTTCACCTCATTTTCTTTCTTTTCTTCCATACTGACCTTCCTTCCCTCCTTCCTTACTTTCCTTCCCCGTTCCTTCCTTCCATTCTTCCTCCTTTCTTCCCTTTCTCCCTTCTGTCCTTCCTTCCTTCATTCATTCATTCACTTATGCATTCCCTTAACACCTGTTTCCACCCTTCCTTCTTCCTACCTTCCATCCTTCACTTCTTTCCTGTTTCCCTCCATTCTCCCTTGGTGCTCATAATTCCATATAATTTCGTTTTATACACGCTCGCATAATTCCTTTCTCCCCTTCCATCCTCTCTCTCTCTCTCTCTCTCTCTCTCTCTCTCTCTCTCTCTCACACACACACACACACACACACACACACACACACACACACACACACACAGAGCAGAGATGAGACAATATTATAAGGTAAATTATCAGTTCAGTACTTTCTTGAGTAGATTAATATTTCCTGTACAGTTTTTGGCAGATTAATTAGTTGGCCACTTTAACATAGGCCAAAAATGCCATCGCGCCATCGTCAATGCTAAACTGTAACAAGAGATTGACACTAGCATATGGTGGTAGGCACGAAGTTCTGTGCAGCAGATTGGATGTGTAATCGTGGTATTGTCTTACTCTGTGATTGAACTGTAACGAGAGATTAACATTGGTAGATATATGATGCTAGTCACGAAGAAGTGCCATGAACGACTTTCGTACTGTTTACTTTTTCTGCCATTGACCTGCAACAAGAGATTAATAATAGAATATGGTGCAGGTCACGAAGAAGTGCTATGGAAAGGATGTTGAGTCGTAGTATGGCCTTATTCTGCACTGCTGTTGGATGTATGCCGCAAAATAACGAAATAATGCCAAATTAAAGTAGGCAGACTATAAGCTGGGTCTTTTTACTCAGCACAAGCCTTTCATTGTTGGGGACAAAGATGTATATGGTATTGGGTAACGTCAGAGGATTTTATGTAAGTGAGGGTACTTCGTAAGGCATAGTCAACCGTTAACATCAAAGAAAATAATGTCAGAGTATGTGTTAAGTATGGTAGTTGCCTGACAGCCTCGCACCATGTAACCCAATAGTGCTGTTATGTCCGCTCCGTGTTTGCCCAACAGATTATACTGCCTGTTCTTTACGCTTCCTCCTTAACCACCAGTATCATTCCTCCTCAGCCGTAACACAGATTACTGTCGTTGGAAAGGAAGCATAGCGTGTTAAAAGGATTAAAAGGAATATATCATACCGAAAGAGCCTTGTAATCCTGTGGTACATATCGGTATTATCTACTTATACAGTTTCTCTCTCTCTCTCTCTCTCTCTCTCTCTCTCTCTCTCTCACAACAAATGTTGACTCTTCTCTCCTTATTCTGTTCGTTCCCGTTGCTTTCCTTCTTTCCTCCCGTTCACTCTTCCCTTCTTTATTCCTCTCCACCACGGCTCCTTGTATCTCCCTTCATTTTCCGCGTCATCTTTTTCCATCACCATTTACATACCCTCTCCGCGTCCACCCTACCCCTCTTTATCCTTATGTTTCTCTCCCCCATCGTTATCTCTCTTGCCTGTATATTAATTTCACTTAGTTTTCATCCCTTTCCATCTCCTTTAGTCATATATAGGGTAATGTCTTTCTGTCTATATGTATCTGTCCCCCTGCCTACATTTACAGTATAACCCTTAGCCCTCTCACGGTACCATGTGCATAGAGATGCTACACTCTATTATATTACCGTATGTATAGCTTGCCGCGTGATATTGAAACACACACACACACACACACACACACACACACACACACACACACACACACACACACACACACACACACACACACACAATTATGTTTCTATTTCACCTCCCTCCCACTCTGATTCCGTTTTTGTTTTCCAGTCGTTCTTCCTTTTTGCTTGTTAATTTTTCTGGTCTTCATTATGTCGAAACCTGATTATATTAAGATAATAAGATGCATTGTACCATTCCACAACCGTGTCAGTCCAACATAAATGAATTGGATACTAGTTGGTGTTCCATCTGATGATATTACGCTACTTTCACAACTTCAGTACTAAACTGTGGTTGCATGAAAGTCGATGAGCCTTAGCCATGAAGTAGGCATGTCTTTCTTGGTTACTGGTCAGATCCACCTTCCGATCTGATGAGCTGAAAGGGGTTATGGATCTTTATCAGATGAACACAAACGACTGCAGCTGATGTACAGTAGATGAAAATTAATGCGAATGTCAGTGGCCACGTCTTCATGGGCTGGGTTAGCCCCAAAATACAGACCTTTGCCATCCATCCCTACTCAGCCTATATTAGGTCTTCCTCCTTGACTTGATCCACTTGTCCGTCCTTTTGCAGTTTATTTCACTCAGTTCAGTGACAGAATACGACTGTATTATGGTGCTGCAACATTGCTATAACATTACTTCGTTACTGGTATCATATTCTTGTTAATCTGTTGTTACAACTCAGCACGCGAGATGAAGAGATAGCTCTGTTAAGCCAAGTTTGAGTAAAAACAGTATCGTGGTCTGCCTGTTCTGTCCAAATCTTGCAAATTTACACACGTCACTCCAACAGAGGCCTACAAATGCACAAGCTTGCCTTTAATACAATACTGATTCTATAAATAACGTTTTACTTACCATAGTCAGTGAAACTTGGCAACAGTGAGATTTCATCACACACACCAAACAAGTATATTAGTGCCCCGGAATTTGCCGCACTAACTTCACGAGGTGATTTTGTGAATAATTTCAGTAAAACTTGGTCTGTCTACATGGGTCCAAGTTTCATCTATTATGGAATTAATGATAACCTCAAGGGTGGAAATGGTCTCCCTCATATTTAACCCATAAGGTCATCAGTATTTGTAGCTCAATAACGTTTGAGTATTGAACCCATGTTGATAAATACTTTTTACTCAAAATCAGCCGTAGTATCACCGGAAGTTAGTGCGTCAAATCCCAGGACACCGTGTATAACGTGAGAATATTAATGATCTCAGGCAGCATTGTAAATGATATATGAATCCATAATTACCAGTAGGAACATATGGTAGTGGTGTATGATCACCGGGTTAGCCTGTGACTGCACTACCATTATCACGTCAGTGCCACAGTGATCAGTACCAAGCCAGTACTTTTCATGGGCTACATAAAGTATTTACACACAAAGCATCACAGTGAAGTATGAATATTTACTGATGATGCCATGCCTGTGGAGAGTCCAACGTGCTGTCAAAATATTCCAGATATTACAGTGATCCTTACTTGACTCAACCATTGCAGTATGATTGCGGATTTTTATTTTTGCTCCCTCCAGTCGGTCAACATAGAGGAGACTTGGACTTTGAAGGGTTGAGAATTTAACACAAACTCTAATGACCGCTCATTCCCTTCAGTCCGGTGACTTATTTTTTTTTCTTGCTACCAGCAGGCGATTATATTCAACTTAGGACAGACGTCTAGTAGTTCAGGAAGTAATGAAAGTTGTATCCTCCAGCTGGAAATGTGTCTTCTAAGGTAAATAAATTCGTCCGAAGGTGGCAAGAACAGAAAAAAATACGTCTTCGGATTGAAAAGATTAAGCTTAATAAAATAATGTTGCAGCAGCAGGAAAGAAGTACAAAATTACTTCCCCGTCTAAACAGCCACCACACCCCCAGCAGTAGGAATGGGATACAGATGAAGCACGGTCACAGATATATGTGGAATCTCTCTGATGTTTTGAAATCATGCACATGAATGCTGTATTCTAACATATATAAGGCTGAGAATAATTATATGATGTAAGGTTAAAGTATATAATTTGATGACCCTTCACTTACATAAGAGATTAGTCATTAACTATTTTAGTTTCTTTTTTCAGATATTTGTTATTTTTCCATTAATCTCTCATCGTTATTAGCATATTCTTGTGCCACCAAATGATTTTATTGAAGTTAGGACTCCCTGGTAATGACGATATTAATGAATTCTGAACTCTTCATATCGAAAAGCCTCGCCAAAGCTGAATATAATTGAAAGTAGTCACTATGAAATGAAAAGGACCTCACCGAACTGAAAGAGTTAATTGTATTTTGTGCAGATAAAGCCAGATCAGTGTTACTCTAACTGATTCTTCTTTATGCGATACTTTGTACATTCAGGATTTTTAACTTTTGCCGGTATAAAGGAAAAATTGGACGAGTGTGTGTGTGTGTGTGTGTGTGTGTGTGTGTGTGTGTGTGTGTGTGTGTGTGTGTGTGTGTGTGTGTGTGTGTGTGCGTGCGTGCGTGCGTGCGTGCGTGTGTGTGTGTGTGTGTGTGTGTGTGTGTGTGTGTGTGTCTGTGTGTGTGTGTGTGTGTGTGTGTGTGTGTCCTCATTTTCTCGCTCCTCTTGTAGTTCATTCTTCTTCCCTGTGAGTCTGCTCCTTCCTATTTTACTTTTCTCCTTTCCCTTTTGCTGTTTTCTTCTTTCCTTCATTTTTAATCCCCCGTCCATCCCTCACTTTACCCATGATTTTTTGACACTCCCGTCTCCTCGTGTCATCTTGTTTATGAGTCTGTTTCTTCGCTTCGATTTCGTCATTCCATTTTTTCCTCTTTCTTATTTTTTTTCTCACCCTTCTTTATCATTCACCTCTTTTCTTACTTCTGTTTTTTTTTCTTATTATTTTTCCCATATGGATTTCTTCCTTCAGTTTCCTTTTCTTTCCATGTATGTACTGTTTCTTCATTCCTCTAGTGTTTTTCTCCCTCCCTCCTTTCTTCCTTTATTTCCTCTTCTTTTAATCTTCCTGCCCCCTCTTTTTCTTTTCTCTTCCCTTTCAGTTTGTTCCTTTTGTTTGTGTTCCCGTTTCCATGTTTTATCTTTCCTTTCATCATTTTTTTTAACACCTTATTTCTCTTCTTCATTCTTTTATCACTTCTTTCCATTTTCCTACTTCAATGCCATTCCTTTATTTTATTTCCTGTTAATGTTTTTCTATGTCTTGTCTTCTTTCTTTTCCATTTCAACATTTATTATTTTTTTTATACACATTTTTCAATCCTTCCTCCGTCTTTCCATGTTCATTAAGGCGCTTCCTCCTGTCACTGACCAGCATTTTTCATTGTGGTTTCTTATGTACGGTATATTTTCATTTCATATTCTTGCCTCCTTGACACATTTTTTCTCTATTCTGTGTGACTTCTCCCTCTCACATAGTCTTCTTTTCCTCTTCTGTTTTCATCCCCGTTATTTGTTTTATTTGGTCACTAAGTAATAGTCTCATTTTATTTTACGGTAGTTTGTTTGCATATTTCGGGAACGTTTTTACTCTATCTTCTTCTTCCTCCCTGTTTTACCTTTTCTTTTCCTATTCATACTTCTTCCAGTCTTTTTATTTTTTTTTTAAATAATCTTCCATTTTTTTTTTTCTGTTCCATTTTCCAGTGTCTTCTTTTGTAACTTTCTCTTTAGCTACCTTTTGACGTGTTTCTTTTCACTTCATTTTTGTTCTTAGTCTCCACTCTT
Organism: Coenobita brevimanus; assembly: GCF_032717465.1. Lineage (NCBI taxonomy): Eukaryota > Metazoa > Arthropoda > Malacostraca > Decapoda > Coenobitidae > Coenobita > Coenobita brevimanus. The sequence goes on from NC_137011.1 coordinate 31,181,507, forward strand.
TTTTCTTTCACTTGCCTTTCTATTTTTCATATTTTGCTTATTATAGTGAATCTTTTCATTGTCATCTCCCCAACTTTTCCTTTTCATGCTTCCTTCTGTTACCTCTTTTTCCCTTATGGATCATTTTCTCCTAATCCTTTTTTTTTTTATCATTGTTTTCTGCATTTCCCTGTCATTCCTTTTGCTCTTTTATGTTTTTTCGCATTCTCTTTTTTTCCCTGCATGTTTGCGCCTCCTCCGGCCAGTATTGTTTGTGTTCCATCCTTGTGTGTTTAATGTTTCTCTTTCCTCGCCACCCTTCATTTTTTTTTCTTCTATCAGAGTCCATATCATGTTTTTTTTTTTTTTCCTTACATCTGTATTTTTCTACTGTTACACAAATACCATTGCTGTAATTCACCTTATATTTTCTCTTTCCTTCCATCCCCTTTTCAAGCTGAATCTGGAAGGGAAGAGCAATCTTCTAGGTTTGGCGGGACACTTGTGGAACGCCCGTGTGCATGCATATGATTTGTTTAACCTGCAATCCACATCACAGAGTGAATTCATCAGTTACATAGAGACTGGATATGTTCAGTCTTCGGGAGGTACGAATGGTGTAACAAGAAGCATAATTACCTCGGAAACGAGAGGTCCTGGATTCGATCCCCGGGCTGACCACGAGACCTGTGGGAGGTATGGTCTGATTTACTCAAGCCCGCCTGCACCAAGAACTGAAATATCACGTACTGCAGACACCCACGTCAAAATTTGCGGCTTACCCTTCCCCTTTCTCGGTTTAAGGCATACGGTCGATTATTTCTTACACTCCACTTTCTCCTCTTTCCTTCCCAAACCTCCTTTTAGACGCTGACAAGAATCTTAACATTTTACTTTGTCATTGACAGACTGTGTAGGAAGCAGGGGACTGAGTTGCTTCTAAGGGACCAAGCTGTAGTGTAGTAGTATTCCCAAGTAGCTTTGATCAGGTTTTAACCATACCTGGTGAAAAGATATAGTGTCGGCCCAAGGGCGATCTGGGTTTCTTAGTACGATAGTTCAAAGACCAGGATCACATTGGAAGGTCTCCTTAAACAGTTTTGGTTCGATTTAGACCAAACATGGTGGAAGTGTTAAGGGCAAGACAGAAACGAATGAAGTTGATTTTGAGAACAATCAGTCATAGGTCAGCAAAGTCAAACTTCGACCCGTTTATGTCTATGTGTGAACAAGATAACTAAAACTGTTTTGATCAGATTTTGACCCATCTTAATGGAAGGTTTGAGGGTCAGGCAAACTGGCAAGGGCAGCGTATACGGTTTTTATCCAGTTTAGGTCAGACGTGTTGGAAGGGGTCAGGGTGAGCCATTGGTGATAGGATTCGATTTTGAGAACAACCAGTCAGAAGTCAAGGTCACAGGCTAAGGTCATAGTTCAGCTTGTGTCTGATGTAGTGCACTAATGTTTATTCCTTGTTTTTCAGCATCTGTTGTTCTTCCCTTGACTACTTTTTGTATATTCCTGATTCCTTTTGTCAGCCGATTTTTTTCGTGCCGCATGGCTAGACTTCCTTCTTCCCTCTTACCCTCCCTGCCTTTTATTTTTCTTTCCTTCATCCCTTTCTCCGTCCCCTCCTCTCTCCTTCATTCATCCACTTCTCCACCATCTCCCCCTCCCTCTTCCCACTCTTCTTTCTCTCTTTATTTCATCTTCTATCGCCCTCCTTCACTAACCCCTCTCGTCCCTGTATGTCCCTTCTTCTTATCTCTCTCACCTTCCCACTTTCATCTCTCCCTCTCCTTCTTAATTTCCTGTCTCATTCTTCTGTGTTTGTGTGTGTGTGTGTGTGTGTGTGTGTGTGTGTGTGTGTGTGTGTGTGTGTGTGTGTGTGTGTGTGTGTGTGTGTGTGTGTGTGTGTGTGTGTGTGTGTGTGTGTGTGTGTGTGTGTCTCCCGTGTTTTATCCTTGTATCTCTCTCCTTTCCTTTTTCGTTGCTTCCTCTCCTCCCCCTTTCTTTCCACTGTCTCTCTCTGTTCCCCTTCCCCTGTCTTTCATTTCTGTCCTCCTTGCTTTTCACACATCTCTCCCGCTCCTTCCCTTCGTCTCTTTCATCCCTTTCTGTGTCCCTCCCATCTTCTTTCATTTCCCCTTTCTCAGTGATTTCTCTGCTGCCTCCTTCATCCCCTCCTTTGAATGCCATATTTGTCCATCTCCCTTCCCATTATCTCCCCTCATGTCCATTCCCCTCACCCATCAGCAAACTCCCTTACGCTGCCGCAATCCCTACCATCATTACTCACCAGTGTTACCTACCAACTTGGCCTTCACTACCTGCCATCCTACTAGCATTAGCATATTTACCGTATCTACGGTACCAACTTTACAAGTTGGTAACAAGATTACCACAATTACCCACCATAATTAACTACCAGCTTTGCCTACAAAGCCTGCCTACATACCATCGTTAGCACATTTATCTACCAAGATCACCTGCTGTCTCTGCCTTCCACCATTAACTACCAACACAGCCTACCTAAATTATCTGCCAGCTTTACCTACCAAAACCCGCAATACCCACTGCACCTACTTGCCTGCCAACATTGCCTACATTGCCTACCGACTCTGGCAATGAATATTCCAGTAGTACCTGCCAACAATAACTACCAGAACATCCAGTGAAGTATGCATATAAAACCTGCCGTCATACCTTTGCCAACAGATTTATCTTGCAGTGTAACTTACTAACTCCATCTACTAACGTTGGCTTCGTCTTGCCCAACCGTACATACTAACTAGCTACCCACATAAACTCCCAGCTCTACCCGTCCACTGCGCATGCTAACTTTCTAAATTTACCTATCAACGTTTGAAAAATAACCTTATCAACATCTACCAACAATATAACCAGCACTATTTATTAACAGTGGGCCTTACCAACAGTTATAGAATTACTTACTTATACTACCAACATTATCATCAACATCTGCAGTAATACTTGCCATGGTTATTAACAACATTGTCCACATTAGCAATTTTTTTTTACTTGCTCATACATAATTGTTATTGTACCCAGAAAAATCACAGGTGGACACGATGCATATGTGAATGAGCACCGTGACTTTAGTAATAACGGCCAGGTTGGCATATCCTGTGAGGTGCAGTTGCCGACATGAATATTGATCCATTTTTTAATGATAAATAACGACACTGTGACCAGTGACTTCCAAAACTCCTTGTTGCCATCTTCGGAGCCCAGCAAACTTCTCAGAAAGTTATGTAGAATTTTTATCATTGTTTTACTATAACTGTGCATCTCCACTGAATTCCTTGATTGTATGTGGAGCTCGTCGTTATAGTATATGCATTTTAGAGCACCCTTCCTGCGTTTTTAGGATTAAAATAGTAGTTTATCCCATGTTATCTTTCCTCGTGTTATATTTCATGTTGCTGAAATATTGTGGTAAAATAGGCGTTAATACGACTGTTCATTGTGAAAACGATAATACTGTAACAACTTCATTCCAGTTATGACTTTTTAAATTCTTGTTACCCTACTCAGTTGTTTTTAGCTGAGGAGAAACTTTCCGAACAGGACGGATTAGATACATCCATCATTAATCCTTTCAGCACAAGAGAGCGATTTCTTCAGGTTAAATAACATTGGAAACTGTAAGAAGACGCCACCGGACAGAGGGGATTAGGGGAGATGATGAAGATGATAGTAATAATAATAATAATAATAATAATAATAATAAAGCGTGCTCATCTTCCTTTTCTTATTGTGAGCATTATGAGTTCCTTGGGCGCACCTGCCCGCCTCACCTGTCCTGTGAAGTAAAAACACACACTCCTTACACACCTGTCTCACCCACACTCCACCCACCTTTTTAGCATTCACCCACCTCCATTTCAGCCTCATCCTCCACTAAATAATATTCTGTGGTCTTATCCTCTTCTGTGTGTCTGGAGGGAGGACAGTGATATGGGAAGGAGGTCCGTAGGGGCAGGGATGGTTTGAGCGGTAGGAGCACCGAAAATATTTGCAGTTATTAATCATACACTATTTATCTGTCCTACTAGAGCTACTTTTCGTTTTTTTTGTACTAAGTTGATAGTGAATAGCTTTTGTGGTATGCAACTTCATTGATTCATAACGAGAAAAATGGATTTCTCCAGCATGTTATGTAATGCAAGATAACACGGTTTAATGTATAATCAAATGATTGTTATTTTCTATTCTTTATATAATTACAGATGAGTTTTGAATGTGATTTTATTGTCTTCATTATCTTTATTACATTACTAAATAATAGATTTTATTAAGAAACAAGAGGGGCACTCAGTGAAGCGCATCCCTCCAACAGTGTCAACGTAATTTCCGAACCACTCTTCATAATGGGTTGAGTTTTTTCATCACAGAAAGTGTTTTTCGGATCCATAATTTGTCATACGATCCGGATCGGTTCCAAACGTTAATCGATTGTTCCCTGGGACAATCTACCATCCAAATTTGGTCCAAATCTCTCTCGCAGTTTTTGGGCAATCCTGCTGACAGACAAACAGTCTAACAAACAAACAGGGGTAAAAGCATATTCTCCAGAACTAGTGAGAAATAAATATATCTTCACGAAATTGTTTGACATTAATCTTTTCATTTATTCACGGCTTCAGCGGAGAGCCTGTCGATGTTGACAATACGAAGGATGACATAAGACTGATGAATCACGTCTTCCTGTTGGCTGTCATGTTTGAAGGGTCTCCGGTCATCACTGTCGAACTACATGTAAGGGGGAATTACCGTTTGTAATTTTTTACAGTAACGACCTGTGGGTAGCTCCCGCCTTAGGGTGTAAGTCAGTTATTAGAATAAGACATGAGCTGCAAAGATAAGCGCCCTTACATGCCCACCAAACCCTCCACCTGACCCTGGCAAAAAAAAAAAAAAAAAAAAAAATATATATATATATATATATATATATATATATATATATATATATATATATATATATATAGCAACACCATGCATTATTAAAGCAATCTGGCATTAAAAAGAAATGAAAAAAAAATGATGAGAAAAAGCTAAGACCGTACTGGAATCCAGTGGTAATAATCATAATTTTAATGTGACTGTTTTACTGGGAGGGCTGAGTCTTAGGACCTCTTCCATAGTGGATGGCTTTTTCCAGGATGCCAAGTAATGAAATATTCACTCTTGTTTCGTCCTCCATGTCCATTTTCAGGGATGATGATGTCCATCGTGCAAACAGCATCATTACCATGGTTTCGATGGCATCCTTAGTGAGATCCACACCTACCCAATTAAGCTTACCATACTGAGGAGTCTGGTCCACGAGATGTAAACACACCATTATACCCATCACTCTCTCATACAAGCCCGACGAGACTCTTGGATGGCTTATGTGTCTTCCGTAAACTCTAAGACACCAGTGTCTCAGGTGTGGAAGAGGGTACAAAAGATTTCAGGAAAATTCCCGCAAGGCAGGTCCCCTGTGCTGCTGTCAAATGGTGAGCCTGTTGGTGACCCTGCGGCTGTGGCCGATATTTTTGCTTCTGCCTTTGGAGCGGTCAGCCGTAGAGATGCTAGCACTCCAGTTTTTGCCAGACACAGGGACGTAGAAGAGGCGAAGGTATTGAACTTCCATGAACTTCCCATGAACTCCAATCTGCTCTTTCCCTTTGTCACGACACCTCACCAGGGTCAGATGATATTCCTTATGCAATGCTTCGGCACCTGGGTGATGATGCAATGTCTTTTCTTCTCAAGCTTTTTAATAGAATCTGGAGAGATTCTTCTCTTCCTACCTCTTGGTGCGAAGCTGTTGTCCTGCCGTTCCAGAAGCCAGGGAAGACAGGATCCAGTCCTCTAGAATATCGACCAATTGCCCTTACATCATGCTTGTGTAAACTGTTTGAAAAGTTGGTCAATTCACGCTTAATGTATTTCCTCGAAAGGAATGACTGTCTCTCTCGATGTCAGTCTGGTTTTCGCAAATATCGTTCGACGACAGATGCACTTGTCCGCCTAGAAGCTGCAGCATGTGATGTTTTTGCCAGGAAGCAGCATCTGGTGTGCGTCTTCTTTGACTTAGAAAAGGCATATGATACTACATGGCGGTTTGGTATCATCAAGCAGCTTTACTCTTTAGGTTTACGTGGTAGGCTGCCCCTATTTATATTAGACTTTCTGCGAGACCGTTCATTCAGGGTTCGAATTGGTGACACTCTGTCTCCTTCGTACCCTCAGGAAGAAGGCGTGCCTCAAGGAAGTGTCCTTAGCACGACCCGTTTTGCTATAGCATTAGATGGTATTCTGTCCTCTATTCCAGAGGGGATGTCTGCCTCACTGTATGTCGATGATTTAGCTATATGGTATGCTGCCTCCCAGATGCCTGTGGCTGAACGTTGCATGCAGCTTGCCTTAGCCACGTATCTCACTGGGCCACAATGCATGGTTTCCGTTTCTCCCCAACAAAAACAGTGGCCTTACATTTCTCCCGCTTGAGAGGTGTCCACCCCGACCCCAATCTCAAGTTACATGGCCACAGGGTCCGATGTGTGGATGAAGCAAGGTTTCTCGGTCTTGTTTTCGACAGACGACTGACGTGGGTTCCCCACATCCGTGCATTACGTTTATCCTGCCACCGTGCCCTGTCTCTCCTACGGACTCTATCTCACCTGTCTTGGGGCTCTGATAGAGCCATCCTGCTCTACCTTTACCGTGCCTTGGTACGGATCAAATTGGACTATGGGTGTGAGGTATACTCTTCTGCTACTGAGGCATGGCTGCAGCCTCTCAGTTCAATCCATCATCCTAGGATCCGTATGTCAACTGGAGCTTTCTGGTCTTCCCCAATACCTAGTCTATTAGTAGACGCGAATGAACCGCCACTAGATCTCCGTCGCCAGTCCTTACTGGTGCAGTGTTGGCACCGCCTTCACCGTCTACCTTCCTCACCAAGTTGTATGGCTGTCTCCGAGGTCACTCTTTTCCCCTTTTATAACACCCACCCTCGCTATCCACAACCGTTTCGGTACAGAGTGAGGGCTGCCATGGAGGAGTTAGGTGTTCAGCCTTTTCCTGTTTGCCCTGTGTGTGTTCCCCGAGTGGCTCCCTGGCTCCTCCCAGAAGTACGGCCATGTGATTACTTCCCTGAGAGGAAGGCCCCTCTTTCCACACAAGTACTCTGTCTTATTTTTTAGAACACACCTCTGCCCACAGTGGCTCGATCCCTGTATATACTGATGGTTCCAAGTCCCGCGTTGGGACAGGCTTTGGTGTAGTTTTCCATGATTTTAGCCATGGTGGGAGTCTTCCTCCTTCCGCCTCTGTTTTTACTGCTGAACTTACAGCTATTTTAGTTGCAGTTGAGTTGATTTTTAGTTTCCCCCTTGCTTCTTGCACCATTTTTAGTGACTCAGCCAGTGCCTTGCAAGCTTTGTCTTGTGGCTGCTCATCACACCCTCTAGTCCTGTCTATCTTGGAGTAGCTCTTCTTATTACACAGACGCGGATTTTCTGTACAGATGTGTTGGGTCCCTGCTCATGTGGGGGTCGTAGGCAGTGAGCGTGCTGACTCTGTGGCGAGAGCCGCTGCCTCTCGCCCTTCCTCTCCCCATTACCGTGTCCCATCTGAGGATTTATGTACAAGCACTATAGAAGCTGTCCGTCTCTGTTGGCAGAGAAGGCGGGATGCAGTAGGGGCGAACAAACTCGGCAGCATTCGTCAGAACCTGGGCGATGGAGGGTATGTGGGACTATCCCGACAGTGGGAAACAGCTTTGGCCCGTCTCTGGATTGGCGACACTAGGCTAACTCATGGTTTTTTAATGGAGAAGGCGCCCCCTCCCTATTGTGATGACTGTCTGGTTCCTTTGACTGTGCAGCATCTTCTTTTGGAATGCCCAAGTCTTGAGGACCTTCGTCGGCAGTACCTTTCCGGGTGCCGAGCCGACAACGGACCTTATCTTCTCTCCTCGGTACTTGGGGAAGAGGCTTGTGCTATGGGAGGAGGCACCTTCTCCTTTGTGTTAAGTTCCGGCCTTCTCCACAAACTGTAGGACTTTACCATATTTTAGTTTGTGTTTTATACTGTTCTCGTTTAACCTCAATCTTTCCACCAAGTTTTAGTTTTGTTTGTTTCTTTGATTTTGTCGTTTTGTTTTATGCATCATTTTATTTATTTATTTATTTATTCATTTATTTTTTGACTCCCTTTTAATGTTTGTGTTCGGCGGCATATGACCTCAGCTGTTGCGCCGCCATGTCACATTTTCATTTATTTATTCATTCATTCCCATCACTCTCCAGTCATGTACGTAGAATAGTTGTTGTGTTCTTGAAACTACTATCCCACTACCACCAGTTACATGGGTAGGTAACTTGTGTCACTCATTCATTACTCTATTTCCAAACCAGTTCATTCCGAAACCTTTATTGAAACGAAATTTTCTTTCTCTCTCTCTCACACACACACACACACACACACACACACACACACACACACACACACACACACACACACACACAAATCGAAGTAACGTTTTGATCTGGAACAATGACTTGACATTTCATTCAAACTTAGTGTTGGCGATCATATTATTTAGCTCACAGAAACACTGCAGTGAGTCGGTTAGCTGTTACTAGATTTTGTTCCGTAAGTCCTTTCTTTATGCAGAATTCTTTGAACAGTAATGATAATATTAATAATAATAATAATGATGATGGTGATGATGATGATCATGATGATTGTAATAATAATAATACCGTAATAATAATAATAATTAACAATAATAATAATAATAATAATAATAATAATAATTAATAATAATAATAATAATAATAATAATAATAACTGGAACTCCAGTTGTCCTGCGGACAGGCATTGGTCTCTACCTACTGTTTCTTACAATGACCTTGACCCCATTGGAGGTGTTTTGATTTTTTCTGTCAGCAATGGCCCATACCAGGACACATAACCTGGGTCATTCAGATGGCTTCTGCAGGTCGTCTTGAAATTTCCAGTAGACACGACCAACTTCTCTCGTTCACAACATAATACCAATATGACTCATTCTGACATGCCCTTCCACTGCGCATAAAGGATTTGGATTTTTTTTTTTTTTCTATCAGAAACGGCCCATGCCAGGAAACACAACTTGCGCCCTTCAGATTCCTCGCGCAGTCTCTGGTTCTCCTAGAATCGTTGCGAGACTCTGAGGCGGGAATAATAACACCAGTGAAAACAATAGTGTCCACCTATGTAATGGGTGGGGACTAATTCATGATGGTGGTGGTGATCATCATCATCATCATCGTCGTCGTCGTCGTCGTCGCCGTCGTTCCCAACTCACTTTCGGTGATTTATTTTGTTATGTATGTGTATTCCAAGTTTTTCAATGTATTCCGTGTCATTTTTCTATCATCATTATTCTGCTCACCACATTACCGCCACGTCGACCCCCTCCCTCCTCCATCATTTTCCTTTGTCTCTCTCCTTCCCTCTTTACCATCGTCGTTTTTCTTCTTCCCTCCCTGCCACCTCTCATATTTGTCGTATGCTCCCGTCATAATCCTTTATATTGTCCATTCTATTCTTACCCTCCCCTTTATCTTCATCAGTAGTTTTGCATGGCATTTGGTGTGTTATCCGTTTTTCCTCTCTTCTCTTCCCAACATTCCTCCTTTCGTATGCTTTCTCTTCACAGTTCTCCTCATTTAGCTGTTTAATTCTCTGTTCTCTTCACAGTTCTCCTCTTTTAGTTACTCCTCTCCTTTTCTCTCCGCAACTCGTCTTTTCGCTTCGTTTTATTCTTTTCTCTTTTCACTTCTCTTCCATGTGTTACTACTTTTCCCATCCTTCTTTCCTTTTTACTGTGTGCTTCTCTCTTCCCCTCTCACTGCCTTTTTTTCTCATCACTTCTCACCCTTTTTCATGTCAGTCTTCATCCCTTCCCTTCATCATCATCATTAGTTCTTCCTCGTTTGGGTTGCAGTTTAATCTGTTTTCATTCAGCTTTCCTTTCCTTTCTCCTCTGTGTTCTCTTATTTCCTTTCTTTCTCATTATTTTTTCTATTTTCTTCCTTTCCCATTATCTTCCCACATTTCCATTTCTTCTCTCCCACACCCTCTTTTCCTCTATTTTCATTTCTTCTCCTCTTTATATTCTGTCATGTCCATCTTCCTCTTCCCCTCCTCTTTCTCTTCATCATTAGTAATTCTGCCTCGTTTTGGTTGTATTAGCTGTTTCTACTCTCTTCTCAACTTTGCTTCATTCCTTGTTTGTCCTCCATTTCCTTGCCTTGCTTTTCTTTTCCCTCCCTTTAGTTTTGTTAGTTTTTCATATTCTTTCTTTTTCTCACGTCTTCTCTCCTCTCTTCTCTCTTGTGTTCATTTTTCCTCTCCTTTCATCACCTCTCCTCTCTCTCTCTCTCTCTCTCTCTCTCTCTCTCTCTCTCTCTCTCTCTCTCTTTCATGTGTGTGTGTGTGTGTGTGTGTGTGTGTGTGTGTGTGTGTGTGTGTGTGTGTTTGTGTGTATCTAAATATATATGATTATTTTCAGCTTTCCTTATGTTTTACATGTCATACTTTCCTGTTGTTTCTTCTGTTGTTTTCTCCCCTCAAGCTTTCGTCCCTTCCCCTCTACCTCTCCCTATCCATATGGCCTTTCTCTTCCTCCTCCCTTCCTCCTTCCATGCATTCCCTTTTTTCTCCCTATTTTCTTCCTTCCGTCATGTATGCCATCAGTTCCTTTTCTTTCTTTTCTTTACCCTTCCTACGGTACGTCCTTTATCCTTTCCTGTCCTCCCTTTTCCTCGTGTATTTATTTTTACGAGTATTTATTTTTAAAAACTCCTCTTCTGTCCATCCATTTTGTCTTATCTTCCCTTCATCATTAATTCATGAGACCTTCCTTTTGTTCTTCCGTCTCCTCTTTCTTTCTTGTTTGCCTCAGTACCCTCTTCTCTCCATCTTTCCATATCCCACGCCTTCCTTCACCTCTCCCTTCTTTTTTCCCCAACACTCACTTTTCCTTCTATGATTATGTAAGGTATAAAGAAGGATCTAACTTTTCTCCTCTTCCCTCCGCGTCAATCTCTTGTTCTTCCTTCCCCCTCTCCATCCTCACCTCCACCCTCATCCGTATCTCCTTCACCATCCCTTTCCTTTCCATCCCTGCCCCTCCCCTTTCCATCATCATTCCCATTTTACCATATTTTTCATGCCTCATAAATTTATTATAATTGCATGGCTTTTCCTCTTTACTGCCGCATCAGGAGCGTAGGGGCACGGGGCTAGGCTGTTAAGTCCAGACATGATTGAATGGTCCCTCTGGACTGAGTGGCTTTTTGTGAGCAATAAATCTCATCCATTGGTTGGATTCAAACTCTCCATAGGATCATCTGACAGGAGGGTCTTAACCAACAGGCGTTTTTTTTTTTTTATGCAAGGAAGAAGGAACCTAAGGCCAGGAGCCCGCAAACCGTTTCTTCCAAGAAAAAAAAATACAAAAGAGAGGCAAATTCAAGATGTTTGTTGGTCTCATGGTTACTACCTTACGTAATAAATGATTCAGTGGATTGCAGGAAATTGTTTGGCATGACATTCAGTGTAGATTCACCTGAAGGTAGCACTACATCATGTGAGAGGATGGCAGGTGCCCCCACCTTCCTACGCCATCCTACGATACTCCCATGATTAACTTCCTCCAGTCGTCCCCGCCTTCCCATCCTCCTAACCGCCCTCCTCCTCAAACCCCTCTAATCTTTATTGCCTGCCCATTAAACTTCCATCTCTATTCCCCTCCTGTTTCTCCCCCTCCCTCCCTTACTGCGTAGGCTCCCTTAAAATGTGGCCACTTTTCTCTCACCAAACTTTTTCCTCCCTCCTCATACTCAGCCTTTCTTATCTCCTTCATTGGTACGGTTGGGGTTTCTCACCACTAAATAAAATAATCTAATGTTGATCACAATAAGATGTGTGAGTGTGGCAAACAGTTTTTGTTTTTTAATACACATAACCAGCATGAGTTTCCCATTCCTGCAGCAAGAGTGTGTCTCTTTACCCAGGACATTGAACATAAGCCCGACAGAATCAGTGAAAGGCTTCCAACATTCTCTGTTTCATTATATTTGTTTGTTTTTCTCTAAATCTGAGTTTAAAAATGTATTTTCATCATGGGTGTAGTTCTCAGCCATTACGGAGTAAGTTACTGATGACTTTGTAAGCAAAACTGGTCTCCTTCCTGCAATATCAGTACATGTAGTTTCGTCATGGCTGAAAAGTGAACCTGTTACAGCGCCTTTTCTCAAATATTGCCAAATAATAAACTGTACAAGTTTCTCATACATCTCGCGTTACACCCTGTGTATCTGGGTATCTTCTGTGTTTGCCAGACTCATACTCCAACGTCTGACCCAAGGCGGTCGGCACAAAATGCATAGGCTATTATCCTTGAGCCATACTCTGCCCACTGTAACCCAGCCCACATTTGTCATCCCTCCGTCTCTTACATGGAATTAACACTGCAGTGTGATGCTAGGCATGAAAAAAAGGTTATGGAAGCTATGTGACGTCGTTGTATTGTATTTTGCAACCGAACTGTAAGACGAATTTATTAGTGCTATGCTGATCACGAAAAAGTGCTATGGAAATGATGTAAAGCAGTAGTACAGTATTGCCTTATTCTGCCGTTGAGATACGAGAAATAAGCCGTAAAATGACGAAAAAACACCGCCGGGTTTAGGTGAACGAACTTCTAAACCTTTTCTTCTCACCCTTTTTCGTGTGTGTGTGTGTGTATGTGTGTGTGTGTGTGTGTGTGTGTGTGTGTGTGTGTGTGTGTGTGTGTGTGTGTGTGTGTGTGTGTGTGTGTGTGTGTGTGTGTGTGTGTGTGTGTGTGTGTGTGTGTGTGTGTGTGTGTGTGTGTTTTCCACTATGCAAAATGACTTGAAATACAGAAAATTAGACACTGAAATCTGATTCCATCACAACAGCCTGAAACAAACGAAAGCAACGTAACCGTGATAAAAAATGGTGTTTACGAACAAGAGTGTAATTTACATTGGAGGTAACAGTATTCTTCCCGCTCCTTCTGGCACCTTGCCAAAAATCTTTCTAACAACTTTACCTCATCATCCTTCCCTCCTCTTTTCTACTCTGATGGTTCTGTAGCTATTTCTTCTACTGATAAAGCAGATCTCTTCGCACAGACTTTCTCCTCCAATTCCACCTTAGACGATTCCGGTGCTGTTCCTCCATCACTTCTCCCCTCTGACTTCCTCATGGCTGACATTAAAATTTCTTCAGTTGATGTATTTTCTGCCATCACTGGCCTCAGTACTAACAAGGCATATGGGCCTGATGGGGTCCCTCCTGTTGTTCTCAAGAACTGTGCTTCTGTGCTTACACCCTGCCTAGGCAAACTCTTTCGCCTTTGTCTGTCAACTTGTACCTTTCCTTCTTGCTGGAAGTTTGCTCTTGTTCAGCCAGTCCCAAAGAAGGGTGACCACTCCCAACCCTCCAACTATCGTCCAATTGCTTTAACGTCCTGTATTTCAAAAGTTTTCGAGTCAATTCTTAATAGAAAAATTTTAAGGCATCTTTCCTATCACAACCTTCTTTCCGATCGTCAGTATGGGTTCCGTCAGGGACGCTCCACTGGCGATCTTCTCACCTACCTTTCAGACTCCTGGTCATCCTCCTTTCGGGACTTTGGCGAAAGCTTTGCCATTGCACTTGACATCTCAAAGGCTTTCGATCGAGTCTGGCATAAATCTTTAATTTCCAAACTGCCCTCCTACGGTTTCTATCCTTCTATCTGTGCCTTCATCGCTAGCTTCCTTTCTGGTCGTTCTATAGCCGCTGTTGTAGACGGCCATCGTTCTTCTCCTAGATCTATCAACAGTGGTGTTCCTCAGGGCTCTGTCCTATCACCAACTCTCTTCCTTTTATTCATCAATGATCTTCTAAGCTGTACATCTAACCCTATCCACTCATACGCTGATGACTCCACCCTTCACCTTTCCATTCGGTTCCCGCAACGCCCATCTCAACAGTTACTTCAAGAAACAAGAGATGAGGCTATGGCACACCTAATGTCTGACATGGCTCGTATCGCTGACTGGGGTAAAAATAATATGGTTGTCTTTAATGCATCTAAGACTCAGTTCTTACACCTATCAACCCGACAAAATCTTCCACAGGTATACCCATTAATGTTTAATAATATTCAGCTTAATCCTGCATCATCCTTGAACATGCTTGGGGTTTCATTTACTCAGGACTTATCTTGGAAAGACCATATTACATCTCTTGTAAAATCTGCTTCCAAGAGATTGGGTGTGCTAAGCCGACTCCGCTCTTTCTTTACCCCTGCACAAATGTTGACTCTATACAGAGGTTTTATCCGCCCCTGTGTGGAGTACAACTCTCATGTGTGGGGAGGCTCCCCACATACAGCTCTTCTCAGTAGGGTGGAGTCAAAGGCTTTTCGTCTCATTAACTCTCCTCCTCTTACTGACTCCCTTCAACCTCTGTCTCTTCGCCGCACTGTTGCATCTTTATCTCTTTTCTATCGCTACTTTAATGGTCACTGCTCCTCTGAACTGTCTGCTTGCATTCCTCCACCTCTACGACGGGCGCGTAGCACCCGTCTGGCAGCAAACTCTCATCCCTTTTCTGTCCAACTCTCTAATGCAAGAGTTAACCGTTACTCCCAGTCTTTCATTTATGCAACAGGTCAGCTCTGGAACTGTCTCCCTCTATCTGTATTTCCTGCTGCCTATGATCTCCAGTCTTTCAAACGCAGTGTGTCCAGGCATCTCAAAATGATCGGATCTTGAATTTGGCTTTCTATTGTATTTTGTTTTTCTCTTGGAGGGAACTGTTACTGCGGGCCATGGCCTTTGGTTCCTTCTTCCTTGCATAAAAAAAAAAAAAAAAAAAAAAAATCCAGGCAGCCACAAGTAATATACGGAACATGTTAAAACTGTAGTTGCAGTATCTTTATATCCCTGTAACACGCCTGTCCTTGATGTAGATTGTTACAATGATTTTAAGGGAATGAAGTAAGTTGCACTCGAGTTCTACGGTATCGCCATTGTGGAAATTATTGAAATATTTTCATGACCCTTTTAACCAAATATGTTCAGGTAATGTATAATCAGCAAACCTTAATCAAAATAATGGTTAAACTGTTTGCCCCAGCAGTGTGCCAACACCTTAACTCTTGTGCTTTGTAAGTACCACAGTTGGCCAGTGTTATAACTTTTTATCCGCTCAGCTTAGTGTGGTGCCTGAGTCCATTATGTGCCTCTAATTTTCACATTCTACCCTTGCATCGTATTATTAGTCGTAGTCTTCTGCCCTCACTCCCATTCCTCTCACCTTCTCCCTTCCGCCCTTCTCTCTTTATCATCCACTCGTCTATCACCCCCCAAATCCTTTCCTTCCATTCACCTTTCCCTTCCCTGTTTTTTCTTCCCTCTCAGTCTCTTTTCTTTTCCACTCACCTTTTGCTTTCCTTTTCTCTCTCCTTTTCCCTTTTCCCTCTCTTCAGTGTCTTCATTCGCACTCTTCTCTTTTCTTCCGCCCCCCTTTCTCCCTTCTTTTTCCTTTCATTATTTCTTTCCTCTTCCTTTCTAGCTTTTTTCCTTTTTCCTGTCCCTTTTCCTTTCTATATCCACTCTCTCTTTCTCCCTTTCCCCTCCCTCTTTCCTTTCCCGTCCCTTTCCGGTTTTCTTCCTTCCCTTCTCCTCTCTTTATCCTTTCCCTCTCCTTCTTTCACTTCCCCGTCCCTTTTCCTTCCTTCTCCCCATTATTCTCTACCACGTCTTCCTCTCTTCTTCCTTCAGTTCTTTCTCTGTTCTCCCTTCCATGCTGACTTACTCTCCCATTCCTACATCTTTTCCGTTCCTCATTCCTTTCCCTCATCACCTTCTCCTCTTCTTTCTTCAATTTCCTTCCACTTTCCTCACCATCGTCTTTTCTTACCTGACCTTTCCTCTTCTTCCCCTGCTCATTATGTTAGATGTTAGTACGGGGTTGAGTAACTTTGGCCACACCTCACCACCAAACCACACGTTTGTATTAAATTATCTGGCTTTTTCTCTGTTACTGATAGTTAACTACTCCTTCCGATGTTTTCGTTGATTTTTTTCGCCTCACATTCGCTTCTAGCCTTCCTCCATTCCTTCGCTCTTTTCTTCCTTCCCTTTCTCCTCTCCCTTCTCCGTCTCCTCCCTTCCGCTTCCGCCTCCCCCCCCCCCCCCACATTACCACACAACTATCCCACACACTTTTTTCTTCCTGTTTCCTATAGTTTTGCCTTGCCTTGCCTACGCCCTTCTTTCCTCTATTCCATCTCCATCCCATCCCTTCGTCTCCTTAACCCTCTCTCTTTCATCGTTTCTCTGTTTTCATATAACATCCTCCTCTTCTCACATCCCGTCTTTCTCTTCTCTGCCCCTTGTCTTACCTCTTCCACATTCCCCTCTCTCTTTCTTGCTCCCCCTACCCCCACGCCTGCCAGTAAGTTAGGTATTAATGCGGACTAAGTGGGTAACTTTGGCCACTTCTCACTGAGCCACACGCACATATTTCACCAGCTTCCCAATACGATTTTACTAGGTTTTCAAGCGGTAGGTGGTGGCGACTATCATCCACTCACTTCATGTAGTGGTCCCTACTTTTCCCTCACCTTTGTGAGTCTATTTCTGTGTCTGCTTTACCTTCTTACTTCATCCACTCCTTCCTGTTACTTTCTGTAACTCTTCTATTTACTTCAGGTGGCTCTACACTGAGCGACAAGTCATATGGTTTCTTGTAACCCAGGAAACCATTCACAATGCTGGGTGGTAACCATATAACCAGACCACGGGGTGATGTGGATCATGCTGTGGTGCCCTTGTGAACTGGGTGGAGAGACGCAGATGCGGCATCCGCCCAGGAACCAAATCTCTACGCTTTTACCCCTTGCTCTCTATAGCAAGGCGCTGTCGACCGCAAGGGAACATCGGTTCCCTGCACGAGACGGTCCTGCAGACGGGGTTGCTTGCCTGTGATTGATGGGTTGGCACAGCCACACTAACTGGGGTTTTCATCATCAACAACAACTAGGTTTTCATTATTAGCGTTTTTTTTTTTATTCTGGCACTTTTTCTGTATTCTATATCAAATTTCACTTGACATTTTTTTATTCTTGCTACCTTCAGATTATTTCATTTAGCATACCAGAGAATTTTTCGAAATGTACAATACAGATACAATCTTCATAATCGAGAATAGTACTAGATATTATTTTTATACAGTTATATATGGTAACATCATCTGGAGGTGTCAGAAGAAACCCCAAGATGTCACCGTACGCCAGTATCCAGTGTACCTTTACTCTCTGTCTTGGTTGGCAGTGTTTGCATTCACTTGCGTTTGCTTTGATTTGTACTTTATAAAGGTTTAGTGTTACCTGGAGTTGTATATTTATTTTTGGAAATTCCGTTTCCTTTGGATTTTGGCCTCCAAGGCTTTCCAGTGGATCTGTCTTTCTCTTCCATTCTTTATTTCTCCATTTCTAATGCTTCTGTCTCCTTTTTTTTTCTCTCTCGCTTTCTGTGTGTATAATACACACACACACACACACACACACACACACACACACACACACACACACACACACACACACACACACACACACACACACACACACACACACACACACACACACACACACACACACACACACACACACACACTCCTTTCCGTTTCCTGCCATACTCCTTTTCTCCTCCTTCGGTGTTGGTACTATACAGTACTACTACACTGTATAATCGTACTGACATTATCTTTCCTGTTTCCCAGCTTCTTCTCTTATATATTTATTTTCCTTCCTCTCTCATTTATGCCTTTGCTTCGCTTTCTCTTCGACTTCCTCCTCCCCTCCTCCTCCTCCTCCTCCTGCATGTGGTATTGGCTGCTGTGGTGGCTGCTACAACCTGGCAGCCACGACCAGTATATAGTGGTGGATGTCTGGTTCCCCCTCTGATGACCTGATTGCTGCCCCTCCATCACCCCCCTCCGACCTGTGTGTGTGTGTGTGTGTGTGTGTGTGTGTGTGTGTGTGAGAGAGAGAGAGAGAGAGAGAGTCATTTTTCGCCCCCTACTCTCCTTCCCATCCTTCTTCCATACTTTCTTCTTTTTTCAATCCGTATGTCCTAATTCATTCGATCGTCTCTTTATTTTCTCTCTCCCCACTTACCCACTACTTCCTTCCGTCATCCTAGCCTTCCTTCCTGCCTTTGTATTTATCCGTTTCTGTCCTTCCATTCCTCCCTTTCCCCCCACACTCATGTTTACTACTCTCGTTCTTCATTCCCTTCCCTCATCCCTTCATCCTCCATCTCTTCCTCCCTTCCCTTTCCCCCTTCCACCCCTTTCCCATCCGTTCAGCCGTTTTTTATGCCTTCTTTTTACCTTCACTCTCACTCCTTCTTTTTTCATTCCTTCTCTCCCTCTTTTCCCTTCTTTCCCCCTTTCACTCCTTTCCGTCCTCCCTTCCTCCTGTCGTTTTCCTTCTCTCCACCCTTTCATCCCTTTCCTTGTACTCTTTCTTTTCTCTTTCCCTCATCCCCTTGATGCATTTCTCCTCCTGCCTTCCTTCTCCCCCTCCATCTCTCTCTTTCTCTCCTACTATTAGCATCCGCCTCCCTCCAAGCATTCTTCTTCCCTCTTCACCTTTATCGCTTCCCTTTCGTCCTCCATTCTTCCCCTCACTCCCTTTATCCTTCCCTTGCTCCTTCCATCCATTTTCCTTTCTTCTTTCCTCCTTCCTCTCTTCTTTCATACCTTTCTGGTTCTTCCATCGCCTTCTCCATCCCTTTTCTCTTCCAGTTTCCTTTTTCCTCACCATCCCATCTCCCTCCTTTCCTTCTTCCTCCATCCTTTTCTTCTTTCTCCTCTCTCTATCCCATTCTCCTTACCTCCCCCTTCCATCCTGTCCTCTCCCTTTCCTCCTCACTCCATATTATCATTCTCTTGCTTTTCCTCTTCCTCTATACCTCTTCCTCCCAACCTTGGTAATACTTGGACTCATATTTTTTTCCAGGTGGATCGCAGGTTATAGGTTTTCATCTGTAGGGAGCTGCAGGGGGGAGGAGGAGGAGGAAGTGGGAGGGATAGGGAAGGGGAGGGAATGAGGAGAGAAAAGGTAGAGAAGGAGTGTTGCTGTGTAAGTAGAAAGGAAAGGAATGAGGTGGGGAGAGAGGAGGGATGTTAGAAAGGATGTACGGTGAGAAGAGGGGGAAGGAGTCTTATTAGTGTGGATGAGGAAGGAGGGAAGGAGGGACTGGGGGTGGGGAGGGAGGGACGGAAGGAAACATGGATGTTTAGAGGGAGGTAAGTTGGGTAGAGGAGGAGGGGTGTTGCTAGGAAAGAATGAAGGAATAACGGAAGAAGGAAAGAATGCTGGGAGGAAGGTGGGGGTGATAAAAAGAAAAAGAGGAAGGGAGGAGAAGGGGGAGTGAGGAATAGCCAGTACGTTGTAGGGAGTGAGTGAGCGATGGAAGAAGGAAGAGGGGAGAAGGTTGTGTGTATGAGAGAGAGAGAGAGAGAGAGAGAGAGAGAGAGAGAGAAAGGAAGGAAGGAAGGAATTAGAATATGGAAGGCGAGGAGAGAGGGAAGGATGGAGGTAAGTTTACTCCAGCGAAGGAGGGAAGGGAGGGAGATAAGGTGGGAAAGATGGAGGCACGGTCACCAGCAAGGAATGAATGAATGAATGAATGAACGAATAAATGAATGAAGAAAGAAAGGAGGAAAGGAGGGAGGGAAGGCTACAGGCAAGGAGACACCCGGGAACCAGATCCATTTTTATGGTGCAGTCAGTGTGTGGTGGTGTGCTGCTTAATGCTGGCCTGCCTACCTGCCTGCCGCCATACATTATCTTCTTGCCTGCCTACCTACTCGTACCTACATTGTCTACTTGCCTGCCTACCTGCCTGCCACCATACATTACCTGTTTGCCTGCCTACCTACCTATATTGTCTGCTTGCCTGCCTACCTGCCTGCCGCCATACATTACTTGCTTGCCTGTCTACCTACTTACATTGTTTACTTGCCTGCCTACCTGTCTGCATCCATACATTACCTGCTTGCCTCCCTGCCTACCTACAGTACATTGTCTAGTTACCTACCTACCTGCCTGCCTCCATACATTACCTGCTTGCCCGCTTACCTACCTACATTGTCTACTAATATTACCTGCCTGTCAGCCTACGATACCTCCCAACTTACTTCCTTTGTCTACCTACATAACCTGCTTGCCTGCATACCGACTTAAATTAATTGCCTGCTTACCTGCCTACCTGTCTTACCTACTTTACCTGCCAATTTGCTTCCCTGCTTGCCTACCTACTGTACATTACCTTTCTGTTTGGCCGAATCTCTCTCTCTCTCTCTCTCTCTCTCTCTCTCTCTCTCTCTCTCTCTCTCTCTCTCTCTCTCTCTCTCAGTTCAATTGCCAGGTAATTAAAAAAGGACCAGATCCACTTCTTCCCTCTCCTTCACCTCCCCTTTTTAATACACTCTTCTCTTCCTCCTCTCTCCGTCTCAGCTTGTTTTCCTCCCTACTCTCCTTGCCACTTCCCTCCCTCCTCAATTCCACTTCATCGCTCTCTCGGCGTCCAACCCATCATTTCAATTGTCTCCTTGTACCTCGTGGTTGTAGGCGATATGTTTTATCTATTCTCTTCTTGTGTGTGTGTGTGTGTGTGTGTGTGTAATTTTTAACATGTTCACCACGAGGGCGTCATATATTTTTGCGTATTATTGCTGTCTCCGAAGGATTTTAGCAAGGTTAGGGAAGCCATCGATGTAAGGATTCACATTTATCCTTCATTAACCGCCTTTACAACAGTTAATCCCTAAGTGAATTAAAATCATCCATTTGTATTGTGATTATAATGAAATGTGTCATCCTGCTGGAGGGGTTAATGGCTCTGCATTTTCTGTTGTCCTGATGTTGTGTGTGTTTACCTTTTACATATTTTGTTGAGTAATTTTACAGGATTGTGGTTTTGCTTACGTCAGTTTTCTCTCTCTCTCTCTCTCTCTCTCTCTCTCTCTCTCTCTCTCAATTCGATTGCCAGGTAATTAAATAAGGACCAGATCCACTTCTTCCCCCTTCTTGACCTCCCCTTTTTAATCCTCTTTTCTCTCTCTCTTCTTTCCGTCTCAGCTTGTTTTCCTCCCTACTCTCCTTCTTCTTTCCACTTCATCGCTCTCCCGGCGTCGCACTCTTCTTTTTAATAGTCTCCTTGTACCTCGTGGTTTTAGACGATATTTTGTATATTGTTCTGTTCTTTGTGTGTGTGTGTGTGTGTGTGTGTGTGTGTGTGTGTGTGTGTGTGTGTGTGTGTGTGTGTATTTTTTAACATGTTCACCACGAGGACGTCATGTATTATTGCGTGTTATTGCTGCCTCTGAAGGATTTTAGACAGGTTAGGGAGACATCGAAATAAGGATTCACATTTGTCCTTCATTAACCGCCTTCACAACTATAAATCCTTCTTAAGTGAGTTAAAATCATCCATTTGTGCCGTGATTACAGTGAAATGCGTCAGCCTGCTGGAAGGGTTAATGGTTGTCCTGGTGCTGTGTGTGTTTACTTTTATATATTTTGTTGAGTAATTTTACAGGCATGTAGTTTAGATTAGGTCAGTTTCCTCTCTGTCTGTCTGTCTGTCTCTCTCTCTCTCTCTCTCTCTCTCTCTCTCTCTCTCTCTCTCTGGATCGTGCAGAGCGAACATAAGATTTCTTTAATCACCCTCATTCTTTATTTCCACTTTCTTTTGTCTTGTCTTCTCACAGTCTCATTTCCACGTCTTTTCTGTCTTTGTCCTCGTCATATCCTTTTACTTCATTCCATCCCGCTGAGGATGAGATGGAGGGATGGGGTGGAGAGGTATATGAGAGAGGGGGGTGTGAGTTGGGAGCAGGGCAGTGAAATGGCGGGGGACAGGGCGACGTGGAGGCGTTTTGTTTGTGGCCACCCCAAACGGGATTGAGGCGTCTGGCAATAGATAGATAGATAGATTTTCTTTCTGATCATCGCTTTCTTGTTCCCCATCTTCCGCTGTTTCTCATTTTTTCATATTCCTTTTCTTCTGTCACTTTCTTCCCTCATTTCCCGCCTCTTCTCCGTTTCCTCTTCCTCATTTTGTCCTTCTTTTTCCTCCTTTTCTTTATATACTTCATCTTCGTTTTCGTCTTCCTTCACTTCCTCTTCTTAATGATGCACATACTTCCTTTTTTAATGTGTGTTTGTTATCGTTTTCTTACGGAATAAATATCGCCACTATAATTTTACCTAAAAAATGCTTCGAATAGCCCAGTCAGTCTGTTTGCATTCTTTGTAGGTCTTGCTTCCGAATTTTTCTCCTCTTTTTCATACTGGGTCTCCCTTTTTTTTCCTAATCTTTCCCCCTTCTTCTTACTACTCTTTCTGTTCCGTCAGTCTCCTCATACCTCGTTTGTCTCGTAGCTCTTTACCTCCTCCTTCCTCTTCCTTCCATCCCTTTAATCTTCCTCCTCCTCTTTCTCCTCCTCCTCCTCCTCAACTGATTAGGATCTGCACAGATAGCCCTAAGTTAACGGTCACTACTCTTACTATCGACCTGTGATGGGCTGTGGATCACTGAGGGTCCCTGTTAGACAAGTGACCACCATCGGGATTTTTTTAATGTACCAGGGGTCACTGCCTCAGGAGGAGACTTCTGTACTATCCCACACGGGAGAGTTTCTCGTCTCAGTGGGGTGAACGGAGCTAGGGCCTGATTGACTGCTGCTTATCTTAAAAGCTTCAGGCAAGGCTGCCGCACCACCCCTGAACATCCACACTGTGCACTATGTTGTTTCCACGTTGTCTACAGGCGCCTCATTAACTCAACGTACGAGTCTATAATATCATGCCGTACCTATTAGTTTATTTGATTACTTTCTCTTTCAGGTTACTCAGTCGGGTAGCTTATATACAAAGTATTATAGAATGTGACTTTTCCTTTCCAGTGTTTCCTATACAATTTCCATGTCAGTTTTTCCATGCTGCATGGTGATTTTTCTCACTTTCTCCTGGAGGGTTTGAGGATGGGGGGAGCCTTCTTGCTTTACTATCCTTATCCTTCAGCATGTAGAGTTAGATCTTGTAGTCATAGTTTTCTCTGTAACAAGCAGCCTCGAGAGGACCATAAGGTCTGTTGCTGTTTGCTTTCCTATGTAATCCTATGTAATCCTTCTTCTTCGTCTTCACGTTGACATTATTCCTCATTCTCCATCCTCTTTACTGACCCGTTTTCTCTACCTCTAATTCCTCTTGGCCGACTTTTTCGTTTTCTTTCTTTTTTAGTTATTTTTTATTTTTATTTTTTCTGTAATCCTCTCTCTCTCTCTCTCTCTCTCTCTCTCTCTCTCTCTCTCTCTCTCTCTCTCTCTCTCTCTCCGTTCATTCTGCTGTTTGTTTTTTATTTCGCTATCTCTCTCTCAGTTATTGCAATTCATCCTCCCTCTCATTCTGGTGTTGCCTTTTTTGTCCTCCAACTTTTATCATATATGTTCTTCTCTGCATCAGCATTCTTCCTCCTTCTTCGTTCACGTCTTTCAATGTTGTTGCTGATAATCTTTCCTGTTGTTACTTTCTTCCCTGTGTTTCATCCTGAGTTTATATTCATCATCATCATCATCATCATAATCATCATCATCATCATCATCATCATCATCATAATCATCATCATCATCATCATCATCATAATCATCATCATCATAATCATCATCATCATCATCATCATCATTATCGTCGTCGTTGTCGTCATTAATCATCAGTCATCATCATCGTAATCATTATCGTTGTCTTTATCGTTGTCGTCGTCAATAGACACCATTCATCTTTATTTCAGAAGACATATAATAAAATTTCCCAAAGAAGACTTGGTAGGATATAGAGGTCCATGGTTTCAATGGCAATGTATCAGGCTGGATGGGTAGCTGGCTTACAGAACGTAGGCAAGTTGTGCAGTAGTTAATGGGAAAGTATCAGACACGATGAATATTACAGATGGAATGACATCAGATTCAGTTTTTGTTCTCAGTTGTGTCTATCTTTATCAGTGAACTTGGCCTGGTTCGTAGTTGCAAATATCCGGCTTGCTGACGATACAGAAATATAAAACTGAACGGACACATCCGTTTAGAGTCGGATGATTCAGTGGGGGCTTGGTGAACTGTCCAGATGTGCTCAAACAGGGAAAGTATATTTTAATAACGATAAATGATGCGTCCCAAATGTTGAGAGTGAAAAGAAATAGTTAGCTACATTGCTGATAACACTAAACCTTAGAATGTATACCGAGAAAGAATACTAGAAATATAACATCACAAACGTTTTAAAACCAAGTCGACAGTGCACAGAGACAGTCCAGAAAGCCAGTATTATTGGTGGATACATAGGCAGAGCATTCACCGCCAAACCAATGAATTTTTGCTTTATGTATTTAATCATAAAGTCTTTTATGTAACATAAAGCTTCAAAAGGACCATTAGCTCTGTTACTGCTCGCCTTCCTCTCAAACACGATTACCATCCCCACCGCTCCCACAATCCTCTTCTTCCTCCTCCTCCTCAACGTCGTCATCTGTTAAAAAAAAAAAAAAATCTAGACAATCGTTTGTATCTCATCTGCCACAATTATCACTACCACCAACACCGTCATTATCATCATCATCATCACTTATTCTTTCCTTTTTCTCTCTACCTTTCCTCATCCTCTCCCTCGTGCTGCCATTGCTTCCACCCATTACCCCTTCACTATACATTACCCCATTCCATTATTTCTCCCTCTCCTCCTCCGCCCCGTCATCTTCCCTCCTTCACTGTGTTTTTAAGCGTCTCCTCATCTAATTTTTTTACCTACTTACTCGTAATTTACTTCTTGTCCGTGATTTTCCTGTGCGTTTTTCTGCTTGTTTTTAAGCTACCGGTATATGTTTTCTATTTTAATACACATGATTTTCATGATTTTCTGGGTTTGGGGTTTCCTTACTAAGGTATTTTATTAACGTTGTACTTGATTATTGTACAGTTAAGTATTAGGTTTATTATTATTATTATTATTTTTGCTTTGGTGTGTGTGTGTGTGTGTGTGTGTGTGTGTGTGTGTGTGTGTGTGTGTGTGTGTGTGTGTGTGTGTGTGTGTGTGTGTGTGTGTGTGTGTGCGCGCCCGCGCGCGCTCCCCTTTGTACTTTGTATGTATGCATATTATTAAACATTAATAATTAACAGTATCTTAAATTTATTATACTTTTCTGTCGAATGAAAAGGCTGAAATATTCATCATCTCGGTCAGTGTTCTCACTGTTTCAGGCTACATTTGCTCTGTGTTCACCTCCTATTATTTTTCTTGTTCTTGTTCTTTTCATTTTTCCTTTCATTTTTTTAGGGCCCTTCTCCAATTTTTATTTACATACTCTACTTTTTTCATTTTATTTTTCGTTTCCTTGCTATTCTTCTCTCTCTCTCTCTCTCTCTCTCTCTCTCTCTCTCTCTCTCTCTCTCTCTCTCTCTCTCTCTCTCTCTCTCTCTCATTTTCATCTTTATGTACTTAAAAAAATTCTTTATGATGTCTGACTCCCATTTTTTTCATTTACTAATAACTTTGTCGCTGTGTAATATATGTTCTTTATCTACTTTCAGATCCATCTTTTCATCAACATTACACCCAACATCCCGTGTCAGTTTCCTGGTGAAGAAATTGTCTCAGGTAAGTATGCTGTCATATGTATAGTGTTTAATACGTTTTTCTTATCACCTACTACAGTATTTATTGCCTTCACCAACATACATGGCGTGTGTCAGTCTGTCCACTAGATCACACGAAAAAGTAAATGGCATGATTACGATTAATATTGGTGGTATTAAATGAAATGATCTGGCGAAGGTTTAACTGATGAGATAACATCGGTGCACAGGACGGCAAACAGTTTAACACCAAAGACGACAGCTGTTGTGTAATGGCCAGTAATTCTGCCACACTATGTTATATCTGTTTCTGTGAGGATGCCATATATCGCTTGATTGTGACATATCCTATTCAGCATTGTTATCATGTGGACATTCAGATGATAATAGAATATTCGTATTGATAAAAAGAAGATAACGTATCAGTAATTACTTAACTTGGCAGAGCTCAGCTACATTATAATCTGGCGGTTGATGATGCATTTAACTGTCTTCATTCTTTTCGTGTAAATATTCGTTTCAGTGTGTGCTTACATCTGTATACTTCCACTTACCGGCATTGTCTTTCGATTTGCGTTTTTTATTTATTTATTTCTTGGTTGCATCCTGTGATTTCTATTACCCCAGTTTGGCCTTTGTTAGTTGCTGGAGAGGGGCACCTTCACATGATGGCACCGATATAACCAGGTGGCTGCACTGCCTGGTAATACGTCCCTCAGCTCCTACCCATCCCTTGAATGGAGAATGGTGGACTGCAAGAGGACAACAACTTAAGACTACAGTCCACGGGGTTCACCTTTCACATGAGCCTGGGGCACAACAGCAACAGCAACAACAACACGGCTTAATTATTTTAACTCGTACTCCTCTCTGTTTGCTTTCAGTGTACGTACGTCTGTTTGTTGTTTTCTGTTTTCCTTTCTACCTTCCGTCATATTTTTTTCCAACTTCTTTTCATTCTAATAATTCTGTCTCTTTCTGTATAACTGCCCTTTCTTTCCGAAAACTTTCACTCTTGTCTTCTCTTATATTCATGTTTTTTCGGTTCATTTCTTTGTCTTCCTTTTCTTAGGCGTCACTTTTTCTTCGTCAATTCTGGGTTCCGGTTTTCATTTACCTCTTCGTTTCTTGCCGGCCCTTATATTTCCCTGTTGTTTCTTACGCCGTCCTGTATTTTCCTTCATGATCATTCTCTCTCTCTCTCTCTCTCTCTCTCTCTCTCCTTAATTATTTGACCTTTTTCTTTTTCTCTTTCGTCCTCTTTTCCTCTCCTATTTCTCTTGTTCTCTTTCTTCACACATATCATCACGCCCTTTCTCTCTCCCTCTTCTATTCATCCCTCTTATTGCCCCTTGCTCCTCTCCCTCCCTCATTCCATTATCTCTATGGCTTCCCTCTCTCTCTTTCCCCTTCCATTCTTCCTCTCTCACTCTCAAACTCTGTCCCCCTTCCTTGCTAGAGTGTATGTCTCATTTTTCTGTGTTCATTCTCTCTCTCTCTCTCTCTCTCTCTCTCTCTCTCTCTTTCTCTCTCTCTCTCTCTCTCTCTCTCTCTCTCTCTCTCTCCGTTTATATATATTCATCCAAATGGCTCATCAGTTTCCTAAAAATGTACTTAGTCACAAAAGATTTGAAGAATTGTATTAATTGCAAAGTTATTACTGTATTCATTATTTTATTCATTGTTGTTTTATGTGGGTATTTCAGTGTCCAATATAGTTCTGTCCTTGAAATAATTAACCCCTTCATGTTGATGACGTATTTTGTTGTGTTCACGCTGGCATCAGTCGATTTTGTTCACGTTAGGAGGAACTTATGAAAATTAAGCTAGGATTGGCTAATGCCTTCAGTAATTCCTCCAATTCCAGAGATATTTCTGAAATTCAGTCAAATCGCCTGGAGGCAGTTGTTGTTGTTGTTGTTGCGCGAGGTTCATGTCAAGGTGAACTTGGTGGAATGTAGTGTGAAGCTGGCCTCCTGCAACAGTACTTCACCGTACATTTGGGACAGGGGAGTTGAAGGACGTTTGTCTAACTGGGCAGCGGTGTAACTCAGTTATATCAGTGCCACCGCTTGAAGGCGTCCCTCTCCAGCCACTAAGATTATAATGATAAAATACGTCACGGGATTCAAGGGTATAGTGCTGTTAGCGCCTTTCAGTACGATGACCTCATTTGTATTACTATACTGTTACTGCCAGACAATAATATTCAGGTTTGGGGACATGTTTGGTAGTAAGAGGGTTTGATATAGACAGCCAGCCCTGCCACAGCACTGACGTGTGTTTAGTAATGCTTTGTTACTGTTCAGTTTTCCTATTCAGCATACTGGAAGCCTTTCTTAATAATGGGGTTTCAAACTCACTGCATCTCTTAGATTACAACATTTTTTATTGGTGTGTATGTGTGTGTGTGTGTGTGTGTGTGTGTGTGTGTGTGTGTGTGTGTGTGTGTGTGTGTTTAATTCGGGATTATTTATAAGAGCGCCTCTGTCCGTCTTTTTCTCACTAACGATTTTCGGCCTCGAGGTGCTTCACTTTGCAGATATAATTAAGCCACACCACACCACACAAAATCACTCTTCCATACCACACCACACCACACAAAATCACCCTTCCACACCACACCACACCACACAAAATCACCCTTCCACACCGCACAACAGCACACCACACAGAATACCCTACCACACCACACCACACCACACAAAATTACTCATCCACACCGCACCACACTACACCACACCACAAAAATCACCCTGCCACACCGCACCACATCACACCAAACCAAATCACCATCCCACACCACAGCACACCTTACCATGAACATTAAAGTTTCCGCATCAGGTGCATTTGTCGTTGTTTACTTGCAATCATCAGACGAATTACCTCGACTTTGGGGAGACCTCGTAGGCTGGTAGTAATTATTTATATTCTTTTGCGTTGCAGTCCTGCTACAGCCACAAGATTTTATTCTGCTAAGGTCAAAATCTCCATGTGACGGTGTGTACAAGTACACAAAGTGAAATGGCGAAGAGGAAAAACAAAGTAGATGATTTAACAGGAGAAATGGGGGACAACAAACTTAAAAGAAAAAGAATAAACTTGTGAAGAAAGTCTGGGAGAAAGTAAGGTCTTATGGGGGTTGTACTACCCAGCTTCCATATTGAATACATGTTAGGACTGTTTCGTTGAGGAATGGTGTGATGATTTTAGCGGGGTGTTTTTGCACGTCAGTGGGACATTAACAAGATTAGTAAGGTGTGATGTAATGAAACTTTGATAATAAAACTGTTTGCTGCCCCAGCCTGGGATCGTAATCACATCCTTTCGGACGGCAGACCACTTTTCTAACCAGTGTAACACGTGCAGGCATAATGCAACACAACAACACCCAGTGTAAGTGTCCACCACGGTGTTGGTTGGAACCCTAGACTGGCAGTATACGCAGCACGAGATGACTATGCCAGCCACTGACCCACCACGTCTCTGGCCACCAACATACAGCGTTGAGGCAACGCCTAATGGACTGTACCGTTTTGTTGTTGTTGTTGTTGTTTTCTTACGACTAGCACGGATTCGAGGAATGACGTTTTAGTGGTGATTTTTTTTTTTTTTTTTTTTCAACGCGCGTTGGTCCTCCTTCCTGAACTTTGGCCGAACTTTAACGATTGCCTTCGATATCATAGGTTTTTGATAGTCACCAGCAACTTTTTAAATTCTGAGCTCAACCTTTTTTGTGATAGTTTCACGAAAGTTCTTAATTTCTTTACACTGTTTCCCAGCGAATAACGAGAAATTGAGTAAGGATGATGATGGTGTTGATGATGATGCTGGGGATGCTGGGGATAATAATGATATCCTTTTGTCATTAGTCTTTCGTCGTCGTCGTCTGGTATTATCCCCCATGTCTACCTTCTGTAAACCATCGTCTTCTAGTGTGTATGGTCTTATAGTAAGTAGTAATTTTTTTTATAATATGCCGCTTATCGTGTAAATATACTGAACTTTTCCTATGATAAAGACAAAGCAAGTATATAGTTGTAGAAGACCGGTGCTGTAATTAACCCTTTCATGGTGGTGACAACTATAGTATTGTGTTGCAGTCAGCGCCAGACTGTTTCACTCAGCTAACACTGATTCATACTGAGGCACTTCCATTATCAATTAACCCCTACATTCTGGGTACGAGCACACCATCTGTGTGTTGGCCCGCCAGGGGTTTGAATTATTAACTGCATTACCCCTTCAGCCCGAGGTCGCAATGTTATTATTTTATACTTGCTGCTTCCAAGTGATTTAATTCAAATTAGAACACCCCCGATAATGAAGGGGTTAATGTCGGCTGCAGGTGTATCTGATTACCCCAGGTCGAAAAGTGTCCTGAACAAACTCACGTGAAGATAGGAAGAACAAAGTAATAAGGTTGAAGGAGTGAAGGCTGCAGAATATCTCTAATACAGCCATTAAAAATGTAAGCAAATATCCCAGTGTGTCATGCAAGTGTTTTTACATCTAAGAGAATAGTGTAATGGTGGCCAGAAATCCGAATAGGAAATACTGACATAAACTGTAACCCATTCAGTCCTCTGGTATTGAAGTAGTGTACAGCAGCCATAATTAACTAGGAAAGGTGGGCGGCGAGGCTGAACAGGATGTGGAAGGATTGTAATCCACGTACGGTACTTTCAACGTAAAAAGAGATCTTTACAGAAATTACTAAAATAAATTAATAAATACCGATTTTCAACATGTAACTCAGCCGCTTCACTGCGAGATGTATTCCGTCAGGTAATTAAAATCGTGTGACGGAAACATTGCTGTGACCTAAATGTGTTCATTACAGTGCAGAGGTTAAGGGGGTGTTTTCAGTACGCCAGATTTAGCCCCTTCAATCCAGTGGCAGATTTTATATTTTATTCATGTTTTTGTCTGACGAGTTTGCTCAACTTAGGGCAGACTTCGAAATAAACGACTGTTCTAGTGAGGTAAGATTTCAGGAGGTGAAATGTGTTGTTTTGACTCTTATTTAGCATTTTCTTTACTTCTGCTGTCTCAATAAGAAGTCTTTTTTTTCTTTTTTTTTTGGGGGGGGGGGGGGCGTGCAGAGAAAACCAATTATTGGTTTTGCCTTCTCCTCTGGCTTTCTCATTCTTTGACTATTTGTGGCTAGATTACATGTCTTTTCTAGCGAAGTCAAAGTTCGAGGTTGTTGAATAATACATTGAGTAGCACTTTCAGGTGGATCTTCAGTGAGTGACAAGCTAAATGGTTTCTTGTACTTCCATAAGTCAGTTATTAAGTTGGGTGGAAAGCATATAGCCAGCCAATGGTCACCTGATGGTTTAGTGGGTTAAGGCTCTTCTAGCTTGATGTGACCCATAATAGTTCATCCCTAGGATTTTTTTTTTTTTCTCGCTTAACTCTACTGAGGGACGAATGGCTGGTCTCCTCACCTTAAATATCTGGATCGAGCAGCCTGGCCGGGGCCACTACGTTCCTGGTGGAGCAACACAGGATAGGACGATGGTTGGAGTTTGCTAATTCCTAAGGTTCTTGCAGTGATACATTCTGGGATAATATGCTTCTTGTTTGCACATCTTCCTTTAAAAGTCACAACTTTGATACACCCAGAATTACACGAACGATAACTATGCCATCTTTACTTTCTGCGGATGGATCGTTGACAGTGCATTGGAAGAAATATTGGAAAGGCAAATTGGTCCCAGTAAGCATAAGTAAAACAGTATTTTAGGATTTGGTGTCAAGTATATTTTTAAAGCCACAATTGGAGACAGTGTAAGTTTAATAACGGTAAAACAAGAGTAGATGTATACAGTATATATAATTCGTAGCTGAGCATTACACAAAGAAATGGGAATTGTACAGAGACTGGAAGGAAGAATTATTACCACTGTTCCCTCGTCCGGAAATTTCATCTTCCTTATGCATACCCCTCTCCCTCCTCTTGCACTGCCTCCTCCTCCTCCTCCACCACACCCCTCCTCCCTTCTCTTTCCTTCCCTCTCACTTGTGCATTCGCTGTCACTTTTCTCTCTTCTTTCCTCTCTTCAGCTCTCCTGTATTTGCTTCTTGCCTTTTTCTCCTCCTCTCTCTCTCTCTCTCTCTCTCTCTCTCTCTCTCTCTCTCTCTCTCTCTCTCTCTCTCTCTCCAGCCATCCCCCTTCTCGCCTCCTCCCTTTCCTTCCCCCTTTTCACTCCCTCCCCTCTCTTATATCCCCCTCCCTCTCCCTCTCCGTAGCCTCTTACTCTGATGAGGCTGTGAGGTAAAACTTATGAATTAATGTAAAGCTGAAGGCAGGTGCTGTTTCACAGGGGGGAGGGGGTAGGAAGAGAGGGAGGGAAGGAGCAAGGAATGAAGTTTGGAGAGAAGGAAAATCGGAGGATGGAATAGGGAGAAAGGAAGAGAAAGAGAGAGAGTAGTAGTAGTAGTAGTAGTAGTAGTAGTATGAGCGACAGTTTTGAAGTAAAAAAGTAGAGTTGTAGGCTTGGAAAGGAAAATCAGAGGTTTTGGGAGAAGGGGAGCAAGAGTTGAAGGCTTGGAAAAGGAAGGAGCAGGGAAGGGCGGGAGGGAATTGAGAAGGGGATGGAAGGAGGAAAGAGAGAATAGGGGGTGGAGGAGAAAGAGAGAAGGTATAGGAATGTGGAAGGAACAGTAGGAGGAGAAAGGAAGGATGGGATGTTGAGAAAGGTGGTAGGGAGGAAGGCAGAGAGGGAGGAAGAGTAGGAGGTTTAGAGGCAAGGACAGGAGGAGGGGGAGAGGAGGGGGGAGTAGGATAGGGAGGAAGAGTAGGCAGTAGAGGAGGAATGATGGGAGGATGGGTGGAGAGGGGAGAGGAGGAGAAAGGACCAAGGAAGAATGGAGGGGGAGGAGAGTGGGAAGGAGGAAGAGAAGATGAGAGGATAGAGAAAGAAGGTGAGAGCAGGAGGTTCAGAGGAAGGGTGGGAGGATGAAGGGAATCTTAAGAACGCAGGTAGAAAGAATATAGGATAGAGGAAGAAAGGGAGGGAGAATGAGAGGAAAGTGGATAAGATAGGAAAGATGAAGGTTGGAAAGAAGAGGAGAAATGAGACTGTAGGAGAAGGATGAGATATGAGAATGAAAGAAGGAAGAGGGAGGGAGTCTTGGAAGGAACTAGGAAGGGAGGATGGCAGGAAGGAAAAGAGAAAGGAGACTGAAAGAAATGTGGGATGAAAGGAGAGGAGCGAAGCAGGGAGGAAGGGAGAAGAAACTGAAGGCGGGAAAATGACTGAGATGGGGGGATAAGGAGACAGGGAAAAGGGAGACTAGCTGGAAAGAAATGAGTAGAATATGTAGAATATAAATAAAAAGCAGCTGGAAGAGGGGTAAGGAAATTTATAGAAGAGTACGAGGAAAAGGAGATATAATCGGAAGTGTTAGAGTAGGAAAACATAGGAAATAAAGACAGTATCCCTCCAATGAACCCCGGGCCGAAGCACAGTAACGAAAAGAGATCAGCTGTAAGAAAAGAAGATCAAGATAGTAAGAGGAAACGAAAGTAGAAACGAAAGGAATGGAAAAGAAGAAAGCTTTTGGAAGGAAGAAATGAAGGGAATAATCAAGGGGGAGGAGTAAGGAAAGAACAAGAAGTGTTGCAGATCAGTAAAAGAGGAAGAGTGAGGGAGAATTAGTAATAAACAAAAGTAACAAAAAAGTTTTGTAGGGTAATACCGGTGCAGTAATAAAGCACCAGCCGTGGCCTGGTAACGAGAATAAACCTGCAGTGAACACCAACGTGGTACATTATGCATCTCACACCCACCCTCATCTCTCTCTCTCTCTCTCTCTCTCTCTCTCTCTCTCTCTGTATTGCATTTAAGTGAAAACTAGTTAAATTATAAACCTCGTCGTATTCGTTGCTTCGTCGTATTCGTTGCTTTATTTTTATTTTTTTTTTTTTTCAATCATTTGAGGGTATCGGTAGGTATTTTAATCTGGGTAAGAACTCCCCAGGTAATACGAATTTAATTTAGGTGGAAGAAATTCCTGCCGTATAAACAATAGCAGTTTATATCGGCTTAAAAGTTTACTGTGGTAAGTAGACATATTCCAGTAATTCTGATCATCGTATGTCTTCCATGTGACTCCTAATAGGTATCATTTACCGACCTGCCATCTAATCCTCTGTGTACCATGTCCGCTGTCAATCACTCTGCCTCATTCCTTCCCTGCCCACCACTGTCTGTCACTTCGTCTTGTTCTACATTGTGCGTACTCTTCCTCACTCTCCTTCGCTATTCTTGTGTCTACTACTCCCCATGACTCTCCCTGACTCTCCATTCCTGCCTCCCTGCCACCCTGCCTGCACCACTCCGTCACTGTGCCTCACTCTGGCCTGTCTCTGGTGAACACCACAAGTGCCAGTCTTGTCTCCTTCACTTTGTTTTAACTGCTGTCTAATTTGGGGGTTGCGACCGCGGAGTGTAGGTGGTAAGCACAGGAGGGAGGGAGAGAGGCTGGGAGGGAGTGAGGAAATAAGAGACGGATGAAGGGAAAATGAGGGAGGGAAGGAGGGGAACAAGAGAAGGTTGAAGAGAGATAAATGGAGGGAAATTGGTAGTGTGAAAAAGAAAACGAGAGAGAGAGAGAGAGAATCTGGGGCAATGGCATCAGTGGTATGTTTGTTGCAGTTCAACCCCTTCAGTCCAGTGACATTCTTCATTTTAACCAGTCCACCATCAGATGATTTTATTCAGCCAAAGGGAGATTTTCCTTCGTTGAGCTGGGGCCAAGTGATGCATATGATACGTTTTCCAGTTTGAAAAACCTCATAGTCTGAATAAAATCTTCTGGTGGCAACAAAATAAAAGGAAAATTCCATCTTATCGGGAAGGGAATAACGGGCGATTTAAGCTTTGCGCTGCTGTTGGTGCGCTGGGATATATTATTCCTCCCAACACCAGACGATTTTATTCAGCCCAGAGATATACCAACAGTCAGAGGCGTAAACACTATCCCAAGTAACCCTATAGGCGTGGCTGGTGTTGGTGCCGGCACGAATTTTATTTAGCCTCACAACAGGTGGTTTTAGTAAAAAATAATAGCCATGTGAGATGAAGGTGTTTACTGGAGAACAACTTTCTTCTTTTCTTAACACTGTCAGGTTACTGGTACATACTTTAACTGGGCGTGACATTGCCATCTCTCAGTCATGAGCTATAGCAAATTTTTAACAACAGAATATGATCCTAGTTACAAAGAAGTGCTATGGCAATGATGCAGAGCGGCACTGTTGCCTTGTTCTGCCATTGAGCTACAGGAAATAAGCTGTAAAATTACTAAATCCCCGCTGAGTTAAGATGAATGAAATATAGCCCTGATAAAGAGGCGTTGTGATATGTCCCGTGTCAGTGAGAATGTCATTTTATCATAAGGATTTCCCATCTTAGCCATCTTTTCCCCCACCATACCATATCACATTCTCATGCCATTTCCACCCTTCCTTTCTTTTGTCCTCCACCTCTCTTTCCTCAGTTCTCCCTCAATCCCTTGCAGCTACCCCGTATTTTCCCTGTCTGTCTCTACTTCCCTTTCTCCTCCTCCTCCTCCCATCTGTCTCCCATTCCTCCTCTAGTATCTTCTTCCCTTCGCCGCTCCCCAATTCTCCCTCATACCTTCTTTTCTGTTCTCTTCATTCACACATAAGTCATTACCTAATCGTAATTACATTTTCCCCAACAGTTAACCTCGTGATAGACCAATGAGACTCCTGCTATTTTTATTTCCTATACAGATTTACGTCTTTACGGTTATCCTCTGTCTCTCCTTTCTTTTCTCTTTCCTTTTTGTCCTCTTTGCCTAGCTCTTCCTCGTTCTTCAATAACTACTCCGTATTTTATTCCTTTGTCTCTCCTTCTCCTCTTCCTCCTCCATTTTTTGCATTACTTCTCATCTTTACTTCCTTTACCTTTCTGTCCAATTCTCCCTCACACCTTTCCTCTTTTCTCTGTCACGTAGGTTAAGTCTACAGCGAAAATAATTTTTCTCAGCAGATAACCTCGTAATGGACCAATAAGCCTTCTGATATCTTTCCTGTCTAGGTGAAATAAGAAATGAGTATCCAGACAGCTGGTTATTTATTTTTTTTTTTTTATGGGTACTGTTGTTTTTGTTATCTCGGCATGGTTGCTGTGTGTGGTTGTGTGATGCATCTCGAAATATTTCCGTAGTAGTATATGGACCTCATTCTTATGGTAGTTACAACTTCAAAGCAACATATCGGGTAACTCAGGCATTTTTGCACACCCGAATGGCAGTTTCCTCGTGCTTACTTCGTTGAACCATACTGCAGAACGCCTCAGTTCGGATGCATACTATATTGTGCCGGGTATGCTGTACAGTCGTTGCAGAAAGCATGGTTTTCCAAGTGATCGATGAGTTCACAGAGAGCATTGTTGCTATTCGCGTTTTTTCTTAAGGCAGGTAGTTTTGTAGGGCGTCATTTTTTTTTTTTTTTTTTTAAATATGGGAACAGTGTTTTTCTTACATTTTAGAAACTTCTTACTTTGTTTTGTAATGGTAAAATCAACAAGCAAATAGATATAAGCATGGGAATTTAATGGAAAATATTTTCCGACACTGTACTTACTGCTTAAAGGTGTACACAGAAATAACATTGTGGAGCGACTGCATTTCTATGTAGCTACACATATGGTCTCCGTCTGTCTCTCCTTGTTATCTCTTCCTCCATCCAATACCTTTCCCTGTCTTCCTCGCCCTAAGAGTAGAGTGAGAGTGAGGGTGTGGTGGTGCTGGTGATACACAGTGTGGGTGATGGGGCCATTATCCCCGCCCTTACGCTAATCGTGGACGCGGGAATGACGGCCACGGATAATGAGGGGGACGAGGACCCGAGGGGAGAAGCAAGGAGTGATAAATGAAGAAAAAGATTAGGATGATTAGGGATACGGGTAGTGAAAGAGAGGCGGATGAGAGGAGCAAGGAGAGATGAAATGAGCAAGTTGGAAGATGAGAGACAAGTGTTAATGAGGGAGACATGAAAGGGAAGCAAAGAGAAAGGAATTAAAGAAAAGCGAAAAGAGAAAAGAATGAGATGAATGAGAGAGAGGGAAGATGAAGAAGCGAGAAAAATGAAGGAAATGAGTGTTTTCACACTGTCTTTTAGCACTTGCATAGCATGAGTCAACCAACCTACAGCAGTTATTCTCTTATGTTCTTATGACAGAGAAAAGAGAGACGGGTGGAAGAACTGAGAGCGTAATGAGTTCAGGTGAAAGGCAGAGAGATGAACACTAAGGGATAATATGGAAGAGACCTGGAAGTGAGGAAGAGGAAATGACACAGATAAGGGGGAGCGATGTGGAAGTAGGAGAAGAAAAGAGGTGAAAGAAGTGAGAAAGTAATGACTGAAAAGAATGATAATTGATTGAGGGATCAGAAATTTTGATGGAAATGTGAGAAAGTGAGGAGGGAGAAAACACGAGAGAGGCTACACAAAGTGAGAGAGTAATAAGAGGGAAAATGTTTCGAAGGTCAGAAATAAGAGATAATTCAATACGAGGTAATGGAGAATGGACTACAGAGTGACAGTAGGAGAAGGAAAAGAAGAAATTAATAGAGATACATTGGAAGATGAGATTGGGGTGTAATTAGGGGGAGGATGGGAGAGAGAGAGAGAGAGAGAGAGAGAGAGAGAGAGAAACAGAGACAGAGAGAGAGAAACAGAGACAGAGACAGAGAGACAGACAGAGACAAAGAGACAGACAGAGAGAGAGACAGACAGAGAGAGAGAAAGAGAGGAAGGGGGGATGGAATAATAAGGAGAGGGGAAAGTTAATATTATTCGTAAATAAGAAACAGTAAAAAGAGATGGTGTGGGAGACCAAGGTGAGGTGGAAAGATAAGTCGTGGGAACAGGGGGGGGGGGGGTCGTTGGCAGAGGGATTGTGACAAAGTAGGGACAGAAATGCCTGGAAGTTACTTTTATAGCAGGTAACCCACAGGATGTGGTGTCAGGCCGTACCTTACTAGTTTGCAATCCTTGAGTAGCTAGATATACTTAGGTAGAAAGGTAGTTAGTAAGGAGAGAGTTGGAGGAAGTGAAAGAGAGTATCCCCTTCAATCAGAGGACGTTTTATTAGCCACGCCGAAGAGGTAGCTGTTGTGATCGAGGTCGTTTCTGTGTGTGTGAAATATATATATATATATATATATATATATATATATATTGTTACGGAACAGAGAGAGATAATGAACACTTCAAGTGGGAATACTAAAATCACTACTGTCCCGTAAGTTCCAGGTTCAAAACAAAAGACTTAGGTAAAATTACAAGTTAAAGTTTAATGCACAAACTAACAACTAAACATTCAGGACTCATAAGGATAATGTAATGGCAAAACAGGTTACATATATGGTTAACTGCAATAGCCTCTATTAACACGAATTTAGCAAGAGCAAATTTATCTAAGTCAGCCCTGATAAAATGAGAAAACCGGATAATGCTCAGTTAAAGCAAGATATAATATTATTACAGATACAAAATATTACTAATACTGGCTGACAGTAAAAACTTTACCAGGCTTACGAACCAACGCCCAATGCTACACAGTACAAGAAAAATGGTAATAACACCTATACTCAAATTATACAGCAGCTAGATGGCTGGAGACTTCCTGAGCACTTACAAAAATAATAATATACCGTACAGGGGAGGACAGAGATGTGAACAGAATGAGGAGTAGATCTAAGTGGCAACTAATGTAGAGACTGAGCTCATTATATAGGGGGCCGGCAGAGCTTGATTCAACTTGTAAGAAGGACGCGCAAATGAAGGCATAGAGGACGAAGAGTTGACACTCCTGCTCTGAACAACAGAAAGAACGACATACTCTACTATAAGGGGGAGAAGGGGGGAGTGAGGTAGAACACGCAAGCCTGGTCACTATGGAAGCCACGTGGCGAATCGTGATCAAACATGCAGCATACTGTACATTAGGATCATACAAAGGATGATGCACTCATGAACAAAACTGTATCATAAGTTAGAATTATACAAGGGATGATGAAATCATAGGCTATGTAACACCTCCCCACAAAGAAAAAGAAATTTACAAAGGAAATTTCTTATTACTCTAAAACAATGTGTCTAAAGTCTAGATAAGCAATCTGCAATAACATTTTCTTTCCCCTTGACATGTTGTATGTCTAATGAATACTCCTGAAGAAGTAGATTCCATCTTGTCAATCTCTGATTTTTATCTTTAAACTTACTAAGGAATTTCAGTGGGTTATCATCGGTATAAATGACTATGGGGTCAAAACCAGAACACAAATAAAATGAAAAATGCTGTAAACCCAAAATCAAGGCCAAAAGCTCTTTCTCAATAGTTGAGTAGTTCTTTTGAGGTGGAGTGAACTTCTTACTGTAATAAGATACAGGGTGTTCAATACCCTGATCATCCTCTTGCAGCAAAACAGCCCCAGCTCCTGTATCACTTGCGTCAACAGCCATCTTAAAAGGCTTAGCAAAATTTGGAGTAGCGAGCTCTGGCTGACTTAATAGGATAGCTTTAAGTTTACTGAAAGAGGATTCACAGTTATCGGTCCAGACAAATTTAACTCCCTTTTTCAGTAGGTCTGTAAGTGGTGATACAAGAATTGAAAAGTTAAGAACAAATCTCCTGTAATAACCTACCATTCCCAAAAATCTTTGTATCTCTTTCCTACTTTTAGGTCTGGGAAGATCACTTATAACCTGAACCTTAGCTCCTGGTGGTGCAACGTGTCCATCACCAATTACGTACCCAAGGTACTGAACTTTAGCTTGACCAAACTTACACTTTGATAAATTAGCTACAAGATTAGCCTGAACCAAACGCTCAAGAAATTTACTGACATGGCATAGGTGATCTTTCCAGTTGTCACTGAAGATTAATACATCATCAATATAAACAACACACGCTGCCAAACCCTCTGTTACAACATTCATGAGCTTCTGAAAAGTGGCTGGTGCATTCTTCATACCATATGGCATTACAGAACATGCAAAAGTCTTTCCTAGTGTTACAAAACATGAGATCTCCCTAGCACGTTCAGTCATAGGTACTTTTTTTTTTTTAATGCGAGGAAGAAGGAACCAAAGGCCATGAGCCCGCAGTAACAGTTCCCTCCAAGAGAAAAACAAAATACAGTATAGAGCCAAATTCAAGATCCGATCATTTTGAGATGCCTGGACACACTGCGTTTGAAAGACTGGAGATCATAGGCAACAGGAAATACAGACAGAGGGAGACAGTTCCAGAGCTGACCTGTTGCATAAATGAAAGACTGGGAGTAACGGTTAACTCTTGCATTAGAGAGTTGGACAGAAAAAGGATGAGAGTTTGCTGCCAGACGGGTACTACGCGCCCGATGTAGAGGTGGAGGAATGCAAGCAGACAGTTCAGAGGAGCAGTGACCATTAAAGTAGCGATAGAAAAGAGATAAAGATGCAACAGTGCAGCGAAGAGACAGAGGTTGAAGGGAGTCAGTAAGAGGAGGAGAGTTAATGAAACGAAAAGCCTTTGACTCCACCCTATTGAGAAGAGCTGTATGTGGGGAGCCTCCCCACACATGAGAGTTGTACTCCACACAGGGGCGGATAAAACCCCTGTATAGAGTCAACAATTGTGCAGGGGTAAAGAAAGAGCGGAGTCAGTTTAGCACACCCAATCTCTTGGAAGCAGATTTTACAAGAGATGTAATATGATCTTTCCGTGTAAATGAAACCCCAAGCATGTTCAAGGATGATGCAGGATTAAGATGAATATTATTAAACATTAGTGGGTATACCTGTGGAAGATTTTGTCGGGTTGATAGGTGTAAGAACTGAGTCTTAGATGCATTAAAGACAACCATATTATTTTTACCCCAGTCAGAGATACGAGCCAAGTCAGACATTAGGTGTGCCATAGCCTCATCCCTTGTTTGTTGAAGTAACTGTTGAGATGGGCGTTGCGGGAACCGAATGGAAAGGTGAAGGGTGGAGTCATCAGCGTATGAGTGGATAGGGTTAGATGTACAGCTTAGAAGATCATTGATGAATAAAAGGAAGAGAGTTGGTGATAGGACAGAGCCCTGAGGAACACCACTGTTGATAGATCTAGGAGAAGAACGATGGCTGTCTACAACAGCAGCTACAGAACGACCAGAAAGGAAGCTAGCGATGAAGGCACAGATAGAAGGATAGAAACCGTAGGAGGGCAGTTTGGAAATTAAAGATTTATGCCAGACTCGATCGAAAGCCTTTGAGATGTCAAGTGCAATGGCAAAGCTTTCGCCAAAGTCCCGAAAGGAGGATGACCAGGAGTCTGAAAGGTAGGCTAGAAGATCGCCAGTCAAGCGTCCCTGACGGAACCCATACTGACGATCGGAAAGAAGGTTGTGATAGGAAAGATGCCTTAAAATTTTTCTATTAAGAATTGACTCGAAAACTTTTGAAATACAGGACGTTAAAGCAATTGGACGATAGTTGGAGGGTTGGGAGTGGTCACCCTTCTTTGGGACTGGCTGAATGAGAGCAAACTTCCAGCAAGAAGGAAAGGTACAAGTTGACAGACAAAGGCGAAAGAGTTTGCCTAGGCAGGGTGTAAGCACAGAAGCACAGTTCTTGAGAACAACAGGAGGGACCCCATCAGGCCCATATGCCTTGTTAGTACTGAGGTCAGTGATGGCAGAAAATACATCAACTGAAGAAATTTTAATGTCAGCCATGAGGAAGTCAGAGGGGGGAAGTGATGGAGGAACACCACCGGAATCGTCTAAGGTAGAATTGGAGGAGAAAGTCTGTGCGAAGAGATCTGCTTTATCAGTAGAAGAAATAGCTACAGAACCATCAGAGTAGAAAAGAGGAGGGAAGGATGATGAGGTAAAGTTGTTAGATAGATTTTTGGCAAGATGACAGAAGGAGCGGGAAGAATTCGAGTCGGAGAGTTGAGAGCATTTAGTATGGATGAAATTATTTTTAGTAGAGCGAAGAACAGACTTAGCACGATTCCGGGCAGAAACGTAAAGATGATGTGATTCAGGGGTGGGTTGGCTCCGGTACCTTTTGTAGGCCCTTTCCTTGTTGCGGACAGCATTAGAACAAGCGTGATTAAACCAAGGCTTTCTTGCGTTAGTCAAAGGATATGAGAAAGGAATGTATGCTTCCATGCCCGAGAGAATAACCTCCGTAATGCGTAAGGCACACTCAGATGGCTCACGGCCATGGAAGCAATACTCCCAGTCCGCGGCTCCAAAATGCCACAGACGACGTTTCACTGGAGGGTCCACAGGCCGTACCGGAGTGATAGGACAGGTTAAGGTAATAAGGTTGTGATCGGAGGAGCCCAACGGAGAGAAAAGATTAACAGAGTAAGCAGAAGGATTAGTTGTGAGGAAGAGGTCAAGTATGTTGGAGCTCTCTCCAAGGCGGTCAGGGATACGGGTAGGGTGCTGTACAAGCTGCTCTAGGTCATTAAGGATAGTAAAGATGTAGGCTTGTTCACTAGGTGGATCTGTGAAAGGAGAGGAGAGCCAAAGGTGGTGGTGAACATTGAAATCTCCAAGAATGGAGATTTCAGAGAAAGGAGGAATGGATAGAATGTGTTCCATCGTAGAAGTAAGATAGTCGAAGAATTTTTGATAGTCAGTAGAATTAGGGGATAAGTAAACAGCACAGATATATTTAGTCAGAGAATGACAGGAAAGCCGAAGCCAGAGTGTGGAGAATTCAGAAGAATCAAGTTTAGGA
This sequence comes from Coenobita brevimanus, assembly GCF_032717465.1. NCBI lineage: Eukaryota > Metazoa > Arthropoda > Malacostraca > Decapoda > Coenobitidae > Coenobita > Coenobita brevimanus. The sequence goes on from NC_137011.1 coordinate 31,224,054, forward strand.
ACACGAGAGCAAGATAAGTCATTGCGTATATATACACAACAGCCACCTTTGGCTTTGAAATGAGTATAGAGAAAGTAGGAGGATACAGAAAAGGGTTTGCTGTCAGTTGCCTCAGACAGCTGAGTCTCCGTCAGAAAAAGAAGGTGAGGTTTAGAGGAGGAGAGGTGGTGCTCAACAGGGCGAAAGTTAGAGGAAAGGCCGCGAATGTTGCAGAAATGAAGAAGAAGAGAGTCAGACAGTGGTTCCAGGCACCTTGAGTCGTCACCGGGAGAGGGGCAGATGGTGGGGCATTTATGGTCCCCCCCCCTGGGGACTCCGAGGCTTGATAAATCGACGCCATTTTTGGTAAATTTTGAATAGGAAGTATAGTGTGTACTGTGCATGTAGTTTGGTGAAGATAGTTAGAGAAATTTGTACTGGAGAGCATGCTGGCCTACTCTCTGTGTAACTGAGACACTGAAAAAGTTCAGCAAAGGGGGATGGTCAGGAACTAGTCCTGAGGGCTGATGAAACAGGAGCTCCAGCACTCCCTGTCATCAGCTTTCCATCCACCTCGGGAGTACGGCCCTGCTCGACTGGTGCTACAGTCTACTCCTTTATCCCTTTAACAAATCAAACTTACTTATGTACCTAGCCTTTCCGATCTTGTCTATGCAATCTTCCACGCGAGGGAGAGGGTAAGTGTCTGTTTTGGTTATCTGATTAACTCGTCTGTAGTCGATGCAAAGCTGCTGTGACCCACCTGGCTTTGGGACTAGAGTGACAGTGAGAACTCCACTCGCTCTGACAGGGCTCAATCACCTTGTAGTCCAACAGGTAGCCAAGCTCCTTCTGGATGAGAGGAACTTTCACTGGGTTCACACGGTAAGGAGGCAGTTTAATTGGCTTTGCGTCTCCAACATCGACATCATGCATCAACACAGTGGTTCTTTCTGGAGTGGCATGGAACACTTGCGGGTACTCCTGTAGTAATGCCGAAAACTCCTGCCTTTCCTTGGGAGCTACATGAGAAAGCTTAGTCTGGAGATCATTCATGATATCAGGATTCTTTTCCAAACTATCACTCAGGCTCATACTGCATGGGAGAACTTCACTTGCAGACTCGGGTGGAACAGCTACAGTGCAGACTGGGTTATTTTCGTCCCGCCTGTGATATAACTTTAGCATGTTGATGTGACAAAGTTGCTTGTTCTTTCTACGATCTGGTGTGGCGATGACATAGTTGACATCACTGAGTTTCTTCTCCACGAAATAAGGACCACTAAACTTGGCTTGAAGAGGTTGCTCATGCAGCGGTAGCAGAATCAAAACCTGATCTCCTGGCTGAAAGTGGCGTAATCTGGACTTCTTATCATACCAAGTCTTCTTCTTCTCCTGAGCAGCTCCTAAATTCTCTCTCGCCAGCTGTAAAGCAGTGGACAGCCGTTCTTTGAACTTCATCACATACTCCAGCAGGTTGATGTCATCTTCCTCCGACAGCCAGCATTCCTTGAGTAGCTGAAGGGGTCCTCTTACTTCATGGCCAAACAGTAGTTCAAAGGGTGAGAAGCCCAGTGATTCATTTGGAGATTCTCTTGCGGCAAATACAACGAATGGAAGACCTTTATCCCAGTCTTTCTGATGTTCCAAACAGTATTTCCTGAGCATCGATTTGAGTGTTTAATGATATCTCTCCAGCGCTCCTTGGATATGGGGATGGTAAGCTGAAGATGTGATCTGGGTGATGCCCAACTCTTTCAGAGACTGCTTGAAAACATTTGACATGAAATTATTTCTTCGGTCTGACTGTACCTCCTTGGGCAGACCAAACTTGGTGAAGAACCCTAGCATTTCCTTAACCACGTTCTTTGCTGAGATATTTCTAAGTTGAATGGCTTCAGGATAACGAGTAGCCATATCAATCAGGGTCAACACATAAGAAAATCCTGAAGAAGTCTTAGGAAGAGGGCCCACAATATCCACCAACACACAGGTGAATGGCACCTCAAAAGGAGGAATGGGAACTAGAGGTGCAACCTTTTCGGTCTGATTACACTTCCCCACAACTTGACAGGTGTGACAAGACTTACAATACCAGGAAACATCTCTGAAGATACCTGGCCAGTAGAAGTGTTTCAAAATGCGTGCCACAGTCTTCCCCACTCCAAGGTGTCCTGCCAAACTGGAATCATGAGCCACTCTAATGATATCCTGCCTACAAACACGAGGGATGATAACTTGATGTACAACCTCCCATTCACAGTCGGCTGATGCTGTTGGGGGTCTCCACTTTCTCATAAGTACTCCTGACTTTATATAATAACCAGTAGAAGCACCAGCTGACTCTTCTTCACTGCAAGCAGAGTTAGCTAGACCTTTCAACTCAGGGTCAGCAACCTGCAACTCAACCAACTCTTGACGAGACAAATTATCAACACTACGGGGTACTGCCTCATCTGGTGAGTGGTCCAAATTAACAAGAAAAGTGTCAGCTAGGATAACATCATCATCATCATTATCCTCTAAGTCACCAGTAACTTTAGACTTAGCCCTAGTGACAGCACATGCAGAGAACACATCAGGGATATCACAATCCTGGGTCACAGTCACTGGTTCACTAGACAACTGAGGAGCTGGACACACTTGACTTCCACCAATATCATTTCCAAGTAAGAAAGTTACACCTGACATTGGGAGTGTCTCAACCAACCCAACCATAACGGAACCATTAACAAAACCAGACTCTAAATTCACTCTGCACAGAGGGACAGAGAAGTAATTATTCCCTACACCTTGTAAGATTACAGTTTCATCAGAGGAATTAACATTAGAGCCTAGAACACTGGTCAGCATAAGGGATTGGCAAGCACCTGTATCACGATATATTTTAACTGATTTCCTGTCATTGCTGTCCAGAGGACTGACAAAACCATCAGACAGGAAATTAGCACATGAACTCTTGAGAGTGTCACCCACGTTACTGCTCAAAAGAGGAGCTTCATCATGAGAATTTAATTTACCCCTCAAAGCAGGTTCAGTTAACTCGGTTAAAGAATTCTGGGAACTCTCAAGGGTGGACACTAGACCAATTGACTGAATATTTAAAGACTCGTTTTTGTTCACATCACGCTGTCCCCTGAAACATTTCTCCGTAGTATGACCAAGCCTACTACAATAAGTACATTTACTTTTCTGAAATCTAGAGGTGGAGCTGGTATTTACTTCCTGAGAAACATCTTCTTTATTCTCTTTCCTGTTACCTGTACTCTGAGTAGAGGCAACGTACTTACTCTGAGCTTTCCTTTTTTTCTTTAGAATATCTCTTGTGAGTGAGAACATATTCTTCAGCTAAAACTGCAGCATCAGACAAATTATCTATTCTTTTCTCATCAAGATATAGGCTTACATCTTTATAAATACACCTTTTGAAGTCCTCCAGCAAAATCATCCGCTTAAATTTATCAAAATCAGAATTTACATTCTTAGAATTTAACCACTGCTCTAACAGATCTTCTTTGATTTTTGCATACTCAACATGGGATTACTTATCTTGCTTATAAGTTGCCCTAAATTTTACTCTATAGGCTTCAGGAACAAGCTCATAGGCCTTAAGAATCAAGCTCTTAACTACATCATAATTATCAGATTGATCCTGAGGCAAAGATGCATAAGTTACTTGAGCTTTACCAGTGAGAACACTCTGAAGGAGTACCGGCCAATACTTTTTGGGCCAATTAAAACCTGTAGCTACCCTCTCAAACAACTGAAAATACTTTGTTAAATCAGATTCATTAAAAGGAGGGACAAGTTTAACATTTTTAGCCACATCAAAATCATCAGAGCTAGATGATCCAGTTCCACCTTGTTTCATGCGATACTCATGGTCTGCCTGAATCCTAGCAAGTTCAATTTGTGCCTGAACCTGTGCCTCCTGAATACGAGCCTGGGACTCAGCCTCCTTAGCACGTGCCTGAAACTCAGCCTCCTTAGCACGAGCCTGAAACTCAGTCTCCTTAGCACGAGCCTCCTGCAGGGCTAGCTGAAACTTAGCTATTTCAGTCTGCGTTTGCTCATCTGGAGGAGTTACATTAAACAAACTTTTATTAATCATGCCAACAATTTGATCTTTAGAATGATGAGAGCGAACAGCAATTCCCAATTGTTGAGCAACAAGCTTAAGTTCATTCTTTGTTCTGTTTTCTACATCACACGCTGTTTGCACATTTGACAAAAAATCTTTGGCTTCATCAAGAGTAGTAATAGCAGACATCATGAATAAATCACAGTCACAAAATATCAAGCAATATCCTTATGATAATATCCTGAATATCCTGATAAGAGGTCGCCAAATTTATGTTACGGAACAGAGAGAGATAATGAACACTTCAAGTGAGAATACTAAAATCACTACTGTCCTGTAAAGTTCCAGGTTCAAAACAAAAGACTTAGGTAAAATTACAAGTTAAAGTTTAATGCACAAACTAACAACTAAACATTCAGGACTCATAGGCATAATGTAATGGCAAAACAGGTTACATATATGGTTAACTGCAATAGCCTCTATTAACACGAATTTAGCAAGAGCAAATTTATCTAAGTCAGCCCTGATAAAATGAGAAAACCGGATAATGCTCAGTTAAAGCAAGAAATAATATTATTACAGATACAAAATACTACTAATACTGGCTGACAGTTAAAACTTTACCAGGCTTACGAACCAATGCCCTATGCTATACAGTACAAGAAAAATGGTAATAACACTTATACTCAAATTATACAGCAGGTAGATGGCTGGAGACTTCCTGAGCACTCACAAAAATAATAATATACTGTACAGGGGAGGACAGAGATGTGAACAGAATGAGGAGTAGATCTAAGTGGCAACTAATGTAGAGACTGAGCTCATTATATACGGGGCCGGCAGAGCTTGATTCAACTTGTAAGAAGGACGCGCAAATGAAGGCATAGAGGACGAAGAGTTGACACTCCTGCTCTGAACAACAGAAAGAACGACTTACTCTACTATAAGGGGGAGAAGGGGGGAGTGAGGTAGAACACGCAAGCCTGGTCACTATGATAGCCACGTGACGAATCGTGATCAAACATGCAGCATACTGTACATTAGAATTATACAAAGGATGATGAAATCATAGGTTATGTAACAATATATATACCGGTATATATTTCTATACATACATATATGTATGTATCTGTCTGTCTGTCTATCTATCTGTCTGTCTATCTATCTATCTGTCTATCTATCTATCTATCTATACGCCAAAAAGGTATGTGCTGTCAGTATGTAGTCAAAGTATGTCTTCAATGCCTGATCCGATTAGGATAAAAATTGGCACATACCGTACATTGTTTGTGTCATGAAAGTTATTCAGAGTTGGTGCAAATTGATCAAAGATCAAGGCCAGGGGTCTGGGTTCGAGGATGAGGCGTTTTTTCCTGAATTAATAAACCGGTTCAAAAACAAATTGACACATGCACTGCGTGTGCGGGAATAAAAAAAAAAAAGTGCATCGATATTAGTGCCTATCATATCCATCAAAGGTTACAGGTCACAAGACATGTGTGGGGATGAAAAGAAGTACTTCGATTCTAGTGCTGATCCTGCAAAGGTTACAGGTCACAAGACAAATGTTTTTAAGATGCATGAACACAGTGTGTTTGAAGGACTGAAGGTGGTGGACAGGGAGAAGACTGGCTGAAGAAGAATTGTGAAGTGTTTTACCGCCCCTACTTCTGAGGTAATGAAGGAGAAGGAACGAGAGAGAAGCAATTAAAAGCAATGAATGTGGGGTGTGGTAAGATGAAGAGGAAGAAGAGGAACACAATAACAACGCTGGAAGAATTGGACGAGGGAATAATGACTAGAGGAAGAGGGTGAACTTGAAAGAGGGGAGAGTGGCTGATTGTGAGAGAGAGAATTGGATGATGAGTTTAATATAGGGGTTAACTGTCTGATGATCTGAAGCAACTCTTGTATTATACTGTATTGAGGCAAATGTTAGACGATATTATTCAGCTAAAACTGAGTTGCAAAAACCTATTGATGATTAATATTGTTACCGTCAAGTCTGTCGTAATGGGAATAACTTCATTGTTTTAGTCCAGTTGATAATGGGCATGTTTCATTTGAGAGTCACTCGTAGGAGCTTGACATTGTTAAAACTGTTGCCGTACACTTAAACGATCGTAACAACTTTAGTACTGTAGACGAATTCATTCAGCTGCATGTGAGTCATAAACACCTGAGAATGTTCAAGGATGAAGTGAACATGAAGGAGAACTGTGATCGTGAAGGAGTGAGTGAAAAGATGAGTGTGACTTAACGTGTAAGTGAAAGTAGCTGAATGCGGGACAGTGTGCATGAGTGAAAGATTGTAAAGCAGTTGTGGCAAAAGAGATTTACGTTGTGAAGATGTCCGAGTAATGTGTGGCAGTGAGGGGTGTTAGAGTGAGTGATTATCTGAGTTACATTTGTGTGATTGCACTGGGTGCGAGTTGATGAATGAGTGACTCAGTATTAAAGCAAGAAAACAAGTGGTCTAGAGTGACTGAACGAAGGATAGCAATTTGAAAATATCAGTGAGGGTGAATGACTGAGTGAAAGAGGGAGAAACTGTTAGTGCTGAGAAATGATTTTGACAGATCCGAAAATTTCAAAAGCATAAATAATTCGTGTATGCGTGCCTCATTTCACTGGCCGCTGTGTTTAACTCCCAGTAGTTGAAGACTCACTGTCAGCTGAATGAAATCGTCTGGCATTAGCTCGACGAGACTGCTAGGTCTGACCTGATCGTGAGAGGATTAATGTCACAAGATTTATTCCCAGCCTCCAATGGCACATTCTCAGCTGAATAAAATCGTCTGGCGTTAGTTGAAATACAGTCCTGGGGTGGTCCCGGAGATGAGAAGGATAAATCCAGTTTTTTCCACTTTTCTCCCTGTGTTTGGAGTCCGGCCACATCATGTTTTAGTGGGAAAGATGATGCTGATGAAAAGTAGAGATCAGATTAAAGGAAGGGATCTCAAAACTGCCAGCGAGAGAAAGTAAGACACCGAAAGCTTGAGTGAGGAATGACTGAGTTAATGTTAGAGTACGAAAGCAATATTGACTGGAAGTGAGTGGCACAAAGGAAACTCAAAATATCCGTGGGTGAAAGACAGAATGATTGGGACTGAGTAAGTCAGCGTGAGGGAGGGAGTGAGTAAGACGGTGAGTAAACGAGTGAAAAATGTAACTTTCAGCCCGAGGACGTAAGTAATATTTCCTTGCTGCCACCAGACAGTTTCACCAGTTCAGGAGAGCCCCCTAGTAGTGAAAACGTTAATGTAGGCCGTAATTAATACTACTCAAGCTGAATAAAATGGTCTGATAGCAGCAATAAATAATTAGACAAAGTTATCATGGTGCTGTACCGGTGATAAGAGGAAGATAGTAATAGCAATAAACTAGCTGATAAAAGAAAGCTTACAGTATTAGTAAGGCAAAGTGACCCGACCAACTAACGAACAAGCGAGCGAGCGTGTGATGAACTGAGAAAGTTTTGGGAGAAGAAAATGAGTGTGTGAAAAAGACTGACAGAATGAAGAAAGGAGAACTAAAAATACCAGTGAGAGAAAATGAGTAAGCGAGTGAGTATGAGTGTGTGAGTGAGAAAATGTTTATGAAAATATGATAATGATTCAAAGCGAGTGGCAGAATGAATAAGGGTAAATTCATAGAGAGAGAGAGAGAAAGAGAGAGAAGGGGGTGATGCGTTTCGGTACCAAAGTTAGTTACAAACACATCATTAGGTTTTTCATATCTTGCTCTTGATTTTTGAGTTTACTTGTGTTTGTGCTATGCGTTTGTTTATGTTTTCCCGCGTGTTTTTGTTAGTTGGCTTGTGTTTGTGTGTTTACAGGTGTGTTTGTGTTAGTTTGTGTTTGTGTTCGCGTGCGGTGTCATTGTGTGTGTGTGTGTGTGTGTGTGTGTGTGTGTGTGTGTGTGTGTGTGTGTGTGTGTGTGTGTGTGTGTGTCATTGTGTGTGTGTGTGTGTGTGTGTGTGTGTGTGTGTGTGTGTGTGTGTCATTGTGTGTGTGTGTGTGTGTGTGTGTGTGTGTGTGTGTGTGTGTGTGTCCGGTTGTTAAATGCTGAGTGATTTAATTCATGTAAAGATATGTGAACCGGGAGTTATGAATGAATGCTTATGTGTGCATATGTATGTACTGGGTACGTGTGTTTGTACGTGTGTGTATACGAATGCGTGTGTGTGGGCGTGCAGCAAGAGCCATAAAACTGACTTTTCTCATAAACCTTCATGAGCACACGCTCTACCTCGCTCATACTTTTGTCTCTCTCTTTTCACACACACGCTCTCTTTCTGCCTCACTGTTACCCTCACGTCCGACACTCCTCCTCACCCTCACTACTTCAGTCTCATTCATTTATACTCTCTCTCTCTCTCTCTCTCTCTCTCTCTCTCTCAAACAGTATATAATCATTAGTTTTCATTATCATTTTCCATCAATTTACTTATTATCTGTTCCATAACAGAAAGTGTAATGTACACCTATGCCTCCTTCTTCAGGCCTTCTTATCTGGCTCTTACCCCTGACTTCATTTTTATCGTCCCCCATCCCATCTTTCTTCACGTCTCTCCCCTCATGCCTTTTATTATCATTCCCCCATCCCATCTTTCTTCACGTCTCTCCCCTCATGCCTTTTATTATCATTCCCCCATCCCATCTTTCTTCACGTCTCTCCCCTCATGCCTTTTATTATCATTCCCCCATCCCATCTTTCTTCACGTCTCTCCCCTCATGCCTTTTATACTCTTTCTGGTGGTCACATGTCTGAGTCGCGTTTTGATCTAGTACATGTTAGGAATATATCCTTTGCTTAGTAATTACCAGCGCTTTTAGTACATAGTCATTTTTAATGTTCGCCAACGCCAGATGTATTTAGGAAAGACCCTTCGTAATCCAAGGCATTATAAATAACCTCCGTTCACAGTCATTATACCCTCCTCCTCCAGTCATCATCATCATTATCATCATTATCACCAGGATTATTATCATCATCAGTAGCAGAATCATCATCATCATCATTATCCTCATAATCGTCGTCATCATTTTATACCGATATGCATGTAATCATTTCTTCGTTAAGTTTTGTGTGAAATTATAGCCATATTTTTCCGTGGCAGTTCTGCAAGGCAGTCAGCAGGAAGGCCAGCCAGCCTTTCATCTTATTTTTGCCCACATAAAAATGTTTGAGTTGGCCCTCTCGTTCCACCTCATTAGTGAAGTTTGAAGCCACCACACACACACACACACACACACACACACACACACACACACACACACACACACACACGGAGTGTGTATAAGTATCATCATCATCATCATCATCAGCCGTTTGAGTGTCCACTGCAGGACCGGCCTATCCCGACCGAAGTGGGGACGATACAGCCTTTGTATCTCTACCAAGTGGCTTAGGCTGTCTGGTAGAGATTGTATGCAGGGTGAGAAGTGCTTGTAAGTGTAATTGTAGTGTTGGAGTGGCTTTGGATGTGTATGTAGTCTGTGAACCAGGTTATAATCGGGCCGCGCAAGCCGACTGGGTGCAAGCATACTTTATAGTATGCGACACTGGTTCAACCAAAGCACCCCTTATGTCCGCCAAAGCAGTATGCGGCCGGAAGAACGCTCCCAAAGTTTATTACCCTGGCGGGGCGCAAACCCTCGTTCTCCCATGTACGAAAACCCACACTACCACTGTACCACAGAGGCTCCATATATATATATATATATATATATATATATATATATATATATATATATATATATATATATATATATATATATAAAGCGCACGTATTAGGCTTATATATTTCACACTTTTAAGCATGCGCATTTTTTTTTTTCCACACTCCATCTCCACCCTCCGTCCTCACGATGTAACGTGACCACCATGAATATATTATTCTCTCTCTCTCTCTCTCTCTCTCTCTCTCTCACACACGCACACTCTCACTCTCAGTATTACCCCCGCCCCACCCCACAAATTTTGGCTTTAGTTTAACCCCCCATCCCCCTCTCCTTTGTTTAATGCAATTGCCACTATCATGCAGATCCACCCTCTACCCCCACACCCCCACCTTAACCTAATTACTTCATTACCTGGTTGGGGAGAAGGTTGGGGTACAGAGAGTGGAGGGGAAGAGGGTTAGGAAAGAGAGAAAAAAAATAGGAGGAGACAGTAAGGGGAGAGGTAGGAAACTTGGAGAAAGGAGACAGAGGACGGTAGGGAAGGGGGGAGACTGGCAGTACAGGTAAGGGAAGAGGGGGAAATAACAGGGAGAGGGTGATTGAGGAAAGGAGGGGGAAGGGAGCTAAGAAGACTGGGACAGGGGGAAAATGTTGGAAAAGGGAGAGGAAGGGGAAACAAAGGGAGAGAGAATGGGGAAGGAAAAACTTATAAGAAGAAAGGGAGGAGAGGGATAGGTAGAAAAGGAATAGGATGGTGGGAGAAAGAAGGAAGAGGAATAAAGGGAAGGAAGTAAGGGAAGAGTATGGGAAGATGGTGTAAGAGGAGAGGGTGGAAAAGGGAAATATATGGGGAGAGAGAAAGGGAGGGAAGGGGAAGATGGGTGGAGGGGGACGCTTGCTAATGCCTTGCAGTTTATTCCAGTACTAATAGTGTATACTATATATGATTTTTTGCGAAGTGCATTTTTTTTTTTTTTCAGTTTTATCAATATTAACTTCTTTTCCTCTGAAACGGGAATGTCTGGTTTGTTGTGTTCTTGTGTTTTTTCATGTGTTTTTTTCTATTATGTTTCGGATAGTTTTACCTCCTGGAGTTCTGGTGGTGATAGTGGAGTTTGTATTAATTAAGTGTAGCACAGGAAGAGTCTAACCCCACCTGTTCAAAAAAATCTCTTCCAGGCTAAATTCAGTCGCCAGAAGATGGAAGAATAATAAAAATCCATCATGGAATTCGTGGGTTTAAGGTACTATGTTTAATTAATAGTTACTTTTAATAATGTCAGGTAAATTTGTACTGTGTTAAACTACTTCACTCCCATGTCCTGTTTTGCCGGATATGCTCTATTATTGCCACCACCAGACGATTGTATTCAGCTATGGAGAGACTTCTTAAATTGGAGGAGGTAGAAAATGCTATTACCGTATTAACCCCTTCACTACAAGAGGTCAATTTTAAGTTGAATAAAAGCTTCTGGTGGTGGCAGGAATAACATTTTTAAAACCCGTTTTGTATATAATTAATCTATGAGGCAAAGCGCATTTACAGTATTACTGTGCCCATCATTCGTTGTGCTTTATTTATGCCGTGTGTAATATATTTCCTGGACTTTTTTTTTTCATATCAACGTATTGAGTATGTACTGTTGTATTTGATGCGAATTTGTTGAAAAACAAAAGTGCAGTTAGTTCAGGCGTGTGCGGTGGAGCCAGGATTCCTGAGGCTTGAATAGTGTGTGAATGAGTGTCTGGCCCACTTCATTGTGTATGCTGCTGATAGTTCTCAGTGTCCTACTTTCTCCTTTCATATGTATCATTTCTAGTTCACTCCATCCTTAGGTGCGAAGAAAGGTCATGATGGTTGCGTCTAGTTTATGCGAAATATTTTGCGAAGGAGATCTCCCCGATGATCGTTACTCTCCGTCTAAAATTTTAATTATCCCTTATATGAAAATGCCTTCACTCATTTTCGAGTTCATATTTGTGATGGATGCCAAAATTGCCTGCCTCTGTGTGTGTGTGTGTGTGTGTGTGTGTGTGTGTGTGTGTGTGTGTGTGTGTGTGTAATACAGGTCACATTCCGTATATCTAACCCTTTCATCTCCAGGTCATCTTGCTTTATCTGAATGCAATCATCTGGGGTTGTTGGTGAGGACCCAAGCTCATCTGACCGTAAAACCACCGGACTGCAGGTTGAAGTGGCCCTCTCCCTGTAGTCCACCATCATGCTTTTGGGGACAGGCAGGGAGTTGAGGGAAGATTGTATAACTAGGCAGTGGAACTACGCCACAATATTGGTGGCACCACGTGAAGGCGTCCGTCTCCAGCATTGTGTGGCGTTAACCAGAAAATAATTTGTATGTCACGTCCTTGGTTTGAAGGGTTGACCTCCTTACTACGGCGACGTATATATCATTACATTTTTGGTGCATTCAGATGGCTTTATTCAGCTAAGGATAGACGTTTTGAACTGAAGGAGGCAGATACAGCCTCCATTAAGCCCTTCACTATAAGAAATCTTTCGCTGAAGAAATTGTTCTGTCAGTACCAAAATTGTTATCAACTACGTCATTTATTGGTGGTAATTGTGTCACGTGATTTCCAGTTTATATATCTTTAATGCATCCAAGTAGATTCGTTTTTGTATGTGCCACAGAGGAGTGATTTTTATCAACTTCCTCAAATTTTAAATGTATAACTATATTTCTTTCACCACATCAGACTCAGCTACGTTTTCGTTTTAGAAATAGAGTCGTCTCTGCAAAAGGTTCACTACATAGTATATTATCATGGTGGTGTAGTTTGATAATTTGTCGCAGTGATTTTTTTCGGGGGGATGAGGGGCAGGGACGTGCATAATTATTTTGCCGTTTATTTTGATGATTAAACTGGTCGCTTGTTTACATAGTGATGATGGAGTTGGACTTGATGCGGGGAGGGAGGGGGATGTGGGAGGGGATGGTGAGGGTGAGGGCGTGGGAGGGGAGAGGGAATAAGTCTGATGTTTCGATAGGAGATAAAAGAGTAGGGTTTGGTGTGTGTGTGTGTGTGTGTGTGTGTGTGTGTGTGTGTGAGAGAGAGAGAGAGGGGGGGGGGGAGGGATGTGGACTGACAGATAGGAATGAGAGTGTTAGGGTAGTTATCTCGTCATCAGCTCCTGCATTCACACCTCATCAACACACTCCCCACCCACTCCCATACGTTATTACTGACACTCCTCCTATCTCTTCCAACCATTCACGGTCTGCTGCCCCGTCTCTTTTATCTAATTTTACCAGTTGGCATTCCATTCATTACTCACTGACACTCAGTGTTTATCAGTTCCCGTCTCTGCTTTCCTTCCTCACTAGTATTAATTACCTGAAACTCAGTACAGCCTTACTCATTTCTCTCCTCTCATCCCATCATTGTCACTTAGCACCAGACACACGTCACCCACAGTTTCAGTTCCTATACTCGCTTTTATTCTTCGTTAATAAATTCACCCACTAACTCTTTACATTCATACTCACTCACTCCTCTCATCACTCCCCACTGTCAGTTATCTTGCACTTATCTGTTGTCGCAACCCATCTCCTTTACTCCTCACCCACACTTACAGTCCTTATCATTTCCTGTTCCCACTTTTGTTCTCATCAATAAACTCCCCTCTAATTTACTCCTTTCCCCTTTCCTTCCCATTCTCAGTCAGCTGCCCATTCATTTATCTGCGCATTGTTAATTCCATCTTTTCAGTTCATTTTTCACGCTCATCCTCACCCGTAAGCCATTTCTGTTATTCCATTTCTCTACCCACAGCCATTATTTGAGTCGCATCCACACCCTCGCCTACTCATTCTTTAATCCTTACCCAATCCCAGCTCACATTCTGTCCGTTTTCCACTCACTCCTTGTCCACGCTGGAAAACCTTTTCCATTCCTGTTTTCACTTTTATTCCTCTTGTCATACCTTCAGGCGCAGCCACTTCCTCATCCACTCATCTTATCCCCACCCAGTTGTCTTATTTCCATTCTCGGCACACTCCTTGCTTTCCCATTCACTCAGCCACTCCTCATCAACACCCAATTTCATTCTCTCACCTATTCTTACACCCTGTTCTACTCCCACACCCATTCCCACACCCACACCGACTCCCTAAACACATATCAACACAGATATTAGCATTAATTTCCTGTCTGTATTTCACTCACTTCGAAACTCTGGTTTCTACCTGTTCCTCGTCCATTTTGATCACAGTGCAACACACACCATCCATCCTTCCACGGACATGCCTGTCAACCCTTTGGTAACCAGTTCCACCAGCTAATATATTTATCCCCATTCTTTACGATTATGTCACTTATTTTACTATTACTAACATCAGACGATTTTTCAGAGTGCGAGAAAATTTCCATTAACCCCATCAGTACGGTAAGTGCCTTATATATTTTATTCACGCAGTCACCAGACAGTTACATTCATCTTACAAGATGATCTCCCGCAGTGAAGGAAGTTAGAGGCTTATATATATATATATATATATATATATATATATATATATATATATATATATATATATATATATATATGTGTGTGTGTGTGTGTGTGTATACCATATATATATATATATATATATATATATATATATATATATATAACACATATACAGTATTGCACATTATTTTCACTATCAGAAGACTGTATTCCGCTTAAAACGGAGCCATCGTTATTAAGTGGTTAATTCCACTCTGGTACTCCATAACACATTCACTTCCATTTCTGCTCCACTTCATACTCACTGCCACTCACCTCTCACCTACTCGCTCACTCCCCTATTCCCCTCCCTGCCATCGTCTACTCTGTGTTTCTTAAGCTCCCTTTTCTCCTACTCCTCATGCCCCCTTAATGCCTTCACTCCTATATATTCCCTTACACTCCACTATCATACGCTGTTTGTCACTCACCCACCTCACCTCCCTCGTCGTTCACACTGTTTCCTACATTTCTTCTCTCCCAGCCAGTATCTTTGCTGTCTTCTGTTTTCTAGCTCCCACTCTCTTATTCGCTCCCCCACCCCCCACATCACTCATGCCGCCTTTCTTATGCTGAAAATCCATCTTTTTAACACATTGTTTCCATTTTCTTCCACTCTCTCACACACATATTCATCCACTTTCTCACTGCCTTAGACACTCATATTCTTACAGTCTCTCACTCATTCTCTCACCTCACCTAGTCCATAATTCTCATTGTTGCCTCCTTACACTCGCTCCTCCTCCGGCCTCAATCAATGTCTCCAGTCTTTACCATTCCCTAATAGTACAATCTCTACAGCTTCACCCTCACTCCCCCCGCCTTCAAGGTATTCACCATGTCATCGTTCCACTTAGTGTCCACCTTGATAACCCATTGCCTTCAATCCCCCCCACTCCCTCCACTCTACCCCACTTCCTCCACCCTCTCACACACTTGCCCGTTCTCTTCCTTACACCCAGTTTCTTCTTTTCACTCCCATTACTTCCACTTTTCACCCAATCCTTCACACACCTGCCATCCCCATCCCTAACTCTCCCTGCCCCGCATCATAGTGCCATTCTTTCACTTTTATTTCCTTCATTCCCGCCCAATACGAGTACCTTCCCTTCCTTGCATCTTTTACCCCAGTCTTACCCACTCATTCTCCTGGCGACTCTCACTCATCCAGTCTCACCCAGCCACCCACCCATTTCCTCCGTTATTTAAGTCTCCCCTGTTCTTCCCATTCGCATACATCATTCAGTATTTTTTCACTCCCCATTGCCCCCCTTTTTTTTTTTTCTTTTTTACTTTCCCTCTCCCACATCTTTCACGCTGTCTTCCTTCTGCTCATCTTCCTTCCTTCTCAGTATATGCTTCCACACTCTTCCATATCCTCACACTTATGCTGTTCCCACTTTCTCCTGTGCATTCCGAATCTTCCTTTTGTTTCCATTGCCTTTACTGTTTTCTACTCTTTTATACGGCTGCCTCTCCCACATTCTCACTATTGCTTTACTATCCTCACCTTCGGCTTATAGAATCAGATATCATAGTGACAGTTTTCTCTGTAAGAAGCAACCTCGAAAGGACCATTAGGTCTGTTGGTGTTTACTTTCCTTTGTGCCATTGTACAGTACCTCCCCACCAGTCATTCACTCTTTCTTACACTCATTTTCCTCTTTCCCCACCCTGTCGCCATTGCCTCCCGTTCCCTCACTCCTCCCCTCCCCTCTAGCATTCATTTCTCAACTTACCAACATTCCAGCTTCCAACTATCCAGAACCCCACTCCATCCTCCCCACATCCCCAACCCTCATTTCCTACATCCCACATCCCTACTCCGTACACCTCCACTAGTTACATCCCCAGTCCCTACAACCTCACACCCCCACTCCCGGTATCCTCACATTCCCACCCCCCACATTCCCATTTCCCACATCCTCAACTCAGTAACTCCCATCCCCACCTTCACACCTCCACTTCCCCATTCCCCAAACCCGTAGTCAGCCACCCATCAAATTCTCATATCCCTCACTTCAGTACTCCTCCCTTCACTTTCCAACATCCTCACTCCCTCTCACTCCTGCTCCCCCACTCCCCAATCTCTTATACCTCTACCCTCAGCAATATACACCCCACTCCCTCACACCCTTACACCCCCATTTTCCCTTACACCGTATTTTCCCACACACCTCTTTCACACACACCATTTTCCCGTACACCCATTTCCTACACCCACACATTCCTACTATATCATGCCCACACACTCCCATACTCCCACTCCCCAGCTGAACCACTCAGACCCGTTGTGCTCAATTTAGCCTGGGCAGGATTCATAGTCTGTTATCCAATATAAAACCAATCGTTGGCGGGTTAATGCATTTTTACCACTCCATCCATCCAGCCAGCCTGACCCTCACCCTCTTCCCTTCTCCCCTCACCCACCTCTGCTGCCTGGCAACCCCCATGCACTGCCTCTTCCTCACCCTCCTGCCTTTCCCATCCTGCTTACGTCTTCCCTTTTTCTTTACCTTCCTTCTTTTTTTCTTCCTCCATCCCATATCACGCTCCTCCAGTCTCTCCCCCTGCCCCCTTCTTTTACCCCTCCTTCTTCCCCCACCTTCCTCTCCCACCCTCCTGCCTCAGCCCTCCTCTCCCACCCTCCTACCTCCACCCTCCCCTCCCACCCTCCTGCCTCAGCCCTCCTCTCCCACCCTCCTGCCTCAACCCTCCTCTCCCGCCCTTCTGCTTCAGGCCTCCTCTCCCGCCCTCCTGCCTCAATCCTACCCTCCCACCCTCCCGCCTTAGCCCTCCTTTCCCACCCTCCTGCCTCAGCCCTCCTGTCCTGCCCTCCTGACTCAACCCTCCTCTGCCCAACCTAACCTCTCCTATTTTTCTCTGCTTCATCTCTCTCCTACTTCATCCCAGTTGCCGCACCGTCTCAACGTACTTCTCTCTCCTCCTCACCTCCGTTGCGTCTCCCAATCACTCCTTCCTCTCACTCCCCTCTTCCTCTCCCCCCATCATCCCTCTTTCCCCATTTCCATCCCATCTACCTCTCCCCCTCACCTTACTACTCGTTCTGTCTCTGCGTATCTCTTCCGGTATTTTTCTTTCTGTGTATCTGTGTCACGCTCCCCCTGTCTCACCCTTCCAACTCTCTTGCCTCACCTCCCGTGCCTCCCTCGTCCCTCCTTTACCCCTTCTTTCCCCCATATCTCCCTCATTTTTATCCGTCTCGCCTCCCCCCCCCTTCCTTTCCTTTGTCTCCCTCGTTCGAACTATATCTCACCTCATATTTTATCCCCTCTGTCACCCGATTACTATCCCCCACCCTCCCGCACCCCTCCTGCATCTCGCCCCTCTCCTCTCCTCTCCTCTCCTCTCCTCTCCTCTTGCCCCTTCTTCCTCCCCACAGTTCATCCCTCTTCTCCTTCCCTCACCTCACCCTTTTTCTCCTCCCATCTTCTCGTCCCTCAGTTTTACCCACACCTCACCCCCTCTCACATCATCCTGCCTCACTCTATATTTTCCTCTCCCATCTCCTTTGCCTTACCCACACTCACCTCTCGTGCCTTACCCATGTTCAGCCCTCCTGCCTGTCCTCTCTCGCCTCTCCCCCTCCCATTACTTCCCTCATCTGCCTCTACTCTCTCTTTTTGCTTTCCCTGTTCCGTTCCATCCCTTGTCTCCTCTGCCACATTTTCTCTCCACCTTCTCTCACTGCACCCTCCTGTCATTCACTCATTCTCCTCTCGTATTCTCTTTCATCTCTTATCTCCCCTTGTTCTTTTTTTTTTCCCTCTGCCTTCTTTCATCCTGCTCTCTTGTCATTCTCGATCTCCTCTTCTGTTCTTTCTCATCCCTTATCTCGTCTACTTATTTTCTCATCACCCTCTCACGTTCATTCTCTTCATTTGTTATTCTCTCATCTGTCATATCTCTTTTGCCTTTGTTTTCTTCACCTTCACTTATGCTCGCCTGACTCTTAAAGTTTCCATTTTTTCTCATCTCTCTCTCTCTCTCTCTCTCTCTCTCTCTCTCTCTCTCTCTCTCTCTCTCACCTCCCTTCTTGACACATACCTCCCTCCCACATATCTCGGTCCCTCCTGCCTTTCACTCACCTCCGTCCCTCCTGACTACCACACACCTCTCTCTCCTCCTTTGTACCCCCAACTCCCCCCCCCCAAAAAAAAAAAAAAAAAAATCCTCTCATATATCCGTTTCACCTGTAACAATAGCGGAAGCTTTTACACACACACACACACACACACACACACACACACACACACACACAGTTTCCATTCCCCGTAATGATTTCTTTACTCTTACATCCTCCCTCCCGATGCCTCGCCTCCCTCCTTCACTCCTTCCCTCTGTCTCTCCTCCTTCCCCCTCTCCCTCCCTCTGCCTATCCACCTACCCTCCCTCCCTCTCTCTGCCTCTCCTCCATCCCTGCCATCATCCCTCCCTCTAACTTTCTTAGCTTAGTACCATGGCACCCTGTCCTGCATCTTCTTCCCTGCTTCTCCCCCGTCATCCTTCCCTCCATTTTACCCTCCTCCGTCTTTCACCGCTAAATCTCCCTCCAGTCTCCTATGGCCCCATTCATTCCCATATCAGTCCTATACTTCCCTCCATCCCTTTCTCTCCCTTGTCTTCCCTCTTCCTTCCTCTCCCTCTCTCTCTCTTTTTCTTTACTACTCCATCCCCTTCTGTTCTCTCATCCCTTTCTCGCCCTTTGGTCTCTCCTTTCCTTTCCTTAACTTCCCTCCCTCTTTATACTTTTCTCTCATTCCTCACCTCCTCTCTTCTACCTTCCTCCCTTCTTTCTCTTTTTCCAGATAACCTCCTTTTTCTTTCCGTCATTCTTCCCTGCCTTCTTTCAGTCTTCACAAACACCATTCCAGTGTAGGCTTGTCCTCTTCTCCATTCTCTCTCTCCCAACACCATCCTCTGCGTTACTTTTCCTCCCCCAGTTTTCTTATTTTCCATCTCTGTGTCTCCATGTGTCTTTTCTTTGTATTGCATTTCCATATTTCTTTGAGACTCCCACATTGCATCTCTCTCACTTAACACCGCTTCTATTTCTTTTTCTCTCCATTCCTTCACCCTCTCTCTTCTCTCTCTCATTCCGTCTTTCCTCAGTTTCTGTTCTCTTCCCTTACAGTCTTTCCACATTCATTCCTTACATTTTCGTCTTCCTCTCTCTCCCCTCTCGCCATTTCTTGTTTTCGCTTCAGTTTTCCCTTTATTTAATACCATCCTTTCGATCTTAAATTTTCCCTTATCCCGTTCGTTTATATTTTCCTTATCTTTCCTCTTTCTATCTCCCCTCTTCGTTTTCATCGTCCACTCTCCTACTGTTTCGTCCATTTTCTGTTTTCCTTCGTCGTTTTTCTGTTTTATCAATCTACTAATATAAAGTATGGTCCTGTCAGTGTCTCCTGTCTTTCCTTTTCACTTCCTCGTTTGTTTTCTTTCTCCACCACTCTCCCTCTATCAACCCTCCTTCACTCCTCTCTGTTTCCCTCTTTCTCTTTTTTCCCTCTTTTTTTTTTCTATCCTCACATCCACTGAGTGATATCCTTTCAAGTCTTCTCGCTTTCCCTCTGGTAATCCTTCCCTCTTCTCTCATCTCAACATCACCTTCTCCCCCATCTCCCTCTACCCTCTCCTTCTCTTTCTCCCCGGCCATCTAAGTGTCTGCCTTTCCTCATATACAATCTCTTTCTCACAGTCTGGCCCCCCTACCACCCACCCAATAACCTTCTCTCACTCTTACCCCACCCTCCTCGAGTCAAACCAGTAATAATGGCTGCAAAATAATGGGAAAGCGTTTCCAATCCCGTGAAGCAAAATACTTCTTCTTCAATGGAGTTGTAAATATCTGGAACAGGTTACCCTCAGATACCGTGAACAGTATCTCAGTTAAGACATTTAAAAACAAAAAAAAAGACAAGTACTTGCACGAGAATCCTCAGCTGACTCTGTTTCTATCCGAATGTCTTACTTTTCCCAGCTACGCGTAAGTTCATTCCCCTCCTGTCTACAACACACCCCGTAAACTTAACGTATCCGTGCATAGTATCGCGTTATGTCAGTATATATTTGTCGATTTATTAAATGCAAATACAAAGGGGAAAAAGAAGTGTGTGGTAATCATAGGGGCATTTGTCTTCTTAGTATAATAGGAAAAGTGTATGGTAGGATACTTATTGACAGAGTTAGAGAAAGAACAGAGAAATTAGTTGGAGAAGAACAGGGAGGCTTTAGGAAGGGAAGAGGTTGTGTAGATCAGATATTCGTTCTTAGATCTTTAGTGGAAAAGTTTCTAGAGAAGGGAAAGAAGTTGTCTGCGGCTTTCATGGATTTGGAGAAAGCATATGACAGGGTGGATAGACAAGGATTGTGGAAAGTGTTAAGAATATATGGAGTAGATGGGTTGTTGAATGCTGTGAAGAGTATGTACGATGGTGCGAAGGCTGCAGTTCGTGTGGATGGTGAACTAAGTGAATTTTTCTCTTTGAAAGTTGGGTTGAAACAGGGATGTGTCATGTCTCCATGGTTGTTCAATCTGTACATGGATGGGGTAATAAAAGAGGTACAAGGTAGGGTAGTGGATGTTGGAGTGGCCCTGGTGAGAGGGGATAGTGTTTGGAAACTCCCTGTACTGTTGTTTGCAGATGATACTGTGTTGTTGAGTGAAGAGAAGGGGAGCTGCAAGGCTTGGTGGATGAGTTTGGGAGAGTGTGTAAGAAACGGAATCTAAAGGTGAATGTAGGGAAGAGTAAAGTGATGGTCTTTGAGAGAGGTGAAGTCAGTGAATGTACAGCGAGGTTGGATGGTGAGGAATTGGAAAATGTGAGTACGTTTAAGTACTTGGGTAATGTGATGAGTAAGGATGGAGGTTTGGAGGGTGAAGCAGGGAAGAAAGGTTGCTGGTTCTTTGAAAGCAGAGATAAGAAACAGGGAAGTGAGCGTGGAAGTGAAAAAGTTACTACATGACAGTATTGTGATACCAACTCTAACGTACGGAAGTGAAGCTTGGACGTTGTTGGAAGGACACAAGTCAAGAGTGAGAGCAGTGGAAATGAGTTATTTAAGAGGAGCCTGTGGAGTCACATGGAGAGACAGGCTGACGAATGAGGATATAAAGGAGCGTTGTGGTGTTGATGTGGATGTGATAGGAAGCGTTATGAGGAACACACTGAGGTGGTTTGGCCATGTGGAGAGGATGGAGGGTGAAAGACTGACGAAGAGAGTGTATGTGAGTGAGGTGGAGGGGGGAAGAGGGAGGGGGAGGCCGAGGATGAGATGGAGGGATGGGGTGGAGAGGTATATAAGAGAGGGGTGTGTGAGTTGGGAGCAGGGCAGTGAAATGACGGGGGACAGGGCGACTTGGAGGCGATTTGTTTGTGGCCACCCCAAATGGGATTGAGGCGTCTGGCAATAGATAGATAGATAGATAGAAATACAGTATTATAAACACAGACTAGGACCTGCACAGATAGCCCTGAGTTAACGGTCACTACTACTTTTGACCTGTGATGGACTGTGGAACACTGTACCAGGGGTCACTGCTTCAGGAGGTAATTTGTGTACTTGTCCTGCATGGTAAAGTTCCTTGTCACTGTGGAATGAACGGAGCTGGGGACTGAGCGACTGCAGCCTACCTTAAGGGAGCAGGTTCACAAAAAACTCGAAAAAATCGAAAAAATATGAAAAAATAGAAAACCGCGCCACAATCATGTACCATCTCTCGGGTATCGTTTGGCGGAAGAAAAATTGCTTTGCGTCGCCAAATTTAAATATCCCGGCGTATATTTAAAGAGCTACACACCCATGTGGGCGAGTTTGGCAATGTCAACAAAGACAGAAACATTTACTCTCTCAGTTGTTTTCTTTATTCTTTAGTTAATTTTCAGGTTTACTTTTGTTTCCTGGTGACATATGGAACTTTTAGCTCACGTTTGAATGTGAAGGCCTTGGCCTACTTCTGTACTCGGCGTCCCTAGTCCCGCCTGAGGCACTGTGAAGCGTGTAATGTTTGATTACTGGCAGTATTATTTTGCTCTAATTTGCCACTCCAGTCGTACTGTGACATTTTTGCAACCATCATGCCTCGTCAGTCCAAGAAGATGCTTATGAGACGCAAGAGGTGTAAGGACAGAAGAGAAATAATGGAGGAGAGTAAGAAACGTAGGCGGCAAGAAAGAGAGGAAGCGGAATCAGCCGGTCAGCTTGTCACAACCCGTCCTTCTCTGTCATCTCCCCTCACCCTGGACCCTCAACCACAACACCTGTTGCTACAGTGCATGTCTCAAGTGCAAAGAAAAGGAAAAGAATATTCTTTGAAGGCGATGAAGTGGTTGAAGGTGGGGATAGTGACACAATACTCATCAAGAAAAGTGTTTATGTAGTCATTGAAAAGTTTGGTATGCAGCAATTGTTGTGGAAAAGTCGACTTTGACAACATTTTCTGGTAGTGGTATTGACACTACAAAAGGAGTATTTTGCACAGAGTGTAATTTAGACCTGTTTAACACTAACAACGAGCCGGAAAGTTCAGATATTATCCCCAGTCTATGCAATGTGTTTACAGTGCTCAGTGTGAAGGTGTTGGCTATCGCTTGTGTCGGGATTTTGTGTTTCTCTAGGGCTTCGTGTGATGGAGTCCCGTACCTTTATCCCCTGAACATCCACACTGTGTCTACAGACGCCCCGTTAACTCACTGTATCGGTACATAATTTCATGCCTTATTTCTTTATTTATTTGATTATTCATTTTACTGTATTACTTTATCTTACTGGTAGCTTTTAGATAAAGTATTATAGAACGTAACTTTTCCTTTTCAGTCTTTCCCGTGAAATTTCCATGTCAGTTTTTCCATGCTTCATAGCGGTCCTTCTTACTTTTCTTGCCAGTTTTAACTGGAGGGCTTGGAGCCGTGGGGAGGGGGGCCTCTTGCTTTACTATCATTATCCTTTAGCCTGTAGACGTAGATCTCGTAGTCATAGTCTACTCTGTAACAAGCAGCCTAGAGGGGATCATACGGTCAGTTGCTGTTTCTTTCCTTTGTATTCTTTTGTATTTGTATTCCTTTGTGTGTCTGCCTTTCCTCCTTGTATATATTCACCTTCTCACTCTTACCTCCCTACCTCTCACCTTTTCACACACTGATTTTCCTCCCTCTCTCCCAGCCACTCTACCCTTACACTCTAGGCTCCCTTCCCCTTCACACCCTTGCCATCCTCTCTTCGACGCCTATAATAATTATATTCTAAGTCTCAGTTTTCCAGTATTCTGACCTCACCATTTCCTCTTCACCCCATTCCCCTGTCCCTAACTTCTTACCCTACCCTCTTTCCTCTTCCAGCTTTTCGATCCTTGACATTAACTGTTGGAATAGTTTTTTGTTAGTTATAACCTTCCCTTTACCAAACAGCCACGAAAGGACCAACAGGTCTGTTGCTGTTTGCTTTTCTTTGTACTCCTTTGTACTCCCTTACTCCTTCCCTTATTTTTCCTGTCGTCCTTCTGATCTGTTGCTGTATATTTTCTGTCGGTGCACTCATATACGAGTAATAAATAACACAGTCATTGTCGAGTGCAGCAAACTGCCTTGGCAGGATCAGTTGTCTTGTTCATTTTTGTTTTCCTCTTTATTGTTTTGTACTCGTTCGTATCTTCTGCTTTCCCTATAGCTTTTCGTCTTTTCGTCATCTTCCCTTTCTTTTCATCTCCCCCTCTCTTCCATCCTCCTATCGTCACTTTACTTCTCTGCCGTCCTTCAATCTCTTCACCCGTCCTTCCTGTCCTCGTCTTCCCTTCTTCTCCCTCCCTTTCCATAAACTATGTTTCCATCCCTAATACCTCCGACAGTCAACCCTCTCGTCTTGCCTTCCGCACTTCTCCCTCCTAGTCATGGTCAGTTTTTTCTTTGTTGTACGTCCTTTAAAATAATAATAATAATAATAATAATAATTATTATTATTATTATTATTATTATTATTATTGTATATTAGTATTACCCCATTCATGGTGTAGGGGCCGGAATCTAGGTTATAGTAATCCAGATCAGTGAATGGTAAGTGACTGCCATACCACTCTGGTAGCATTACTTGATTCAAATAAATCATGTGCTGGAGAACAATTCCATCCGCCACTTGGCCTGTGACGTGTTCGAAGCAAATAACCTTTAGCATGACTTCGTCTTAGTCCACCAACAAAACATTATACTGCCCAGACCCGGGATCGAACCGGGGACCTTTAGATCTTCAGTCTAACGCTCTCCCAGCTGAGCTATCTAGGCTACGTTTCTTTATCTAGAACAGAATACTAGCGTTGCTCCTACCCTAATAAGGTTAATGATACCACTGTTAACACTCAGGCTCCCATGACTTGCTCATATCTGAATAAAATAATCTGGTGTTGCTGGAATATAATATTTGAATTGTCTCGATGATAAGAGTGCTAATCATCTTTCATCTTTAACACCTTCAGCCCAAGGACGGCATTTATATTATATTCTTCGTATTGCCAGACGGTGGTATTCAATTTGTCATACATTAGGGGAAAAGCATCGCCATCCCTAACTCTTACGACTACTGGTATATATCTGTTTCATGTACCTGAACCTACACTTCCTTTTCTCTCGTCGCAACCATTATCTGCACTCTTTATCATTCTCTCATACTAGAATCCAACCCACTCTTTCACTCACCCCCCCTCTCTTATTCACGTTGTCTTTCCCCCACTTAGTTTCCTCCTCTCTCACCTAGGGCGTCCACTCTTTCCCACTCCCTCACACCTGCCCATTCGCTTCCTTACGCCCACCTGCTACCTTTCTTCCTCATTACATCCACTTTCACCAATCTCTGACACACCTGCCTCCCTCCTCCCTAACTCTCCCTGGCCCACATCATTCACGGTACCTTCCCTTCACTCCATTTCATTGATTCCAACCCAGTATCTTCACTTTCTTGCACTTCTCATACCCCAGTTTTACCCACTCATTCTTTTAGCCACTCACACTCAACCAGTCTCACTCACCCACCCACCCACCCATCTCCCCTGTCTTTCCCTTACACATTCCTTTCTTCTGCTCCACTCAATATTTCCACTCTTATTCATTCCCTATTATCCACCGTTTTACTCGTCCTCTCCCACATCAGTTCACGTTGTCGTCATCATGCTATTTGTCCTCCATTCTCATCCTGTGCTTCTCACTTCCTCCATTTCCCCTCTCTTCTGCTGTTCTCATTTTTTTCCTTGCATTCATTAGCTTCCTTTCCTTTCCATAACCTTTACTCTCGTCCACTGCGATATACGCCTGCCACACCCACTTTCTCACTCCCCTCCCTTCTGATAATTCACGCTGTCTTCCTTACACTCAGTTTCTTCCTTGCCTTCACCCTTTCATTACCCCTCCTACCTTTTTTCTGCTTCTGTCCTTTACTTCAATCCTCCAGCCCCTCTCCTTCCTGCTTTACCCCTACCCCCTCCTCTCTCTCTCTCTCTCTCTCTCTCTCTCTCTCGCTCATACTTTTCCTTCAGTCCTTCTTCCTGATGTCTTTCGCTTGTCTTTATTCTTCCCTCATTACTCATGTATTCATCTTTGTTACGTAAAGTTTTCCTCAGTTCCTTCCTTCCTCAGTATTCCTCCTTCCCTTGCTTACACCTCCCTCCCTCCTCCCTCCCCTCCTTCCTCCCTCCTCCTTCACACATACCTCCCTTCCTCCCTCCTGCCTCCCACACACTCCAATCCCTTTTCCCATCCAATTCCCCTCCCCCCCCGGAAAAAAAATCTTTCTCATAGTATCCGTTTGACTCGTAATCCTAGGGGAAGCTTTTACACACACACACACACACACACACACACACACAATCGTTCCATTGCTTGTGGTGTTGTAGCAGTAATATTCCTCAACAATCGCACAAATTGTTTTGGTCCTGTTAACAGGTTATTGACGTTCTTTTTTTCCCCCGGCGTTGTTTTCATAGCTGAGGCCCCGGGTGCTGTGTGTGTGTGTGTGTGTGTGTGTGTGTGTGTGTGTGTGTGTGTGTGTAATATTGAAGCAGTTGTTTTTGTTTGTTTGTTTATATGTGCGTTCGTGTGTGTGTGTGTGTGTGTGTGTGTGTGTGTGTGAGAGAGAGAGAGAGAGAGAGAGAGAGAGAGAGAGAAGGGGGGGGGGATTTTATTGAAGTAAGAAATACTCGCTGCAGTATTTCACACTTTGGGAGAATGAGAGAGGAGACGTAAATGGAATTCGCTGTAAATACACGTATGATGTACCCCGTGCTTGTTGGTGTGTACTGGTGTTTGTTTTGTTTGATGGTGTTTTGGGTAAGGTTGGAAACACTTTTCTGGTATGGAAATGTTAGTTTGTGATGATGTACGAAGTGTTTGTATAGGCCTATGCGCCATTTATTTACCCCATGCTTTTGATGTATGGATGTGTGTGTGTGTGTGTGTGTGTGTGTGTGTGTGTGTGTGTGTGTGTGTGTGTAGGCTAAATGTCTGTTTGTATGGAAATATTTTGTGTGATACGCTTTTTAATAGTCGTGTCATTTGTCCTGTATTAGATGATGAGTATTTGTCTCTTAAATAAGTGTCGTTAATGAAGTGACGTCTACGTGGCACACTATAAATGATTGTAACTGTAAAGCGGACTGTCCCGGTATCTGGTTCTCCTTAACTTATTGGTGATTTTGCCCCACTGTAGCCTATTTCCCGTAGCACATTGGCAGAATAACATAATACTGTTGCTTTACGCCCTTTCATTTGCATTTCTTCTTGACTAGCATCATACTCGTATTCTAATGTTACTATCTTTTTGCAGCTCGTTGGCTAAATAAGAGAATACTTAGGTTCTACATCCTTTTCTGTACTGCTTCTTCGTGACAAGTGCCAGTTTTTAGTGGTAATCTCTGCTATAGCTCAGCATTCAGTATGGAGGCGTGGCAGTTATACCTGAATTGAAATTAAGCACAGTAGAGCTGATAAGCAGTTTACGACAACACACTTTGATTTTATGTCAGTGTTGACCCAACAGGCTATTTTGTTCGGCTTAGGATCAGCCTCTAATAGTGACTGGGTTGCAGGTAGTTTCAGTTAACACCCTCAGTACGACCTGTTTCTACCGAGATCAAAAAAATCATATGATGGTAACAAGATTAAATGAAAAAAAGACATCAAGATGTCTTCCCAAGTTGAATACAAGCGTCTCACACACACACACACACACACACACACACACACACACACACACACACACACACACACACACACACACACACACACACACACACACACACACACACACACACACACACACACACACACTTTAACCAATGCATTTTCGTTATTAACATGAATTTTGGCCTTATTCAATAAGGATTTGACTGACGTTAGTAGTGGCATTGACAGGCAGATGAATCGAAATATATACATAGTTGTAGTAAACCATGTTCCAATGTGATCATTAGCAGTAGGTTTCATTGTTTAGGACACCAACTGAATTAAGTATTGACTGAATACTACTGGAGGTATTGACTTTGTAAATGTCAAACTGGCAGTATTAACAGACTGACCGAAAAATGGCTTTTCAAACGAACTTGCAACAATGTGCCCTTTGGGGAAGGCGGTGGCTTAATCTTAGAGAGGTGGCCTGCAGTCCTACCGGACCCAGGTTCAAATCCCCGCTGGGACAGGGAACAGTTTAAGGATTTGAATTTCATAATATCAGACTTTACTGATCTACCAGAAGTCCCGCCGACATGTCGTAAAAATATCCCCGCAAATACCAATACACCAGTCCTGTATGAGACAGCCCTAGCATGTATTTAATATGGACGGTGGGTGTTAGCGCCGAAGTGGTGACATGTAGAGGTGTATAATATGTAGGAGGACTACTGGGCCTTGGTAGCGGGCTGTGAAGCCTATGCCCAGAGTCGGACACATTAAAAAAAAAAAAAAAAAATCCATCCCGAGAGGTGTTTTCCCTAACTTGAATGAAATCATCTGAGTCAGCCATTTTGGAATACAGGAATTACTTCCTCGGGGACAAGAGAATTATGGAGAGATTGTTTTTACCTCCTTCCTCCAAGGGGTCTCTCGTAAAATGATTAAATTTTTCTGCCATTAGCCAAAATAAAATACAAAATAAGTCCTCGGGCTCAAAGGATCTGCACCTTTGGTGCAGGAGAATAACTCATAAAAGTCTAAGGTCAAAGCAAGCAAGATTTCACGTATAGGCTAAAACCCGTACTGGCCTGGTTCATGCAGAAAATGCAAAAGTGATTTTATGTCACAGATCTGCAACATTCTCTGCTTTTACCCTATCGTAAATCTTCTCCAGGAGGACAGTACCTTCACACTCTCGCTTGCTGCAGGAAGAGCGGAAGGGACTGTGGTGCCATTTGTGTGTCGCCCTGCACATAAATACAGCGAGAACACAGACTCCCAGGCAAAAATACCGGCTTTAAGCCAATACACTGATGATGAAGCAAGCAGCGGGGTGAAGTTTTAATGCAGGATAGAAGGGAGAAAGAGAGGAAATTTGATTTTTATGTTAACATTTTCTTTCATGTTTGCGTGCTTGCTTGCTTGCTTCTTTCTTTCTTTTCTTGTATGTAGGCTGTATATTTTTAATTAGGTCATTACGGACAGAATATGTGGGAGCAACGTGTGCTTACCAACCATTCCAGTCACCCAGTGCAATGTGTTTGGCAGACAAGCGCTAGGGCTGGGGTGGCTTTCAGCACTGGTAGGGAGGTACTTCACGTTGGGGTGGATAGTAAACGTGAACTTCAGGGCAAGTTTCCTGCACTGTCTCCCACTAAGCTCTTATCTAATTAGAGGTGCCAGAACTTGCGTTGTCACTCCTTTAAGTCCCTCCCAGTACTCTAACCAGCCAGTGGGATGTGCCAGTACCCGTGACGTCACATCCCACGGCTCCTGTCACTCTGATCACCCAATGGAAGGTGCCACAACTGGTAACATCATTCCTCTAAGCTTCGTCCACTGTTTACACACACACACACACACACACACACACACACACACACACACACACACACACACACACACACACACACACCCGAGAGCAACTTCACCGTAGATTAGCCAGCCCAGGGAAGTGAGAAACAGAAGGAGTGAAATACTGGGCGCATTTTTGTTCGCCACTGTACCTGGCTCGAAGATGACGGTGACAGTAGTGGGGAGATTCACGGCCGTATTATTAAAGTTGAGAAGGTGTAGGCCAGGCCCTAATGTAGGAGGGTTAGTTTCAAAACAGCTGTGAAGATAAGTCGTGGTTAGCCTACATTGCATTGTGCATACCATCGTCACCAACCAAGTGGATAGGCTAAGGTTACTTTATTGTCTTTCATAAGTGTCAATAGTATCGTAATAAAATATCGGGGTTTGTCTTTCCCTCCACCATCTCGAGTTCAGTAATATGTCCGTCAGGCTTCCAGAGACGGGGTTGGAATGTGATCCAGTTTCCTGGCCAAATGTCAGGTGGAGATGGGGAATTGTACGAGGAACGTGTGTTGCTTTGTGTGTGTGTGTGTGTGTGTGTATGTGTGTGTGTGTGTGTTCGAGAGAGAGAGAGAGAGAGAGAGAGGAAAGAAATAGGAGATGGCGGCAGGAACGAGAACAGGAAGAGAATGAAGAGAGAAGGAAGCCATAGAGAGGAGGTGGAGGAGGAGGAAGAGGAAGAGGATACTTAGGGAGGAAGAAAGTCAAAGCCAGAGGAAGGAGGGCAAAGAGGAAACGAAGGAGCGACGAGTGAGAATAGAGTAGACGTAAGGAGAGAAGGAGAGAGAGAGACTGTGAGAAAATGAAAGAGAAAAGTAGGGAGAAGGAGAGACGATGAAACTAAGGTGGAAGAGAGTAGAGGAGAATGAAAGGGCAAGGAGAGAAGGAGAAAAATTAGAAGAAGAGAGTAGAGAAGAATGAAAGGGCAACGAGAGGAGGAGAAAAAGTAGAGATGATAGAGAGAGGTGGTTGATAGAAGAGAGGAAAGAGGAGGAGAGAAAGAAGAGGAGTAGGAAGAACATTTAGAGAAGCTGGTACACAAGAAACAACAGTATCAGCAACAATCATTATATTTACATAGGTTAATATATAACCCCTTCAGCGCAAGGACTTTTTTCTTTTCTATTCTTGTCACATTCAGCCGATCAGTATTGTGTTCAGTGGAGACGTCTGGCAATAAAGGGATTAGTGGAAGCTGTGTCGAACTCTTCCAGTTCGGAAAGTCACTCAATAACTGAATGAAGTCGTCTGGAGGTGGAAAGAGTAAAATAGGTGAGTACACCATTGTGTCCACTAATCAACAGTAAACAGACGTAAAGCAACAACAGCAACATCAAGAACAACAACAAGAACAAGTACGCAAGGATGAATATAGCGTTGCATATCAGTATTGTTGGATACTTAAACCAAACATGTCTTAACTTTCTTTGCTCGTTGGTTAGGCCCTGATAAGTCATAGCCTTTCCTTACAGAAGTTCAGAAACAGGAAAGCAAATGATGATGATGATAATAATAATAATAATAATAATAATAATGATAATAATAATAAGAAGAAGAAAATAAAGAAGAAGAAGAAGGAGGAGGATTAGGATGAGGAGGATTACATAGGAAAGCAAACAGTAACAGACCTTATGGTCCTTTCGAGGCTGCTTGTTACAGAGAAAACTGTGACTACAAGATCTAACTCTACATGCTGAAGGATAAGGATAGTAAAGCAAGAAGGCTCCCCCCCACCACCAAACCCTCCAGGAAAAAGTGAGAAAAACCACCATGCAGCATGGAAAAACTGACATGGAAATTTCATAGGAAATACTGGAAAGGAAAAGTCACATTCTGTAATACTTTGTGTATAAGCTACCCGATTGAGTAACCTGAAAGAGAAAGTAATCAAATAAACTAATAGGTACGGCATGACATTATAAACCGGTACATTGAGTTAATGGGAAGTCTGTGGACATAACGTGGAAACTACACACTGCACAGCGTGGATGTTTAGGTGTGGTGCGGCAGCCTTGCCTGGCGCTTTTAAGGTAGCCAGCAGTCAATCAGGCCCTAGCTCCGTTCACTCCACTGAGACAAGGAACTCTCCCATGTGGGGCAAGTACACAAGTTTCTTCCTGAAGCAGTGACCCCTGGTACATTAAAAAAATCCCGATGGTGGTCACTTAACTAACAGGGACCTTTAGTGATCCACAGCCCATCACAGGTCGAAAGTAAGAGTAGTGACCGTTAACTCAGGGCTGTCTGTGCAGATCCTATTCTGTGCTTATATTACTTTCTTTGCATTGGGGAGATTGGAAAATACATAAGACGGGTGTCTTAGACAAAAGGGGACTGCACAGTGCACAGTGTGGATGTAAATGCACAGAGTGGATGTTTAGGGGTGGTGCGGCAGCCTTGCTTGGCGCTTTTAAGGTAGGCAGCAGTCACTCAGGCCCTAGCTTCCTTCACTCCACTGAGACAAGGAACTCTTCCATGTAGGACAAGTACACAAGTTTCATCCTGAAGCAGTGACTCCTGGTACATTAAAAAAATCCCGATGGTGGTCACTTGCCTAACAGGGACCCCCAATGATCCACAGCCCATCACAGATCGGAAGTAAGAGTAGTGACCGTTAACTCAGAGCTGTCTGTGCGGATCCTAATCTGTGCTTATATTACTTTATTTACATTGAATAAATTGAAAGATGTATAATGACGTGACGCGACAATATGTACAGGTACGTTGTTTACGGGGTGTCTTGTAGACAAAAGGGGAATGAACTTACACGTAGCTATAAAAACAAGTTATTCGGACAGGAAAAGAGTCAGCTGAGGATTCTCGTGCAAATACTTGTCTATTTTGTTTTTGAATGTCTTAATTGAGATACTGTTCATGGTATCTGAGAGTAATCTGTTCCAGATATTTACAACTCTGTTGAAGAAGAAGTATTTTGCTTCATGGGATTGGAAACGCTTTCCCATAATTTTACAGCCATTACTTCTTATTTGACTCGACCAGTCTATATCAAAATATTTATTCACGTCTAAGTTGTCATATCCCTTCATGATTTTGAAAACTTCAATAAGGTCCCCTCTTAACCTGCACTTCGTTAGGCTAAATAATAAAAGTTCTTCAAGAAGGAGGAGGAGGAAGAGGAATAAAAGAAAGAACGAAATAAATATATAGAGGATATAAACACAGCAGAAATCATGAATAAACACTACTTCTTTTATTCGTCAAGTAAAGACAGAATAAATAAACGAAAAGTGACTTAGAAGAAAGGAGAAACAGAAAATGAGTATGAGGTGAGAGAAATCAGAAAAGAAAGTGAAGGAGAAAGAGACAAAGAAATGGAATACAGAGGAGCCTAAAATGTGAAAAGGCAGAAGAAAAAAGAGAACGAAGAGAAATATAAAACAAACGAGAAGGAGTGAATAAAGAAGGGGAAAAGAAAGAGAAATGGCAGAAGAGAGAAGACGTAATGAGAATTTCGGGAAACAAAAATGAGAGAAGAAAAGGGAAAAGAAAAAAGGAAGATCAACGAAGAAGGAAAAGAGAAAGAAGTGGAAGAAGCAAAAAGGATAGAAAGAAAGAGAAGAAGGAAGAGAGGAAAGAGAAATTGGAGAGGACATAAAAGAGAGAATGAAACAAGAAGCGGTGCCAAGGCACAGCAAACCCGTCCCAGGCAGTCATTTTAGTGCTGACGGAAAAACACAACAGGATGTCTAGTCAAAGGTGTCACATATCAGATTTGGAGTAAATCGGGTGAAAATTGAGTACAACTCTCATGTGTGGGGAGGCTCCCCACACACGGCTCTTCTTAATAGGGTGGAGTCAAAGGCTTTTCGTCACATCAATTCTTCTCTTACTAGCTCCCTTCAGCCTCTGCCTCTTCGCCGCACTGTTGCATCTTTATCTCTTTTTTATCGCAACTTCAATGGTCACTGCTCCTCTGAACTGTCTGCGTGCATCCCACCACCTCTACGTAGCACCCGTCTAGCAACAAATTTTCATCCCTTTTCTTTCCAACTCTCTAATGCAAGAGTTAGCCGTTACTCCCAGTCTTTCATTTATGCAACAGGTCAGCTCTGGAACTGTCTCCCTCTATGTGTATTTCCTTCTTCCTATGATCTCCAGTCTTTCAAACGCTGTGTCCATACATCTCGATATGAACGGATCTTGAATTTGGCTCTCTTTTGTATTGCTTTTGTTTTTTCTTAGAAGGAACAGTGTGCGGGCTTCTGGCCTTTGGTTCCTTCTTTCTTGCTTTAAAAAAAATAAATAAATTTTAGGCCCGACCTGCCAGACAAAGACCCCCCCTACCGCTAACTAGGGGGTGACCCCCCTGACGTAATGAGGCATGTTACAGGATGCAGATTTGAAAGATGCACCTTTAGGTTTTGGTTTCATGTCGATATGACGAATTTGAAAGGAGTTACGGTGAAAAAACGATTTTTACCTGTCCCCGTTTTTTACACTTTTGGGGCCTACAGCCTGTACCCTGGCTTAATTTGGCTCAAAATTTAATCAGGTGATCAGAAGGTCATGGCCCATTAACTCCGTAATTTTAGTCAAATTCGCACAAGAAGTTTCCGCGTAAAGTTGTTCACAGACAGACAGAAAGACAGACAGATAGACAGACAAACCGAGTGAAAATATACCCGTCCCCGAGCCCCTCCGGGGCGGGGACGGGTAACAAGAAAAGGACAAAACAGTATCAGCGAAGAGGAAGAGCTGAGAAGTTCCATCCATCCATCCACCCATCATCCAATCCTACATTGCCCCATGAGGAGCGTAGGAGCCCGGGGCTAGGCAGTTGGTCCCGACATTTAAGATGAGAGTGACCAGCCTCACTCATCCCTGAGTGGCATTATATGAGCAATCAACCCCAACCACCCCTTGGATATAAACCTTCACCGGCTCAATCCGATTGGAGCCCAATAACTACCCACTAAACCACCAGGCGCCAAAATTTGATTATATGGTTATCACCCAAAGTAGTAAATGGTTTCCTGGTGCACAGGAAACCATTTGGCTTGTCACTCAGTGTAGAGTCACCCACAGGCTGAAGGAAGTGGAAAGAATAAAGGAAAGAAAGACAGAAGAGGGAGTGTAAAGTCACCCGTAGGCAGAAGGACAAGGAAAGAATGAAGGAAGAAAGACAGAAGAGAATGGAAGGAAAGAAGGATGGAGAGGAAAGGGCAGATACCCGAGAGCAGCACTACATCGAGTGAGTGGATGGTGAGCGTCCCCACCTACCAAAGAAGTAAAAAGAGAGGAAGAAAGAAGAATGTGTGGAAGGTGATGGCGGTAAGGGAGGTAAGGGAGGTAAGGAAGTGTGTGGAGGGAGGAAGGAGTTAAGGAGGAGAGTTCCCAGACAGGTAGGAGTCCCTGGAGAGGTGGAAGGAGGGTGGGAAGGAAGGAAAGAATGAAAATTAGGAAGTGGGAGGAAGGGAGGGGGAATTGGTAAGACAGACAGGGAGGATAGGTGTGAAAAAAAGCTGAAGATAGAAAGGTAGGGAAGGGACGCAGAGTTGGAGACAGGGAGGGAGAGAAGTAGGGACCTGGAGGGAAGGAGAGAAAGGAGGGAGAGGGAGGAAGGGAATGAGAGCTGGAGAGAGGGAGGAAGGCAAAAAGGGAGAGAAGAGATAGAGACCTTTAGAGAGAGAAAGGGAAAGGGGGAGGTTGAGAGGAAGAGTTGGAGACAAGGAGAAAGGGGGAGGAAGAGGAAGAGAGTTAGAGAAAGGGAGAGAGGAAGAACTGAATGAATGGAGACAGAGGGAGCAGGTGAAAGAGACAGAGGGTTAGTGAGAGAGAAGGGACGGAGGAATCAAGAGAACGAGGGTGAGCTGGTGAGGGAGTAGGGAGGAAGGGTATGAGACAATATTAGAGAAGGAGAGAGGAGAGGAAGGATGAGGTGGATGAGTGGGGGTGAGTTTGAGAAAGAGGGAAGGAGGGGGTGAGGGAAAGGGGAAGAGGAAGGAAGGAATGTCACATGCATAAGAGTGTGTGTGTGTGTGTGTGAGAGAGAGAGAGAGAGAGAGAGAGCTAAGCCAGAAGGGAGAGGCGGCTCTGGGGGAATCCTGGAGAAAAATGGGAAGTGGCAGGTCGAAGGAGGAAATGGAAAAGAGAGAGAGAGGGGGGGGGGAGGCTATTCCTGAAGCTCCCAAGTTTATGTTAGAATTTTTTTTTTTTATAATCACATTAGTTAAGAGGAAAATTTAGTGGACTTTATAATTTAAGAGAAAAGAGGAGGAGAAAGGCTTGTAAGGTGGAAAGTGTGATGAAGACTCTCTCTCTCTCTCTCTCTCTCTCTCTCTCCATTTCCTTCTCTTAATATTTTAAGTGACCCAGTCCATTTTCTCTCTATCATCACATACACTCCGCCTTCCTCATCCTTCTCTATACCCATTTTCCTCTCCCTTTTTCTATGTTTTTATGTACTTACTTTTGTCTGCATTCTACATTCTTTCCATATTGTTTGATTGTTTCTTTTCCATTCTCCTTCACGTATACATTTCCCTCTTGCCATTCCGTAGTGCTGTGTCTGTGCCTTAACCCTCCCAGGTTCCGCACTTCCCTGCTGTTCTGTTCCTGGTAACGCCACGCTGTTTTATTCTGATTACGGTGGGTCCTGGGAGTCTGACATGCTTCAATATTGGTTTCCTTTTCCTTCCTCATTCTTTACATTATTTTTCCTTCTTTCCTTCCTTTCTCTCAGTTAACTCATTTTTTTGTACTAAATCAGTGTTTGCTCTTTATTTTCCCTCGTATTCCATTTGTATCACTCGTTCTTCAATCCCATGTTTTCTTCTTCCTTTTTGTCATCTCACTTTATTTTTCCCCTTCCTCATTTTCTTATTCTTCTTTCTCCTTCCTCTTGTTTCCATCTTTTCAACATTTGTGAAGAAATCACTTTTTGCCTTCCCTCATCCTCTGTCCTGCCGCGTACTGTATTTTCTCTGTCCTGTGTCCTATTTTATTTCATCCATCTTCCACTTTCTTCCACTGCCTCCTTTCTTCTCTCTCTCATTCCACCCCCCCCCCCAGTTGTTTTGTTCTCCCTCATACTCTCTCGGACCCTCTCACCTTCTACCTTCCCCCGCATCCTTCCTTCCCTCCTCCTCCTCCTCCTCCTCCTCCTCCTCCTTCTTCTTCATCTCCTCCTCCCTCTCTCTCTCTCTCTCTCTCTCTCTCTCTCATATCCTTCTTTTCTTTTTTCTTTTCATTTTCTCTTTTGCTCTTTCCGTTTTTTCTCTCTCCTCTTTAGTTGATCTTCTTTCTTCATTTTCTTTCCCCTGTTCTCCCCTTTCGTTCCATCCGTTCTTTCTTGTCTCGTTCATTCATTTCTTTATTTCTCCCATCCCAGTTTTTTCTTTCTCTGTCCATCTCCCCCTTTACCTTTTCTCTTTTTCTTCCCTGTTCTCCCTCCTTTTTTTTTCTGCCTCTGTCGTTTTTCTCCAGCTTTTGTCAGCCCTCTCACGCCTCTTCCTCTCTCCTATATTTTTCCTTTTCTTTCCCTCTTCTCTGTCCCCCTCACCGTGGTCCTTTCTCCCTGCCTTGTCCCACTTCTCATACACTTCCCTCCTTTTTTCTGGATTCTCCCGTTTTCTTTTCACGTAATTCTTTTTCCACCATTTGCCCTTCCCTCCACTCTCTGTTCCATCTTTCTCTAACCTTACTTTCTCCCATTTTTTCCCTCCCCGTTTCGAACACGTCCTTTATTTTTTTGTACACTCATTCTCTCCTTTCTTCCCCTTTCTCTCTGCTCCACGCCCCCCACCCTCATAGACCAGATGGCCAAGCACTACTTCCTCACGCTGTCTTCATGCTCCCCCCCCCCCTCTCTCTCTCTCTCTCTCTCTCTCTCTCCATTTACACGTACAGTATCTGCTGCATCCTTTTTTTATGTAAGTTTCCATCCTTTCTTTTTTGTGGTTCGGGTTCTCTATCATTCTTGTATTCTTTCTTCCTGTATGCCACACGGTTGTATCTCTCCTGATTTATCTCGTCTTTATTCCATTCTTCCCTTCCTCCATTATTTTCTTTTCTTTTCCATTTCTCTTTCTTTTCTTTACCGCCTTTTATTTATTCTTTATCCAGTTTTCTTCCTTTGTCCCCTTATACTTCATTTCCTCCTCCCTTCTCATTTTTTTTTTTTTACTCAACTTTTCCTTTCCCCCCAAATCTCCTCTCTCTACCCCGATATTCTTACTTATTATTATTATATATATAATTCGTCAGTTCACCTACCTCCCTTTCCCTTTATCCCCCCCATCCCCTCTCTTCTATCATCCTACTCTCTTTTTACTTCCATCCCTTTTTCTTTTCACACCTCTTTCCTTTCCTCTTCTGTTCTTTTTCCTCTCCCTCCCTTTCCGTAACTCCTGTTCCCTTCCCTCCCCCGACAGTCAACCTTCTAGTCTTACATTCCGCTCTTTCCCTTCCTGGCCAAGGACAGTTTTGCTTTTTGAAGATATGAAATAATTATATTCTTGCTCTAATGTTTCTTTGTTGTACTTTCCTTTGATAAGCTTATTTTAAGTATAATTATAATAATAACTAATAATAATAATAATTATTATTATTTATTATTATTGTGGTTATGATGATGATGATTATTATTATTATTATTGAATATTTCAGTATTACCCCAGGTATGGTGTAGATGCCGGAATCTAGGTTAAAGTAATCCAGATTAGTGAATGGTAAGTGACTGCCTTGCGAATCTGGCAGCATTACTTGATTTTACGTAAACCACTTGTTAGGAAATAAATCCATCCGCCTTTTGGCCTCTGACGTGTTCGTAGCAAACGACCATTAGCATGACTTCGTCTCAGTTCACCAACAAAACTTTATACTGCCCAGACCCGGGATCGAACCGGGGACCTTTAGATCTTCAGTCTAACGCTCTCCCAGCTGAGCTATCTAGGCTACAGGAGAGGTGTGTCGTAAAATCTAAGGTTCCTGTGACTCACTATTAACTGAGTAAAGTTGTTTAGCGTTATCCATAATAGAATATTAACGTTGACCCAACCAAAATGAGGTTAATGGTACCACTGGTAACACTCAGGCCTGTATGACTTGCTCTTACCTGCATAAAATAATCTGGTGTTAGCTGGAATAGAGTACTTGAGTTGTCTCGATCATGAAACGGTTCATCTTCTTTCATCTTTAACTACTTCAGTCCAAGAACGGCACTCATACTCTGTTCTGGCTGTTGCCAGACGGTCTAATTCAGTTATTTACACTGGAGGGGACAAGTTGTTTACCTTCCACAACTCAGTTACTGCTATATAGTTGCTTCACCTTAACTTGACCGAGACTTTCATCCTCTTCTAGCTTAGGCTATTTCCCATAGCTCAGTGACAGCAGACAGTGCAGTACCTCTGCATCCTTTCCATAGCACTTCTTCGTAACCAGCATCATATTCTGATGTTAATCTCTTGTACGGTACCAGTTCAGGAATCAGGAAGGAGGGAAGACAGTTTTACACCTAGTTAAACTGAGTAAAGATAAATGTATAATATTGTCTTCTGTAGCCTAACAATTCTTGTTACAACAGTGGCAGAATATGGCAATACTACGGCACTACATTCATTCCATAACACTTTCGTGACTTGCAGTGCATTCTAGTGCTAAACTCTTGTTACAGTTCAGCACTCAATATAAAGATATGGCAGTTTTAGCCCGTTTTGGTGGATAGAGTAGACTGTCTAGTATTCTGCTTTCCTGTCTTTTTGTTTTATCTCTTCGCCTGCTTATGCTTTCCGGCATTTGCTTTCTTTTTTTTTTTAATCAGTTTTTTCACTTTCCTCCCATTCCCACTGTGCTACTGTCTTTTCCTTCCATACCTCTCCCTTCACTCCATCCTTCACTCCATTATCTCCTTCATTCACACTTTTTCACAAAGCTCCCGTCTCCACTTACTGTTTTTCCCAGACCTTCTTTCATCACACACACATTCCATCACTACCTTCCCTCCTTCACCCATTGTTCGTCATTCTCACTCTTTTACATCTTTCCTTTCTCCCTTTCATGATGTCCTTCCCGCCATTCCTCCGTGTTCTTCCCGTACCGCCTCCCTCATTCTTAATTCTCCTCTCCACCTACAATCCTTCGTCCATACTCTTTTCACACTTCTCTCTCTCGCTCTCTCACCATCCTTTCACTTTTTTTTTTTTTTTTCAGTACTTGTCTGCCTCACCCATTCTTTCATTCTTTCTTACACTCTCTCCTATCCTCCTTCTCTCCTATCTCCTTTTCTCTCTTCTCTTCTCATTTCTTCTAATCTCCTCTCGTCTTTTCTCCCCTCGTCTCCTCTCCTCTCCTCTCCTTTCCTTTCCATGTGATTCCTCTAGTCACATTTCCTTTCCTCTCCTCTCGCTTCTCTCCTCTCCTTTCCCCTTTCCCCTCATCTCCTAGCATCTTTGCTCACCTCTTTCATTCCTTCCCCCCTTCTTTCCTTCACTCTACTACTCTTTCTTCTCTCTCTCTCTCTCTCTCTCTCTCTCTCTCTCTCTCTCTCTCTCTCTTTCTTCTAGCGTCCCATATCCTCGTACCCCCATTTAGGGTGGGGGCCGCTACTGTTATAACTTCGCTTTTATGTTCCTTGTAAATCTGGTCACGCCGCAGAGAACCAGCCAGGCAGGCAGGGTGGGCGATAGGTAAGCAGGTAAGGTGATAGGCAGCTCGGGTGGGTGGTAAGTAGGTAGGCAGGTAGGATGATAAGCTGCTCGGGCGGGTGGTAAGTAGGTAGGTAGGTAGGATGATAAGCATCTAGGATGGGTGGTAAGTAGGTAGGCAGGGTGGGTAGGTTGAAGGCAGTCAGACAGGCTGGTATGATGGTAGGCAGTCAAAGTGGGTAGGCTGGCAGGGCGGGTAGTAGGCACACACTGAGAGAGTAGCCTGCAGTAGTAGGTAGTAGGGTAGGAGCGTTGGGTGGGTGGTCGGTAGGCAGGAAGGATGCATGGTAGGTAGGAAGACAAGGCAGTTGGTAGGTAGGCAGGCAGAGTGGGTGGTAGGCAGACAGGTTGGGTGTTAGATAAGCAGGCAGGGTGGATGGTAGACAGAATGGTATGGTGGTTGGCAGGCAGGCAGAGTGGATGGTAAGTAGACAGGTAGGGGAAGGGTAGGTAGAGAGGTAGGGAGGGTGATAGGTGGGCAAGTAGGATGGGTGGTAGGTTGGTAGGCAGGGTGGGTGTTAGTTAGTTTGGGTAGAAGGTAGGTAGGCGTATGAGGTGGGTGGTAGGGTGGCAAATAGGCAGGCACGATGGTAGGCAGATAGGGTGGTGTGTGTGGCAGAGTGACATGTACTGTAGGTAGATGAGAAAATAGACAGGTAGACTGGTAGAATGGCACACATGCACACAGGTAGACAGGCAGAGAGTTGATTGGCAGGCAGGAAGTTGAATAAAAAAGAGAGTAGGTCGGTTGTAATTGGGAAAGTAGCAGTGCTTAGGCAGGATAGGCAGTGATTAGACAGGTGGGCATTGATTAAGAAGGTAGGTAGTGTTTTTATAGGTAGGCGGTGTTCAGGCAGGTAGGAAGTGCTTAGGCAGGTAGGCAGTGTTTAGGCAGGTAGGCAGTGATTAGACAGATAGGCAGTGATTAGGAAGGTACAGTAGGTAGTGTAGTGTTTTGTAGGTAGGTGGAGTTCAAGCAGGTAGGAAGTGCTTACTCAGATAGGCAGTGTTTAGGCGGGAAGGCAGTGTTTAGGCGGGTAGGCAGTGTTTAGGCAGGTAGGCAGTGTTTAGGCAGGTAGGCAGTGGTTATGCAGATAGGCGGTGTTTAGGATCAATGAGAAAAAGATGAGAATATGAAAGAGAGGTGGCAGAGGAGAGGACACAGTGAGAAATCCGAGAAATAAAAATAAGAGAATGTAAGAAGGAAATGGAAAAGAAAAAAGAATGATTAGCCAAGAAAAGAGAAATAAATGCAAAAAATTAAAAGGATAGAAGGAAAGAGGGAAGGAAGAGAGGAGAAAGAAATCGGAGAGATCACAGAAGGAATGAAAAAATAAAGGACGAAACAGTGTAATGGAAGAGGAAGAACTGGGAAAGAAGTTAATGAAGTAAAATGAGAGAAAGAAGAGTGTGTGGAAGAGGAATGCCTGCAAGGGGGTTAAGGAAGTGTGTGGAGGAGGGAGGGAGTTAAGGAGGAGAGTTTCCAGACAAGTAGGAGTCCCTGGAGACATGGAAGGAGGGAGAGAAGGAAAAGTGAGGGAAAATTAGGAAGTGGGAGAGAGGGAGGGGGAATGAGTGAGAAAGACAGGGAGGATAGGTGTGAAAAAGAGTTGGAGAGAGAAAGGTAAGGAAGGGGGGAAGGGACGCAGAGTTGGAGACAGGGTGGGAGGGAGAAAGAGAAGGAGAGACGTAAAGATCTGGAGGGAAGGGAAGAAGGGAGGGGGAGAGAGGAAGGGAAGGAGAGCTGAAGACAGGGAAGAAGGTAAAGGGAGAGGTAGGGATCTGTAAAGGGGAAGAGTGAGGCAGAGGGAGAGAGTTAGAAATAAGGAAGAAGGGAGAGGGAGAGGAAGAGCGTAAGAGAAAGGGAGAGAGGAAGAACTGAATACAGAGATATAGAGGGAGCAGAAAAAAAACAAAACAGGGTTGGTATGAGAGAAGAGAGGGAGGAATCATGAGAAGGAGGGTGAACTGGTGAGAAAGGGTGAGCTGGTAAGGGAGAAGGGAGGGAGGGTATGAGACAGAATATTAAAGAAAGGGGAAAGGAGAGGAAGGATAAGGTGAATGAGTGGGGGTGAGTTTGAGAGAGAGGGAAGGAGGGGGGTAAGGGAGAGGGGAAGAGGAAGGAAGGAATGAGGTCACAGGCATAAGAGTGTGTGTGTGTGTGTGTGTGTGTGTGTGTGTGTGTGTGTGTGTGTGTGTGTGTGTGTGTGAGAGAGAGAGAGAGAGAGAGAGAGAGAGAGCTAAGCCAGAAGCGAGAGACTCTTGGGGGAACGCTGGAGAAAAATGGGAAGTGGCTGGTCGAAGGAGGAAATGGAAGAGAGAGAGAGAGAGAGAGAGAGAGAGGCCATTCCTGAAGCTCTCCCAAGTTTATGTTGGACTTCCTTTTTCTTTATAATCACGTTAGTTAAGAGGAAAATTTAGTGGACATGATTTAAGAGAAAAGAGGAGGAGGAAGGCACATTGTGGAAAATGTGATACTCTCTCTCTCTCTCTCTCTCTCTCTCTCTCTCTCTCTCTCTCTCTCTCTCCCTCCCTTATGCCACATAGTTGCTTCTCTCCTTATTTGTCTGTTGTCTTTATTTCTCTTTCCTTCATCCATCAGCGATCCTCCTTTCCTTGTCCTTTCTTTTCTTTACCGCCTGTTATTTATCCTGTATCCATTTTTCCACCTTTATCCCCTTATATATTATATCCTTCATCGTTCTTATTGTCTTTTCCTTTCCTCCTCTCCTTTTCCCTACTTCCCTGTCTTCCGATGGTCCTCTCACTACCCCTGTTTTCTTTCCTTCTTCCTCTTCCTACCGTTCTTTCGTCCATCCATTTCTCTGTTTCTTATTGTTCTTTCCCTGTATTAGTTTATTTTATCCTATTCTTTTTCTTCGTTCATTCACCCTTTTCCTTCTTGCTTTCCTTCGTTCTCTTTCCTCTTTTCCCCTCATTCCTTCCCTCATATACTCATATTACCTTCCCTACCACACCCTTTTTCCCTCCACATCCCCTACTTCTCCATTCTCTCGTCTCTCCCTCTTATCTTTCCTTCTTGCCCCATTTCTTCCTCTCTTCCCTCCCTCCCTCCTCTTCCTTCCGTCTCTCTGCTCCTCTTTTCCTTCTCTCCCTGTATGCGTTTTCCTCACTTCCGCCTTTCTTTCTCTCACTTTTCTACTCTTTACCGTTCCGC
Organism: Coenobita brevimanus; assembly: GCF_032717465.1. NCBI lineage: Eukaryota > Metazoa > Arthropoda > Malacostraca > Decapoda > Coenobitidae > Coenobita > Coenobita brevimanus. Next base: position 31,267,188 of record NC_137011.1, read on the forward strand.
TCTGTACTCTCTTCATTCTCTTTGGTCCCGTATTCTTTCCCTCCCGCACTGTATTCTTTACTTTCCCTCTCCTCTCTCCTATGACCCTCACATTTCATCTCCATTTCTCCCTTCCTTCTTCTCCTTTGTTCTCCCTCACTCTCTCCTCATTCTCCTTCTTCTATGTATCCATAAGACTCCATGCTGTGGCATTTAAGTCAGTCCCTGGAACAAAATTAGTGCCCTTATGGTGGGTCACATTGACGAGGGAGTACATTACAGGCCAAACACTGTGCTGCCACCTGATGTACTGCACCAGCCTGGGTGTTACAGCGTAATCAGCGGGGGACGAGAGGAGGGAGGAAGGAGGGAATGAAAGAAGGAAGGATGAAAGGAAGGAAGGAAGGATGATAGGAAGAAAAGACGGAAGGATGGAAGGAAGGAGCGAAAGAAAGAAGAAACGAAGGATGAAAGGAAGGAAGGAAAGAAGGATTGTAAAAAAGAAGGAAGGATAGAAGGAATGAGGGAAGGATTGAAACAGTGAAGGAAGAAAAGGAAGAAGAAATGTAGGAACGACCAAACGAAGGAAGGAAAAAAAAGAAGGAATGCAGAGAGAAGCAGTGAAAGAGGGAGAGCGGAGAGGGGAGAAAGGAGAGGAGACAGAAAGGGGGGGAGGGAAAGGGAAGAAGAGTGAAAAGAAATAAAATTGCAGGAAAGGAGAGAAATGGAGCGGACTGGAAAGGAGAAAAGAGAGATCAGAGGAAATAGCGAAAACAAATGAGAGGGGACAGGGCAGGGAGGGAGAAGTAGCAAAGAAAAGGGGATAAAGGAGTACAAGGCTTCACTGAAAGGCGAGGGAAAAAGGGGGAGGAATGAGGGGATATGCAAGGGGACAGGACAGGAAAGGAGAGAAAGGAAAGGAAAGAAAGGAATGAATGCTTGAAGGAGGGAATGAAGGAGTGAATGACAAGAAAGGAAATAAAGCAGGAGTGAAATGAGAAGGAAAGGAAGGGAGAAAGGAAGAAATTGAGAGAGAGAGAGAGAGAGAGAGAGAGAGAGAGAGAGAGACTGGATGGTGAAAAAAAAGAAGGCAGTGGGAACGGTAGAAGAAGACGGCAGAACAAAGAAAAGGACAAAAGAGGAGAGGAAGGTATGGGAGAGATGGATGGAGCGAGAGGGGAAAGAAGAGGAAAGGAGGTGACGGAGAAAAACAAAGAAGCTATAAAAATAAAAGGGATGAGGGAGAAGTAATGTCAGAGTGATCATGATGGTGAACTGGTAATCCTGATATCGCAGGTTCGAAGCCCTGGGTATCAAGGGCAGATATTACTGGGATTTAATATGTACTGTGACTTCTCCAGGGATCCTACCTCACCACTTACTGTATGGAGATGATGATGATGATGATGATGACGCAGAAGAATACAAAGGAACGCAGACAGCAACAGACATAATCCTTCCTTGTCAGTATGTTACAAATAAGACTGATAGTGGCATCTGATGTTGTAGGCGAAGGTAAGGATAGTAACTGATTTGATGGTAAAGAGAGTAAAGCAAGAATCCTCCTCCCACCCATCAATCTCTTAAGCCGAGGTCTCCAGAAAAAAAGTGGAAATTTCATAGGCAAAAGTGAATTTCAAAGGCAAAAAATGTAAAACAATATTCTACACTCTTTACCGTGTGAGTGGTGCGAGAAGGGAGATGAGTGAGTGACATGCGTGAATGAGTAGAGTGAGTGAAGATGCTGAAGAGAAATTAGTGACAGAGGTGAGTTAGAGGGGCAAATGAGTGAGTGCATGAGGGAGGTGAATTAGGTGAGTGAGTGAGTTAGGCAGCTGAGTTAGGTGAATGAGTGAGTGAGTGAGTGAGGCAGGCAAGTAAGGGAATGGAGTGGAGTGAGTGAGTGAGGGAGGTAGGTTAATAAGGGAATGACGTGAGTGAGTGAGTGTGACGTGGGGAAGGAGGTGAGAGGATGAGTGAGGTTAGAGAGTAAGGGAGGTGAGACAAGAAGGTGATGGATGTAAGTGGATGAGTGAGGAAGATTAGTAAGTGAGATGAATAAAGGAGATTCAGTAGGCGAGTAAGGTGGATGAGATAAAATCTGTGCAAGTGTCTGGAATCAGAATCAGACCCTTGGGGGAGTCAGGTGAGGTACCCTGTTCAGGTGATTACCGACCCCACCTGCAGCCCATTTCATCCGCTTTCACCTACCTGCCTGCCTGCCTGCTTACCTGCTAACCTGCCTCTGTACCTTCCTTCCTTCCTCTATGTTTGCCTGCTTGCCTCTCTTGCAAGATGCCTTACTTGCTATCTGCCTGCTAGTCTGCCTTGCAGCCTGCCTGCCTTCCTAATAACCTGTTTACCTGCCTGACTGCCCACCTGCCTTGGTTACCTGCCTACCTGCCTTCCTAATAACCTGTTTACCTGCCTGACTGCCCACTTGCCTTGGTCATCTGCCTGCCTGCCTTCCTTCCTGCTTATTTTCCTACCTGCTGCCCCTCTGCCTATCTGCTTGCACACCTACTTGTTCATTTACCTGTCAGCCTGCTTTTCTTGCTTACTTGCCTACCTGTCTGTTTCTCTGCTTAGGTGTTTACCTGCCTTCCTGGCTCTGCCTGATTGAATACCTGCCTGTCTAGTTGTTTACTCCCCTACTTGTGTATATACCTGCCTGCGTATACTTTGTTATCTGCCTGCTTATACTTTTTTATCTGCGTGCCTGTTTATATGCCTACCTGCTTCTGCCTAGTTGTTTACCTGCCTGTCTCTTTACCACCTTCTCTGCCTCTGTGCCCAAGAGAAGGAAAGAGTGACGCAGGAAGAAGAAGTGAAGAAAGGAGGAGGACATATGTAGGAAAGAAGCAGGAGAAGGCGAGAGGAGATGAACGAGGAGGGGGGGGGGGAAGGCGTAAAAAGGCAATGAGTTGACGAAGAGTGGACGTTATAGAGAGAAGATAGAGAGGAGATTAAATGGAGACAGGGGAGGAGAGGAAGCGTGATAGGGAAACGGATGGAGGGAGGACAGGAGAGGAAGGAAGGGGAATAGAGAAGCAGAAGTAAGGAAAAATTTTAGAGAGGAGAGATAAGGAAAGGGGGCAAGAAAAGCAGGTGAAGTAAGGAAAACGGTTAAGAGAAGAGCAGAAATTAAGGGGAAGGCTAGCCGAGAAAAGAGGAGAGGAAGGAAAGTCTGGGGGACGAAGAATGGGAAGCAGGAGAAAAGGTAGAAGAGAGGATGGAGGGCGTGGGAGGGGAAGGAGGGAAGGAAGAGAGAAAGTGAGAGGAGAGGAAGGAGGCAATGGGACAAGAAAAGGAAGGCGGGAGTGAGGACGGAGGTAATTTCCTGTAATAAGTATTGCCATGTAGATTATGTACACTGGCATAAACGTCTGTACTAAACTGTACCCCTGGAGAAAACGGGAAGAGACGACCACCTGCTGTACCTGTACACGTATTACCTGCTCTCTCTCTCTCTCTCTCTCTCTCTCTCTCTGTATAATGTCATTGCCAGCGGATAAACTTCAGCGGTTAAAAACGCCTCATTAACCCCTTCAGTACGCTGACGTCTTTTTCTTATAGTGTTTTCTTATAATAAGGGTATTATTTTTTTCTTGTTATGGGTATCGAGTTTTTCCCTGTCATATGAAATACTGCAGTCTAACTAAATTGCCAAGCACTTTGTCACTGTGGCATGTTTATTTTGTGGAGGAGAGTTCAAGTTCAAGTTCAAATACTTTATTTCCATAAAATATGGTTATTCTTACAAATCGGTATACAAAGTGTTACGGAACAGAGAAAGATAACGTACACTTTCAGTGAGAATGCTAAAAATCACTACTGTCCCGTAAAGTTCCAGGTTCAAAACAAAAGAGTTAGGTAAAATTACAAGTTAAAGTTTAATGCTTAAATTAACAACAAAACATTCAGGACTCATAAGGATAATGTAATGGCAAAAACAGGTTAAATATATGGTTAACTGCAATAGCCTCTATTAACACGAAATTAGCAAGAGTAAATTTATCTAAGTCAGCCCTGATAAAATGAGATACCAGATAATACTCAGTGAATGCCAGATAAACAATTACAGATACAAACTATTATCAAAAATGACTGACATAAAGAACCCCACACGAATCACAAAAACTTCACTAGGCCTACAAATTAAACTTATGCTATACAGTACAAGAAAAAATGCAACAACAGTTATACTCAAATTACACACAGCTGCTAGATGGTTGGAGACTTCTTGAGCACTCACAATAATAATATCGGTACAGGGGAGGACAGAGATGTGAACAAAATGAGGAGCAGATCTAAGTGGCAATGATGCAGAGACTGAGCTCATTATATAGGGGCCAGCAGAGCCTGACACAACTTGTAAGAGGGACGCGCAAATGAAGCGATGGGGACAAACGGTCGACAATCCCGCACTGAATAACAGAAAGGACGACTTACTCTACTATAACGGTAGAAGGGGGGACTGAGGCAGAACGCTCGTGATCAAACATGCAGCATACTGAGCGTTAAAATTACACAAAGGATGATGAAATCATAGGCTATGTAACAAAAGTCACAGACAAAAATAGTCATGTAATATTCGATACATGATAATATCAACTACAAATCACTTAAAATTAACTCCCTAAGTTTAGATTTGAAAACATGTATGCTTCCGGAATGAGTGATATCAGTAGGTAAATTATTCCACAGTTTGGGTCCTAGTATGGTGATGGCTCTGGCTCCAGAGTTTGTTCTGGCTCTAGGCACAAAAAGGTTATTTCGCTGTCTTGTTGTACTGGCTGTGTTTTCAGTGACAGTGGACAACTTTAGATACCACTCCGGATAAAAACCATTGACAGCCATATAAACAGTCGTACATCTGTCAAAAATATGTTTATCTTTAATCTTTAACCACTTTAATTCCTTTATGATGAGGGTTACATGGCCATACTTTCTTGCTCCCCCGATAGCTATTTTAGCTGCAAAATTTTGTAATTTCTGAACTTGGTGAAGTAAGGTATCATTTGTCGTACCCCATATACCTATACAGTAATTTATTATGCTAAGAGCTAGAGACTGTACAACAATTTTTCGAGTTGACTTATCAAAGTTTTCACATATTTGATTTATGAACATAAGTGTTCCCATGACTTTCTTATTTAATTCAATAATATGCACATCAAAAAGCATATATCTGTCGATATAGACACCTAGATTTTTTACACTAGTGCTCGGGTAAATGTGCTCACCAGAACAATTTATGACAGTGTTAGGAGGAATATGTGATAGAAATCGTCTATTACCTATGAAGATACATTGTGTTTTTCTTGAATTTAGCATAAGTCCATTTCTAAGAAAATAATGTTTTGCAATCCGTAAGGTTCCTTCTGTTTTGGAGATAAGAGCCTCGAGATTATTTATAGTGTCAGCATGGAGAAATTGGGTATCATCAGCATATTGCACCAAAGAACATCCATTTATACTCTCAGCAAGGTCATTAACATAGATGGTAAACAAGACAGGACCAAGGATTGAGCCTTGAGGGACCCCGTAAGCTACATTCAATTTATCAGATATAGTGTTGCTCAGGCGGACAGATTGAGTCCTATTTTCTAGGTAACTTTTGAACCAGAAGCAGTCAATATTAAGCTTAGCACATTTACTTAAAAGAATGTCGTGACTAATACTATCAAAAGCTTTGGAGAGGTCACACAAGGTTAACAGTGTAACTTGCTTAGAGTCCATGTTATTATATATTTTATCTGTTATGACAGTAAGAGCGGTCTCGGTGGATAATCTAGGACGAAATCCATGTTGGGTATTAGACAGTGATTTGTTAGATTCCAAGAAGTGTATGAGCTGATTGGTAACAACCTTTTCGAGTATTTTAGAGACAATGGGCAATAGTGAGATTGGTCTGTAATTGCTTACATCATTTACATCACCACTTTTATAGAGAGGAAGTACCAATGCATGTTTCCAGGCTGTAGGAAAAATGCCTGTTGCGACAGAAGTATTGATAATACAGGTTAAGTAAAAAGCTATAACACAGAGTGCGTCCTTAACAAATCTCAGTGAAATGCCATCCGAGCCCACAGAACGAGTCTCATTTAAGCCTTTTATCGTAAGAATGATAGTGTCGGTATCTACAGGATGAGGTCTAAAAAGATTACATTCACTTGAGATTATATTTGGAGAATTGATAGAACCTGACACGTTTTCACCATGGAGGACTTCTTGTGTTCGTTCATACGTCTTCTTACCGACATTTGCAAAATGATAATTGAATTCGTCAGCTTTATTTTTATTATCACAGTTGTAATCGTCCGAGTTACTTTTACAGTTTGGGATAATTTCTCTTATTATTTTCCACATCGCTGAAGTGCTTCCTCTGCTATTACATAACCGACTGCGATAGTAGTCTGCTTTCCCCTCTGTAGTGAGAGCTTTAACAAGCTTCTTTTCTTGTTTATATTGTTCGTAAAGAGCTATATTATGTCGATCAGATTTAAGTTTTTTATGAGTATCATTTCTAATGCTCATAGCTTGCCGTATACAATCGTTCATCCATGGTGCTAACGGTCTTTTAATCTCCTTAGTTACAAATGGAGCACAGGCATTTAAACAATTAACAAAAGTATCAGCAAAAATATTCACTTGTGTGTTTACATCATCAGTTTTCAAAATCTTATCAAAATCGTCTGTGCTCTGTAGAAGCCTAAGACAAAAGTCGTCTTTGTGGTAGTTCCCAAGGTGACGAAAAGTTCGAACAACGGGCGGTCTCTTAGGTTTACTAATATCTACTGAGATGCTAATAAGATCATGATCTGCAATTACTTGGGGAATAACATCATAACTGTTTATGACACCAGGTTTGTTAGTGATTACAAGATCCAGCAATGTTGCAGACGTAGGTGTGACTCTAGTAGGTTTATCTATTATCTGAGTTAATTTATTATTCTTTAAGATCTTTTTAAGTTTGTTATCATTAGCAAATTGATTATCATTGAAGTCACCAAGAACAAAAAATGTTTTATTTCGCATACAAATTGATCTAAATGTATCCTGTATATAATCAAAAGTGGCAGCTGGAGCTTTAGGGTGTCGGTACATGCATCCAACAATAATGGCTGGCAATTTGCGACACTGTACCGTTACCCAGACATCTTCAATGCCTGGTTGCTTAGGGACATTTAATTCTGTGACATTGGCTGATAAGACATCCTTGATATAAATGCATACGCCACCTCCACGGCCACTGTCACATCGTAATATCTTATACTCTGGTATATTAACAAAATCACTCGGGGTAATGGGAACAAGCCATGATTCACTAACACATAGGATGTCAATATTTCTGTCTTTCAATAACAATATTATTTCATCCAAATTACACTGTAATGATCGAGCATTAATATGTTCAATAGTTAAAAAATATCCTTTAGTGTTTACATCGGCAAGTGCTTCTTCGCCAACCCCCTATGTGCTATAGTACCGACATAGGCGACTCTTATGTCCCAGACGTTAACAATTGCCACACTGAAGTTTGTGATCAAACCTACAGTTTACCTGCACATGATTGAATTCTCCACAGTTATAGCACCCCACCTTCTTGCTTCTATAGAAATCAGGAAGTTCAGTCTCAGACTGATTTCTAGAAGCAGCCTACCAATTCCTTTCGTTTCGTTCATGTTGCGTGTCATCATACTGTGTCTCACGAACCTCAGACATTACATAAGGTGTGTGGTTGTAAGGTGAACATTTTCTATTCCCTACTCCCGACCCCGAAATGTAGGTGCTGGAATGATGCTGGGTCGGGTGATTACTACCCACAAATCCTCCCAATCTTCCTCCACCTCTTGTAGTGTTAGTGTGCGTGGATGTTGAGTTGTGCCTGTCCCCTGACCCATCCACTAAAGCTGTAGAGTAAGTGTGGGTGGGAGCAGAACTATTCCTATCCCCCGACCCTCCGCCGGGCCCTGTAGTGGCAGCGTGGGTTGGTGCCGAGTTACGTCTGTCCCTCGACGTTATCCCCAACCCAGCAGCATGAGGGTGTGTGTTAACGAAAGTTTGGGTGTGATTCGTGTCATTTCTATTCCTGAAACCCATAGTGTGGGTGTGGGTGTGGGGTGGGTGACGAGCATTCCTGGTAATAACACCAGTTTGTGTTCTTCCAGGAGTATATCTGTCTTTATTTGCAGTTTCGTAGTTGTTATAAGAAACCCTAAACATTCTATTCCTATAATAAGGTTCAAAGGTATATTTATCCCTGTCCCAGCTAGAGCATAGTTTGAAATTAGGACACTCCTTGGCCATAGTCGTCAGTAGACGTATAGCCCCAAATCTATTTAAGATAGGGCCCTTATTTTTCTTCTTTATGGTAAAGCACATGTCATCAATTTCACCTGTGCCCAGTTTGAAAACTTTATCAGTGTGAATGGTAGAAATAGCATTCGTGGCACACCATTTCAATAGCTGGTTATTGACGTCATCAATTTTGGCCTGCATAGTATCGGAGTGCAAAGTGGGCACAAGCTGACATATGTAAATACTCATATTCTCATTTTTCGCCTTCAACTCACTCACCAAAGCTCCGAGATCGTCTAAAATCTTTTCAGGTGGCTGTTTCTCACCCGATACAGTTTTCTCAGCCATTATAGAGTTTATTTTTACTTAAACGTGCCTGCTTTAACTCCACCTTATTCACGTACAGCAAAGTCCTTGATGAAAAAAGGTCTGCAGAGTTCAGGTACACCTTTCCCGCTTCATTGTTTTTTATTACGTCATGTTTTCTACACAACTTTTCAACAATGATTCATTCACATCTCCCCATCACAATCTCCGACCGTCATAGTCTTATTAATTATCTTTATCCATGTTATAACTAGGTAATGGTAAACTTCAGAGTCTCAGTGTGTGTCATCATCATCATCATCATCGTCGTCGTCGTCGTCGTCGTCGTCGTTGTCGTCGTCGTCATCATTCATCATTATTCACCGTCATCATCATCATCATTCTTCCTCGTCGTCTCGTCATCTGGTTTTCCATGAATATTTAGTGTACTTACATCAGAACCAAAGTTTCTGGATATCTTTCGGGATATGACTTTGAAAATAAATCCCATTTATAGTCTCATCCTCTCTTTGGGACCAGCTACGGTATAAGGGTACTTGCAGTGGTGTTAACCTGTCATGGCCGGGACAACTCTACCATTGTATTCAGGGTAACGTCAGACTGTTATATTCAGCTGGGAGTGAACCAAAGGAACCAGAGGAAGAAAATGTTGTCACCATTGACCCTGTCATGATTGGACAGTTCAGGTGTTTTGTTCCAGCTAACGCCAGGTGATTTTATTCAGTTACTCTATTTAGTCCCATGACATAGTTTTGTAGTTTATTCTTGTTGCCTCCAGACGGTTTCATTCAACTTAGGGAATATGTCTTGTAATGAGAAGATGAATGGACGATATATTTCACCTTTCAGATACATAGAGTCTCTCCTTAGCTATTTAAAAAAAAAAAAAAAAAAAAAAAAAAAAAATCGTCTGGGGGTAGTAAATGTAAGTTGAATATATACGTCATCGAACTGCAAGGATTAAGAGTGCGTGGCGTGACCCTGAGGGAGTTAAAGCAGACCCTTGATTACTGTCGGGGATGGGCTTTGTGCAGAGTGTAACTGTCATTCAAGCTGCCCTTTCCTTGCTGTAAATAATTGCAGGATGAACCAACAATACTCTAATCAGTAAGAATTCTTACACTGCTTAAGCTAAAGTTTTGTCAGTAGGGTAGGTGAGGGTTGTCTTTTAATTCTGCCAGCCTTCCGTTCAGTAATATCACGGGTACTGTTGTCCAACTTTTCCATTAGTCCAATTGGTTCTGGTGATTCTTGGCTTTAACCTTTACTGTTTTCCTGACATTATTAGAGGTCTGACATTCACGCCAGTAACGTAAGTTTTCCCAGCTGTATTCTTAAGCAACTAAGTTTATATATATATATATATATATATATATATATATATATATATATATATATATATATATATATATATATATATATATATATATATATATATATATATATATATATATATATATTAGTTTAACGAATTTAAACTAGAGCAGGTATTGTACCATCTTAAATCAGTAATTAAATTGAATGGCGGAAAAGAGGAAACTGTGGCTCTCCCCCAAGTTAAAGGAGCAGAAAAGAGACCAGTAAAAGTGAAACGTGAAGACTGGGTACAATCGGAGGAAAAAGTTCACATACTGTTGCATTGTGTCTGCTTCACACTAAGGGTATGTCCGACACTTGTCTCTCTGACGCATCATATCAAAGAGAATCATTATGGGCTACTTACTATACCAAACTTTTCACAATTTAGGAACATTAGCAGCAGAGGAAAGTGACTAGAGGTAAAGTATTAGGTGAACTTTGGTCCACGACTGTACAACTATAGTGGTGTAAAGGAGTGACGGTCCAGCCCATCGTACTACAGGGACAACCAACTAGAATGGGATTAGAGAAAGAGTGTACTATCATAATATACCATGCACTGGTATTTGAATAGCAAGGTAACAATATGGCTGGCAGACCATTTACTGTTAAGATTTGCCCCACCTGAATACATTCATTTGATATTAAGCCAAAGTGAATACAAGAAAGAATATGAACAACCAAAGGTGCAAGGTAAAGGGTAACTAAAAGATTTTCCTCAGATAATAATGACAATAAAAAATTATTCAATAAACCCCACACCCACGAAAATATATCAGCCTAATGTGAAAGTTAATTAAGATACCCTCGAAAATTCCCTGAGTTGGTGAATAAAGCAGTATTTTAGTTAATGACGTGCGCTGTGACACGTTTGTTGTATTATTTCTGCTGCCCCATACCACTGTGTTGTGTGTAGGAGACCCCCTTGTTGTGGTATGGTGTGTATCAGCCACCATTAACCCTGTCATGGTGGCGTCCTCTATTGTGTTGTGTGTAGGAGACCCCCTTGTTGTGGTATGGTGTGTATCAGCCACCATTAACCCTGTCATGGTGGCGTCCTCTGTTGTGTTGTGTGTAGGAGACCCCCTTGTTATGGTATGGTGTGTATCAGCCACCATTAACCCTGTCATGGTGGCGTCCTCTGTTGTGTAGTATTCCACCTGACGCCACACGATTTCATTCAGCTGGCAGTGAGTATAGCAGCCTGAGAGTGTTGATACTGGTAACATTAACACTGTCATTTTGGGGATGTCTTTTATATTCTGTACCAACCACCGCCACACGAGTATAGTCAACCAAGAATGTGGCATAGCAGCCTTGAGTGTCAACCATTATTGCACCATCATGTCATTCTTGTTTTCCCTTGCACCTCTCTCTCTCTCTCTCTCTCTCTCTCTCTCTCTCTCTCTCTCTCTCTCTCTCTCTCTCTCTCTCTCTCTCTCTCTCTCTCTCTCTCTCTCTCTCTCTCTCTCTCATTTATCGCTACTACTCAGGCTTCGTTAACATCTTAACTGCCAGACATCATTCAGAAACCAAAATAAAACTGTCTGGAGGTAGAAAACAAACTAAGATAAGACGTTATTGTAGTGACGGTTTCAAAATCATCAGAGTAGCCTACATAGTCTACCTTAGCAAAAAAAAAAAAAAAAAAATTGAGAAGTATAATGTGGCTTTGCTATATATATATATATATATATATATATATATATATATATATATATATATATATATATGGAGACTCTGTGGTACAGTGGTAGTGTGTGCTTTTCGCACGCTGGTGAGTGCGGGTTCGCCTCCCGCCAGAGTTGTAAAAACTTTGGTAAGCGTTCACCAAGCCACTTGCTACTTTGGCGGGCACAAGGGGTGCTGTGGTTGAACCAGTGTCGGATACTAGTATGCTTGCACCCAATCGGCTTAAGGTGGGCCGATTACACTTGGTTCACAGATTACACACACATCCAAAGCCACGACAACACTACAGTTACACTTACAAGCACTTCTCACCCTACATACACTCTCTACCAGACAGCCTAAGCCACTGGGTAGAGATACATTGGCTGTATCGTCCCTGTTTCGGTAGGGATAGGGCGGTCCTGCAGTGGACCTCAACGGCTAATGATATATATATATATATATATATATATATATATATATATATGGTAGGTGTGGGCGCTCACCATCCACTCACTTGACGTAGTGCTGCTCTCGGATGTCTACCCTGTCATCTCTTCCATCCTTCTTTCCTTCCATTCTCTTCTGTCTTTCTTTCCTTCAGCTCTCCTCGTCCTTCTGCCTACGGGTGACTTTACGCTCCCTCTTCTGTCTTTCTTTCCTTCATTCTTTCCTCTTCCTTCTGCCTGTGGGTGGCTCTACACTGAGTGACAAGCCAAATGGTTTCCTGTACACCAGGAAACCATTTACTACGCTGGGTGGTAACCATATAACCAAATTTTGGCGCCTGGTGGTTTAGTGGGTAAATATTGCGCTCCAATCGGATTGAGCCGGTGAAGGTTTATATCCAAGTGGTGGTTGGGGTTGATTGCTCACGTAATGCCACTCAGGGATGAGTGAGGCTGGTCACACAAATGTCAGGACCAACTGCCTAGCCCCGGGCTCCTACGCTCCTCATGGGGCAATGTAGGATTGAATGATGGACGGATGGATTATTATATATATATATATATATATATATATATATATATATATATATATATATATATATATATATATATATAAAAGGTATTATATATTTATTTATTTATTTACATTTGCGAAGGAGAGGGTTGGAGATGTGTAATTAGCGCCTACAGTCGGGGGACATACTTGTTATATTGTCCTTGGTACCCGTCAGAAGAATTATTCAACTGTGGCAGAGACATAGGTTGTGTTGAGGTTAACAGAGACTGGGGTTAAAATAATGCTACCATTTATTCTGCTGTAGTCACATAGTATGTGTGCTTGTAGCCGCAATGAAGTTTGGTGGAGATGGAGGTGCATGCTTATCCTCCTTAGCACGAAAACTGAATGTTTACCTCTGTGTTATACTTACCATCTCCAGACGATTTTTTTAAGCTTAGGAAACACACAGCTTTCCTATATACTGGACTGGTTTGACAGCCATCAGCACCTCCGTTCACTAGGAGATGTCTTTCCTTAGCTAAGTAAAATAGGGTGGATGCAAGTTTGTGTATTACCCAGTCCTTTTTCAGTCTATCAGTAGTGTAGGGGCTTAGGGACAGGCTACTTATGTATCATCTAATACATCTGTGTCCTACCTGAAACGTAATGACGGGAACAAAGCTGGCCAGCCTCGCCGCCTCTGAGAATCATTATATGAGTATAAACCCCAAACACCCATAAAAGGAAGCACAGTAATAATAAACTAAGCTAAGACGTCATCATAGTTGAGGGATGAAAACTATTGTAGTTGTTCTTCCTTTGATGTTTGCCCCTTCAAACCACTGACGTATTTTTTATGCTTCATTGTTGTTTATTTTTTGGAAATTTTGTCAGGCTTAGGACAGACGCTTTTATCTTGAGAGTTTGATGCAGTCATCATTACCCTCTTCTTCGGGGTTCTCCTCAATTGAATATAATAGCCTGGTACCAGCAGCAGTTTATATACATTACCTCTGTATCTATATCCATCTATCTATCTATCTATCTATCTATCTATCTATCTATCTATCTATCTATATATATATATATATATATATATATATATATATATATATATATATATATATATATATACACACACACACACACACACACACACATCACTGTACTGAAGGGGCTAAAATAATCATCTGTTCCTCGTTATCTGAAAATAAAATTGTGGTGGGTGGGATAGGTTCATACTTCATAATTTACAAAACACTGTATAGAACTTTAGGCCTTGGGAATTTGATTAAATGTTGCTACATAATTAATTTCCTACCCCAACCCCCGCTGCTCCATCCCTCCTCTAGTCCCTTCATCCTTTCCTCCCTCATTTCCTTCTCCTTTCACGTTCTCTTAATCTTTGCTCCTCCGTCTCTTCGTTGTTCTTCCCCTCCCCCTTTTCTTATTCCTTCTCCTTCTTTCTTGTGCATCCTCTTTCCTCCTCAGAGTCTTTCTTTTCCCCTCGTATCTTATTCCTCTTTCCTCCGTCTCTGCTTTACTTCTCATTCCACCTTTCTCAGCGTTTCTTTTCGGTTTTCTTCTCCTTCCCTTCCCCCCTCTCTCTTTCACGCTCCCAGCCTACCCCCTCCCTCTCTCCACTTTTTCCGCCTCTTCTCTGTCTTCCCATCCTGTCTTAATTTTTTTTCTCTCTCTCCTTTCTTCTTTTCTATCTATACTCTTTCTCCCCACTGTCCATCTCTCTGTACTTCCTGTACTCCTCTTTGTCCTTTTCTGCACTTCTTTATTCTCCTCCTGCTATTTCACGTCGTTATCACTTTCTTTCTCTTCCCTCTCTCCTCCTCTTCCTCATCATTCTCATTCACTGTCTAAAATCTTGACCCCTCATTTTCCTTCCTCGTTTCTTCCTCCCTCTTTTCCTCCTCTTTCTCCCCATTCTTCTCATTCTCCTTCTCTCTGTTCCTCCTCTTCCTCTTTCAACTACCCTTCCACTTTATACTGTAACTTTTGCTCCCCCATTTGTCATCTTCCTCCACACTCTCCTTAACTTTTCTAATATATTCAACTCCTCCTCCTCCTCCTCTCTGTGTCTTAGCTTTCAAAATTAGCGTGCTTTTAATAATGTGTTTGCCCATGAGGTGTAAGAAGAAGTTTGACGGTATTTTAAGCGAAACTGATTAATGATAATGCGGAGAGAGAGAGAGAGAGAGAGAGAGAGAGAGAGAGAGAGAGAGAGAGAGAGAGAGAGAGAGAGAGAGAGAGAACGGATTAGAGGAGAAAAGAGAGAGAAGAGAGATAAACGGAGAAGGTAGTCAGGAAGGATACTTGATACTTGAAGGGAAGAGAAAGGAAGTACAAGAAGCAGGAAAAGAGAAGCAAATAGGAAAAAGAAGACGTGAAGAGTCAAGAATATGAGATGAGAAAATAGAAAAAGAATGAGAAAGGGAAGAAAAAATGACCTGAAAAGAGGAGATAATTAATTGAGAATAAGAGACAGTAAAATGATATCCTAAGGAGAACAGACAATGGACACTGCATTGAAGTTGTTGGCGTTGTAATGTACCGCGAGTTAATTTTAGTTTTCTAAATAATATATGTGTTTAGAAGGAGAGAGAGGGAAGGATACAAGAAAATATGAGAAAAAGATGAAAGAAAAGAACATAAGAGAGGGAAGGAGAAACATTATAGGAAGAGAGGAAAGAGAAGAAAATGGAAAGGAGAAGAGAAAGGAAGAAACATTAGAAATGAGTGTGAAAATGGATAAGAGAAGGGAAGAGAAGAGAAAAGAGAAGAGAAACTTGGAACGTTCTTCCTTCAAGCCTTGAGGTTTTTGGAATATCTTGTGTTTATTATAAAGTTGCTTAAACATTGGTGCAGTTTAGAAAGAAAAAAGAAAATAAGAGAAGAAAAGAACTGCGGAGAAACGGACATGGATAATGGATGGGAAGATGGGGAGAATTGAGTTAAAAACCACAGAAAAGAAATGAAGAGGAAAGAGTAAAATGAATGGCGGGAAGAAACAGAAGAAAGAGGAAGAGAAGAAAAACCGATATGAGTAAAGGAGTAGGGGAAAGAGTGGAGAGAAGAGGAAAACATGAAGAGGAGAAAAACAAGAGAAGAACAGAGGAGAGAAAATGATTAGTAAAAAAAAAAAAAAGAGGAGAGGAGTAGAGAAGAGACAAAGCCATAACCTTTTTCAGTTAAGTCCCTGTCATCTTTCAGGTATCGCATGTTCATTTCATAGTTGGCTAAATAATGGTCCTGTTTATCCTTCGTGGTAACTCATGTGCCGTGGTGAGAGAGGCCCATGGTTGTGGTAGATGGTGATGGTGGTAGATATTGTGGTGAGTGTGAAAATGATTGTTTTACGTGGTGTGTAAGTTGTGGTGAGAGTTGGTGGTGGTGAGAGTAGTGGACTGTGGTTTGTTTTGAGGGGTGTGAGAGTGATGGGTTGTGGTGATTGTGGTGTGAGACGTTGGCAGTAAGTTATGGTGAGTTGTGGAGGTGTTCTGGTTGTGGTAAACAGTGGTGGTGGAGACTGTGGTGAGAGTGGAGGAGTGATTGTGGTAGGCGATTGATGTGATAGGCGTGTGATTGTGGTTGTGGTAGATAAGTGTGATTAATGGTTGTGGTGGATATTATGGTGAATGTGATGAGATGTCATTGTAAAAAGTGGTGTGTGGCTGTGTTTTTGTGGTGAGGGTAGTAGGAGGTGCAAATGGTGGAGTATGGTGATTGTGGTAAGGAGTAATGCTGTGTGGTGAGAGTGGTGACCTACCATGGTTTGGGTTGATGGTGAGAGTAGTGATGGTATGGCTTTTGGCGAGTGTGAAGGGGATATAGTGGGTAGTAGTGTATGTGGGTATGGTAGGTTGTGATGTATTGGGTTGTGGCTACCCCCTCTGCAAATAAGGTGTCTGGCTGTTGATATAGAAATGGTACTGAAGTGGTTGAATGATGGTGTAGTAATGTTAAGTAGATGATGGTGGTAATGATACTTAACCCCTTCGCTACATGGATGGCTTTTCAGGGTAACACCGGAAGATTTTGTAAAACAGAAAGTCCTGCAGCCAATAGCATATAAACAAGACTTGCAAGAGTAAGGCCATCTCTGCCGTTGTCACACACGGGAATTTATTTAGTTCAACACTAGACGATTTTGTTCAGTCGAGAGTAATCGTGTCAGCCATGTGTTAAAGGTGTACGGGTGCTAGTATAAATACTGTATAGTGTTTATACTCTTTTAAAAGTCTGCGGCATTGTTTACCCAAATTTCAGTGTCTTCATAAATCTCTCTCTCTCTCTCTCTCTCTCTAGCACTTATTAGAAATGTGGAAAGCAGTTTTACATTGATTCCCAAAAGTAACAAAAATACTGTAGATGTTAGACAAAATTTCGTATACAAAACATACGATAATTAACAAATCATGAAATTAAAATGGAAAGCATTGGCCTTGGTCAATAAAACTTAAATTAAAGGAGAAAATTTAACAGCACTAGAATAAAGGAAAACAAACTGAAGAAAGCATGAAAAATAAATGTGAATTGGTGATGGACAGTAACCCTAGGTAAAACTTTATACACATGAAGTCAGGCTGAAAATAGAACGATTTATATGAAATTAAAAAAAAAAAAAACGAAAAAGTTGGCCAAAAAATAAAAGACGGGGAAGGGACAAGGAAGTCGCTTCACAAAAAAATAAATCAAAAACAAAAACGAGCCGAAAAGAGTGAAAGGTAAAAGAAAAAACAGGGAAGAAATTTGTCCTGGTCTGGGGAATTACTAGGAACGTCAGTCTGCAGCCGAGTCGTGATTAGAGCGTGAGTGTTTTGCCAGTCTTGTCCTCCAATCTCCTGACTGTGTGTGTGTGTGTGTGTGTGTGTGTGTGTGTGTGTGTGTGTGTGTGTGTGTGTGTGTGTGTGTGTGTGTGTGTGTGTGTGTGTGTGTGTGTGTGTGTGTGTGTGTGTGTGTGTGTGTGTGTGTGTGTGTGTGTGTGTGTGTGTGTGTGTGTGTGTGTGTGAGAGAGAGAGAGAGAGAGAGAGAGAGAGAGAGAGAGAGAGAAATGGATGAATGGCACTGCAGACAATGAAAAGGGGAGAAAGATGGAGGAGAATGAAAAAGCAAGACTGATGGAGAAGTGGAGAGACGAGAGAGAGATGGGGAAAGGAGAAGAGAAACAGGGGAGAGAAACTGAGTCTGGTAAGGAAGATGGAGGCGCAGTAGGAGAGTGAGAAATTGAGGAAGTGTGAGGTGGAGGACTTGAAAAGAACTGGTGGGATGAATATGTAAGGAAGATATACATTAGAGAGGAGAGGACAAAATATAAAGGAAGCTTAGAAAGAGGATGAAAAATGGCGAAGGGAGAGAGATGGAAGATAATGGGTTAGGGAGAAGAAGGAGGATAGAAACAAGAAAAAAAAGATGTGAACGCAAGGAAAGGTGTAGAAGGGCTTAACCATAAGGTAAAAGGACACCTCTCATCTTCTGAATAAGACAGTTAGAAGATATCAAAAACTATTACAAAAGAGGAGAGTTGATGTAAGTGAAATAGGTGCAATACATGGTAGTGGGAATGTAGTGAGGATGTGCCGACACTTGGCACGCATGGTTAATCAAAGTTTAACTCATTAAGTCCTAAGACACACTTTCTTATTTTGATATCCCAAGGCAATGGTGTTCAGGCTTGGAAAGATTTTTTGAACTAGAGAGGTGAAATAAAACCTTCAGTATCCCATTCACACATGATATCCCCTCTAAAGCGAAAGGAAATAGGCTGGAGGTAACGAGAATATACCAACAAACTTACGTTATCACACTGACGGATTTAACAGACAGTGCATGGAGACGATGTTAAGGTAAGAATTAAAAGAAGAATACGAGGGATGAGATGGAAGGATACAGTGGAGGAATACATGAGGGAGGGTGGCTTGGAGTGGCAGGAAAGAGTGGGGATGGAGAGATAGGGGCTTGGAGTGGCAGGAGGGAGTGAAGAGGAGTGATGGCAGAGGAGTTTGGAAACATTTTCTCTACAGCCACCCTGGATGAGATCATTGATGTGGCGACTGGAAATACTTTTTTTTTTTTTTTTTTTTTTTAATAACAGAACGGAGGAAGGAAAAACAAATAGGGAAAAAAAAATAATCCATACACCAGGTTACTGGTGTCCACTGTTCATAAAATATCTGTAACAGTTAGACTTGAACAGTTGTGGGTTGAAATCTGGAGGAAAACAACTCTGGGGAAGCGAGTTCCAGAGAGATGCAGTTCGGGGAATGAAAGAATTCTGATAGGCAGAAGTTCTGCAATATGGTTGAGTGACATTCCAGTCATGAGCGCTACCAGATGCCCGTGTAGCACGAGGGAAGGCATGGAGAGGTGGCACCATGGACGCAACTTCGTCTGAGCATTTGCCAAAAAAATATCTGTAAAATAATGCAAGGGAGGCAACATTCCTTCTTACTTGCAGGGGAGGTAGTTTATGTGTAATGGCAGGGTTGTTAATGATTCTAACAGCTTTATTCTGAATTTTGTCTAGTTGTCTTAATGCAACCTCTCCACAACCATTCCACAAGGGTGAGCAATATTCAAGCTGAGAGCGCACATGACTCTTATAAATTATAGCTAACTGCTCATCGGCGAAGAAGTTACGGACTCTGTACAATAATCCAAGTTTCTTTGAGGCGGTTTTAGCAAGTGATCTGACATGAGAGGTCCAGCTGAGGGCACTGTTAAGTGAGACACCAAGAATTTCAATACTTTTGGGGATGGGAATATTAGTAGCACTGAAGGTAATGTACGAATCTGGCAATATCTGTCTATTAGTAAACTGTATATATTTAGTTTTACTAGCATTAAAAGAGACAAGGTTGTTTTGTCCCCATTCACTGATTGTAGCTAGATCTTGATTTATGGAGATGGCTGTACTGAGTTGAGAGGTAGAGATATTAGACTTAGTAAATGGATGTCTGAGTGTGAATGAACTATGTAGTGTTGAGTCATCTGCATATGAGTGAACGGGATTGTGAGTGACAGATAAGAGATCATTAATATGAACCAGAAATAGGGTTGGCGCCAGAACTGATCCCTGCGGCACGCCGGCGTTAACTGAGTGGAAATTCGAATATACATCATCTACTTTTACTCTTATTTTCCTGTCACTAAGATAAGAAGAAATCAAAGGAACAAAAGACGTTAGTCCATAGCAAGGGAGTTTGGACAGCAGGGAACGGTGCCATACTTTGTCGAAAGCTTTAGAGATATCAAGAGCTACTGCATGAGTTTCTCCAAAAAGATCAATTGATTGATGGATGGTATGAGTTAAGAGATTGAGTATGTCAATGGTGGATCTTTCGTGGCGAAAACCGTATTGTCTATCACTAATTAAGTTGTTGGATTCAAGATGTTTAACAATATGCTTATTAATTAAAGTTTCAAATACCTTACCAAGAGAAGATGTGACAGCTATTGGTCTGTAATTGGAGGGGTCAGACGAACTTCCTTTCTTCGGAACTGGGTGTAGATAGATGGACATATAGAGAGAAAAAAAACTGAAGTTCAATAAATGCTGGCGGTCTGAAGTCAAAGGAAGCGAACTGAAGGCTAGGTAGCATATTAGAAAAGAGAAAGTTACTCAGTGTCTAAGGAAAAAAACTGTGAAAGTACTTTGCAAGAAGAAAGTTAATGAAAGAAGAAATGGAGGGAAACAGGAATAAGATGACAAAGGGAGGGACTAGAAGACAGTAAAATGCATGTAAACTACCATTAAGAGAGTGTAGCAAAAATTACAGAATTGGATTATGAAAAGAGAGCAGCGTAAGTCACACATTGTAGCCAGTATTAGGGGAAAAAAGCCCGTAATTTGATGTGAACTTAGAAAACATGGTGGATAAGGTGATGGGGGGAATAGTGACAGACAGTTGGAAAAACAAAAAGTATTATACAAAGAAGGGAGAGGCATTAAAGTTAGAATTAAAAAAAAATGGAAAGAAGGCCGAATTGTTTAAAAAAGACTGGAGGAGAACAAAGAAAAAATATTGGCGTTGATTAAGAGCATGATAGGAGAAATAAAAATGAGAGAATGTGTCATAAAGCCCTTGCAGTTAATGGAGAAGAGGGGCGAATGGGAAGGGGAAAGAAAAGGGGAGGGAGGAAAAAAAGGGAAAAAATAGGCTGAGGGAGATTTTTGTGTGTGTTCGTCAGTGCTTCTGTTTGGGAGAAGCTGGGGGAAGCAATCAGTGTAAGGAAGAGAGAGAGAGAGAGAGAGAGAGGGGGGGGAGAATGATACCATTAAACTATGTTTTTTATGCCGTAGGAAGTGTGGTTATTTGAACTATTTTGATCCAAGGTTTAACTCCTTTGTTTTGAGGAAAACAGCGAACGCATTTTTAAATATTTTTCTTGTCTTTATTATACTTATAACCTGAGCCCATACCCGTCCCTTTCAGCATGAGGATGGTTGGTTATTAAATTGTTTCGTTGAGTTAGATTTTAAACGAATTTTCAACTTTTTACACTATTTTTCGTATTTTTTTCTCTACCCCCCGAAACAAATGACTGAAAATGTCAGATATATATTATTGGTTAGTGTGTGAGTTTCGGCGAAGTGTGTACTGTATAGTGAATGTGTACCTCCTCTGATGATGTTTAGCGTTGACTAAATTTGCAGTTAGTAGTGTTCGTAGATCCAGTTTGAAGTGGCGTACAGGCAATGTACTGTTGTGTTAGTGAACATGCGTGGTGTTGTGATTCAATGTTTTGCATATTACCCTTATACCTTCGCTACTGTACCCCTTCCCATCTGCCTCACCATGTTATCTTCGTCTACCTGCCATCTTCCTCCCCTTCCATCTCCCCCGACCTTCCGTCTATCCTACTTCCCTCCTTCCTCCCACCACCCATCATCCCGCCACCTCCCATGTTCCCCACCTTCCATCTTCCCCATCTCCACACCCTGCTTGTTCCTTTAACCTTACCTACTATACTCTCGTTATTCCCAGACTCCCCTATGTCCATCGTTCATCCCCATCATGTGCCACATTACTAATCCCCTTTTCCCACCTGCGTCCCCTTCTCCCCTCTCATATCCCCGCAGCTGCAGTATCTCTGCCCATCTTCTTACCTCCCCTACTCACCCATCCTTCTGTCCTCTTCCCCACCTCACATTTCCTGATCCCACCCTTCTCCCCCGTCCTGTCGTTTGGTTCAGCTCCATGTTTGCTTTCTGTCACGCTGATCCCCCGCTGCCCAGCCGTTCCCCTCCCCATTTCCTCCTTACCATCCATATTCCACTCCTAAAACCTCCCACACTCCCCATTAATCCCATTCTCCTCCTCCCAGCACCCTCCCATTTCCCGTTTCCGTCCATCCCACTTTTCCCACAAAGAATCCCCCAGTTTGCAAAACCCCCATACTTTACCACCTCGCTAATCCCCCACACCTCCTCCCCTCATCCCGTCATCACTTACCACCACGCTAAGCCCCGGCATTACCCTCTTTGTTTTAGCCTGTCTTATCGTAAAGACCCAGAGCCTATTAACACGGCCCTCGCCTAATTACGGTCATATGGAATTAGTGGTCAATCACGCATTACTTAACTTAGACTCATTTATCTCAGGCTTATGTTATCTGTATGCTGGATGAGGGAATGTGTGTCTGGGTGAGTCTTTTTATGGAACTATGTCTGTGTCTCTTTGTTCGTATCGGGCTGTTTTAAGTGTGTGTGTGTGTGTGTGTGTGTGTGTATGTGTATGTGTGTGTGTGTGTGTGTGTGTGTGTGTGTGTGTGTGTGTGTGTGTGTGTGTGTGTGTGTGTGTGTATTAAGTATTGTGTAAGGTTAAGTTTTGTGTGGTGGAAGGGCGGAGGCTGTGTATGTATGTAGTAGACTGGAAAGGTGTTGTGTGGTGGTAGGGCGGATTCTTTGTGTGTATAAATAAGACAGGCTGTGACAGCTAATTTTAAAAGATGGGTGAAAGGTGGGGGGGAAACACTCGTAAGTTTAACCAGTTAATTCCAATGACATTGTTTTTTATCCTTGCAGGCCCCAGACGATTTTCCTCAGCTTAGGGCAGCTGTCAAAAGGTAAAGGGATTAATGGAGGCTTTATCTAACCCCTCTGTTTTGAAAAGTTTATTCCATTTTTACTTTCCTCCCTCTCTCCCCTGCCTCTTTTCGTACTTTGTAATCGGCTCACATGTCTTACCTTCCTGCCCTCCTCTCATCCATCCTCTACTCTGATTTTTCTCTCCTCATCTCCTCTCTCTCCTACTATAATCCCTTCTTTCCACCCCTGTTTTCTCTCATCACCCTTTATTTCTCTCCTTATTCCTTACGTTTTTTCCTCTTCCTCCTCATCCTCCTCCCCTTTCCTTCCATTCATTCTTATCTCCCTCTTCTCGCTTTCCGTTATTGTGTGTCTTCCTCTCCCTTCCCTTATCGGTATTCTCCTTCTTCAGGAATCCTTATCACTCGTCTCACCCCTCTTCCTTCTCTCCATCTCTCCCCTCTCCTTACTTCTGCCTCACACCTTCCTTCACAACCGTTTTATTTGTTTTCGTTCATATTTATTTCTTTCCTCCATCTTTCTTTCGTTTCTTTTCTGTATTTTTTCCTTTGCTTTCCAATCATAAATTTTTCCTTTTTTTTTTCTTTTATGTGTCCAACTCTGGGCATAGGGTTCATAGCCTGCTGCCAAGGCCCAGTAGTGCTCCTGCATGCCATACACCTCCACATGTCAC
>NC_137011.1:31295511-31305511 GCF_032717465.1 Coenobita brevimanus
TATGAATACCACCTCACAGCAGGTGTTTAGATATGAATGCCACCTCACAGCAGGTGCTTAGATATGAATACCACCTCACAGCAGGTGTATACATATGAATACCACCTCACAGCAGGTGTTTAGATATGAATACCACCTCACAGCAGGTGTATACATATGAATACCACCTCACAGCAGGTGTTTAGATATGAATACCACATCACAGCAGGTGTTTACATATGAATACCACCTCACACCACCTCACACACCAGGTGCATACATATGAATACACCTCGCAGCAGGGGTATACATATGAATACCGCCTCACAGAAGGTGTAAATAAATGAATACCGCCTTACAGCAGGCATATGCATATCAGTATCGCCTCACAGCAGGTGTATATATGTGAATACCTGGACCCTGTGTGAGTATACTTGGCGGGTGGGGAAAGACGAGAGCCAGGGACACTTGAGAATCGGCGTGAGAATTGTCTTGGGTAAAGCGGAGTGGTGGGAAAACGCTGGGGGAAAAAGAGAGGGAGATGGGAAAGAGAAAGGAGGGAGAGAGAGAGAGAAGAAAGAGCTGGAAGAGAGAGATGAAACGAGAAGTGGAAGAATGGGGACGTAGAGGGGGAAGGAGAGAGATGGGGGAGACAGAGGGAGGATTTGGAGAACAGAGAGGAAAAGAAATGGAAAAGACTTTTGAAGGGGTTGGGTAGGGAGGGGGAAAAAGGAGAGGAGGGAGAGAGAAGGGAGGTTTGGAAAAGTGAGAAGGAGAGAAAAAGAACAATTTGGATGGGGTCAGTTAGGTAGAGGGGAAAAAGGGGAAAAGAGGAAAAAAAGGTAAGAGAGGGAATGAGAACGGAAAGACAATGGGAACCAATGAGAGAGAGAGAGAGGGGGGGAGGAAAGGTGGTGAAATGAGAGACCGAAAAAAGAAGACTTTGTAAGGGTTTAGATATAACATTCATTCACCCTTTCACGTTGAGGATGCTCTCGTAAGCTGAATAAAATTGTCCTATGTAGTTCTTTTACCTTAACTGGACCCACATTTATGTCGTTTGGCAGCTTAGTTCACGTAGTTTTGTGGCAGAAAAAGGCAATACTACAGCTCTGCATCCTCTCCGTTGTATTTCTTTGTGAACAGCATTACATTCCTGTCTTACTTAAATGTTACAACTCAGCGTTCAAGAGGGAAACATGGTAGCTCTTGGCCAAATTAGATCTGTAAAGTATAGCAGAATGAATAATATAAAAATGACGTCCTGTGGCTGAAGAAGTAACCTCTCTCTCTATAGGATATTATGTTTTGCTACAGACTACGGTAATTAAACCAGGGAGAAGAACGCATACTCGCTGGATTGGCTCTGGCTGATAAAATGGTATGAAGCGCCTAAGTGTGGATGTAAATGCCCGTAGGATGGAGTCAGGATTCCGGGCGCTTGAATGGTGAGTGAATGAGAGTGTGACCCAATGTCTGAGGAGAGTTTTGGTGGAGTGTACCTCACTGCATCCTGAGGTGGAAGAAAAGGTTGGTATGAAGATGATGATTATGATGGTGGGGAGAGAGAGAGAGAGAGAGAGAGAGAGAGAGAGAGAGAGAGAGAGAGTTAAGATAAGAAAAAGTAGAAGAAGAAAGAGTAGCTTGGTAACGTAGAATAATGAAAAGGACATTGTTAGGAAAAGAAATAATTAAAGTGAGAGAGTAATAACGGGCTGAAGAGAGGAGAAGAGAAAAACGAAGACAGGAGGGAGAGATGTGAATGAGGAAGAAACAGGGAAGCAGATTAAGGGAAGGAGACGTGTATAGGGAAATAGTAAAAGAATGAGAATTATTGAAGATATAAAATTAAACCAGACAAGGAAGAGAGAAGGGAGAACCATGAATGAAAGAAGAGGTAAGACGAAAGAGGGAAGAATTAGGAATCATGGAAAAGAATGAGAGAGAGAGAGAGAGAGAGAGAGAGAGAGAGAGGGGGGGGAAGGTACTAGAGAGGTGGTAATCAGGCGAGAGAAAAGACCTTAGAGGGTGAAAGGAGAAAGCGGAAGGAAAAAGGGGATACGGGAGAACGGCAGACGAGAGAAAGGAGGAAAGAGGGAAGAAATTAGAGAAGGGAAGGGGAAAAGGGGTAATAAGAGGGAGGCGGATGCCTGAGGGGAAGGAAAGAAGGTAGAAGGGGAAAAGGGAGAAGGGGAAAAAGAGGGAAGGAGATAGTGGTGATATGGGAGGGGGGAAGGAGAGAGAATAGAGGCGAGGGGGATAATTAATGTGGTAGAGAGGAAGGTGGCGGTTGAAGGATAGAAGAGTGGAGTGGTCATGGAGGGAGTAAGGACGAAGTGACGATTGAGAGAGATGAGTGGGAGGAGAGATCAAGGGAGGTAGATAATTGAGAGGAAGGAGAGATAAGTGGAAGTTGATAATCATGAGGGCAGGGGAGGTGGTGGTGAGTAGGAGAGGAGGAGGGGGAAAGAGGGAGATGGGAGGGAGGGGGTGATTGGTGTCATCTTACCAAAGGGCTAGTTAAGATTATTTCAAACCCTTTGCATTAGGAACGCCTCTGCTGATGATAAAATCGTCTAGCAGTAGCAACTATGATATGAAAAAAACATTTTCGTACTGACGAGGTTAAGAACGTGGATGTGAGATAGATGCTACTTGTGAGGAGCATGGGGGAGGGTTTTAAGTTCTGCCCGGGAAATGGGCAAAGAGTTGCCGTGTGTAATGTTGACGATGTTATTTTCCATAATATGTTAACATAATGTAATATAGGATTTCTGTTCCACAGTTCCTGTGAAGTTTCCATGACAGCTTTTCTGTGCTGCAAGGCAGTCCTTTTCATTTCTTCCTGCCGTCTTTGGATGGAAGGATTAGTGAGTGGCGTAGCCGTCCTGCGTTGCTGTCCTTCTCTTTGACTCACATCATGAGTACCTTAGTTTTGATAATGTATCGTGCATCAAACTCGAAAGAGTCATTAGGTCTGTTGCTGTTTGCTTTCCTTTTTACTGCATTGCACTCGTTTATACAGGGAAGGGTTGGGAATGATTGTTTATTGTGATGGCAAGAGTGAGGAAGGAACGTACACGTTATAGAGAGGATAAGACTGTGTGGTGTTGTTGATACTATGTGGGCAGGATGGTGGGTTTATACTGTTGGACAACTGTTTGAATTAAGCGTCGTTGTCTTGGTGGCAAACAAGAGTTCTTAATACTTCTTCCCCAGCGATTCGTTTTGCAAATATTCTGCTTAATATTATATGTTCTTACAAGTTTTTAGCGTTGAATCAGTTGCGCCAATAACAAGCAAGAGGATATTAAGCCCCTATTCTCGGAACAACTTTAATATTCTCTTACAGTTAATGCCAGACGATTTTATTCAGCTGAGTGATGCTACAGGAGGTTGAAAGTTAGTACAGTATTGTAATTATTAATCTTTTCATGATCGAGAAAACGTCAGTGTTTTTTCCTGCAAATTCTAAGCAGTTTTATTCAGCCGATAGTACCGTAAGTTAAATGAGCCAAAGAATTATTACATGCCACAGGTAAACTGTATCACTGAAGAAGAGATGGTACGAACTCCCCAAAGCCAACGAAATCCCCAAAGCTTTAAGAATGCTGCTGCTGCTCTGTTATAAAGGGAGGACCAAGTTTGAGGACTACCTATGAAAGGGGAGCAGGGAAGATGGCTGCTCATACACTGGCAGATGAGAGGATAGTGAGGGGAGAGACAGTGAGGGTGAAGGGACAGTGAGGTGAGGGAACAACAGTGAGGGATGGCGGAACAATGAGGGGTGAAGGATGAACGGGATTTGTTGTTTGTGAGTGAATTCTGGCATTATTGTGTTGACCACTTGGGAAACTTGTGAGGCAAGACACAAATAAGTTCAGATTTTTTTAGGCAGAATATGGGTATGGTATGGTTTAGAAGTTTAGAAATTTAAGGAATTGTGTTTTATTACAATTTCTAGACAGGCTTTGAACACGTGAAAATGTGGTGTACAACCCACTGACACTGGCACGATACACAAAACAATGACGTCGTTCCTCAACAGTTCCAGGGGAAATAGCACACATTTTTAAACAGTAATCCATGTCGATGGATCACTGGTTCTTTCGTGAGAAGTGGAATGTTTCTGTTTGTATTTTAAGCACCAGTATCATTACTATCATTACCTTAACAAATATCCCTACAAAAGCATTAGTGTGTGTGTGTGTGTGTGTGTGTGTGTGTGCGTGGTCGATCTTGTAATTTTTTTTTTTTTTTTTTTTTTTTTTTATGTGTTCGACTCTGGGCATAGGCTTCACAGCCTGCTATCAAGGCCCAACAGTCCTCCTACATACCATACACCTCTTCATGTCACCACTTCGGCGCTAACACCCACCGTCCATATTGAATACATGCCAGGGCTGTCTCATACAGGACTGGTGTGTTGGTATTAGCGGGGGTATTTTTACGACATGTCGGCGGGTCTTCTGGTAGATCAGTAAAGCCTGATTTAATGAAATTCAAATCCTTAAACTGTTCCCTGCCCCAGCGGGGATTTGAACCTGGGTCCATTAGAACGGCAGGCCACGTCTCTACCGATTGAGCCACGAAATTGCCTTGCGAATATTTGTGTGCTTGTTCTGAAGCACAAAAAAGAGCAACCCATATCACGACAAGGTTCATTTCAGTCAGTGGGCCGTATTTCAGATGGTTTGTGAGATTTCGTAACATCTCTCACCCGGCGATTCTTTTATTCCAAATTACACTCTAGGCATTTGTCTTAAACGCCCAGAACCCACGCTCAGCGAAATAAAATCATTATGTGTTAGTTGAAACACAGTACTATAGTTATTTCCACCGTGAAGGAGTTCATGATGGCAGTATTGACACTCTTAGGCTCCTATACTCACACAACTGAAATATTACCTGGGGATAACTGGAATAAAGTACGGTAACCTGCATGAGAAAGCGCAGTCACGAGAGTACTATTTTTTTCCCCCTTTATTATGCAAGGAAGTAAGATTCAAGGCCTAGAAGCCTGATTCAAGTTGTTCTGTCTAAGAAAAACTAAACACAAAAGAGCTAAATTCATCATCTGTACACTTCGAGATTCCTTTAAAAATTGCGTTTAAAAAACTGCAGACATTTAGTGGGATATCTAGACTGAAGAAGACAGTTCCAGAGTTGACTTGTTGCATACGTGAAGGATTGTGAATATTAACTGTCTTACGAAAAATGTGTGTGTGTGTGTGTGTGTGTGTGTGTGTGTGTGTGTGTGTGTGTGTGTGTGTGTGTGTGTGTGTGTGTGTGTGTGTGTGTGTGTGTTTCCAGGCGAGTACTACAAACCCACCGTAATGGAGCAAGGATGGAAGCAGACAGTTCAGAAGAGCAATGGCCACTGAAATATCGAAGGTAGAAAGATAAAGTTACAACTTGGCTAGAAGAAAGAGAGAGAGAGAGAGAGAGAGAGAGAGAGAGAGAGAGAGAGAGAGAGAGAGGAAGGAGGTTGATAAAATTTAATACAGTATCGTTCCTACAAATAGTTCGAAATAAGAGATAATCAAAAGAGAAATTGGTGTTAAAAGTGGAAATGTATTCGCTAAGGAAAAGGCACTACGAATGTTCCTGCTGCATTCGGAATACGGCCATGTGTGCAAAACTTTACATCTGTTGATCTCGTGGTTTAAGCGTGATGGGTGTTACAGACAGACAGATACGGATTTATTATGCCTTTAGAGGATGACACGTATTCATCAATCACTTGTATTCTTTGTGTAACTATGTCATGTTCTTTACGTGTCTGTGTCCTATACATCCATACTATACCTGTATTTGAATTCTGTACTTAACTAAATCTGTATGTATATTTTTTCTCCAAACTGTCGTATTGTATATGTAGCTATTTATGTTATGCATCAATATTATGTATGAATTTATATCATGTATTGATAATCTGCCTGTATTTTTGTCGAATGTATATTATCTGACCATATTTGTATGCCGCATTGCGTTTATGTTCTGCATGTATTTGTATTATGTATTTATATTTGTATTTCCTGGCTTAGGCTGAGGGCGCAACCTTTTAAAGATTTTTGGCAGTGTGCAGGAGAGGGCGAGGGGCCGCGTTTTTCCGTGTTTCATATTTTCACGAATTCTGTGAGGTTAGAAGACGTCGCCTAAAGTTTGTGAATAAGAAATTAGATACGGGGCTGGCCATGCATACCGGCCATGCGGGGAAAGGTTTATAAGCGATTTGGAGCCAAGTTTTCCCGATATTCTGTAACCCGTTCACTTATAGGGCGATATTTGTATAATGTTCTTGCTGCCTTCAGACAATTGTATTCAGCTTAGGAGCGATTTGGAGCTACGTTTTCCTGATATTGGGTTATTGTCTGATTCTCCTGTAAATCGTCTGGCATTGACTGAAATGGAACACTGGACTTGTCTGGACCATAAAAGGATAAGTGCCATTTTACCAGTATTAACTCTTGTGGACTTCTGTACTCTGTTCCAGCAGAATAAGATTGTTTAGGTTAGCTGGAATAAAATAAGGGATGTGTTAATCGACAGGATATAAAGGATATCGTGTTTTTTTTTTTTTTTTCGTTTACTCCTTCAGTGTGGTAGCGTCTTTTTTTATTGTATTGTTTCCTCTGGTGTATGATTTTATACTTTTTACCTCTCCGTGATTCTTAAGCTTTGCTGTCGCTAGACGATTTTACCCCCCTGGGGGTAGGGGGGTTTCAAGAATACTCCCCCAGTATCCCTGCTTGTCGTACGAGGCGACTAAAAGGGTTGGTGGTGGGTAGCGCCTCGGACCCAGACGGACCATACGTTGACGACTAAGGAACGGACAAAGGACATTCTGAGAGTAGGAACGTGGAATGTGAGAGGAGTGAATGATGAAGTGAAAGAGAGAGAGATTGTCCAGGTGCTTGAGGATGCAAAAGTGGATATATGTGGATTGACTGAAACTAAATGGAAAGGTGAAAGGATGAGAGAATGGGAATACGGTGTAGGTATATGTGCGGGAGTCAGTGAGAATGAGAGGGCAAGAGAGGGAGTATGTCTGATGATAAGCAAGAAGTGGAAGGAGAATATAAGAGAGTATGGAACAGTGGGTGCAAGGATTGTATGGGTGAGGATGAAAGTAGGTATACAAGCATGGGCGATTGTATGTGTGTATGCTCCAACAGAGGATCGAGTGGCAAGAGTGAAAGATGAGTTTTGGGCGAAAGTAGAAGCATGTATGGACAAGTTTGAGAGGAGCGAGAGAGTGCTGTTGATTGGAGACATGAATGGCAAAGTCGGGAATGTACGAGTGGATGGAGTGGTTGGTCAGTGGGGTGTGCCAGCGGAAGTAGATGGGAATGGTAGTGCTTTGGTGGACATCTGTGCTGGTAAGGGTTGGCAATAGCCAACACCTACTTTCGTCATAAGATGATCCACCGGTATACATGGAGAGTAATAAGGAGGATGGATGGTGAACTTGTTGAACGAAAGGCAATGATAGACTACGTGTGTGTGGATGAGCGAATGAGAAGACAAGTGTTGGATGCAAGGGTGTGGAGAGGGTGGGGAATGGAGTCTCGGACCATCACTTAGTGATGGCCAAGATAGAGCTGCAAAGAAAGTGGTTGAGGAGGCGAAGGGGAAGACAGGAGGAAGCAGCTCCTGTGAGAAGAGTGGAGAAATTGCAAAATAGTGAGAAGAGGACAGAGTATAAGAGCATAGTGGAAGAAAGATTGGGAAGGTATGAGCTAGAGCAGATGGAAGGGGTGGAAGACGTATGTAAGATATTCACGGAGGAGATAAGCGCAGCGTGTGAGGTGGTTTGTGGAGTGAGGAGGAGATGCAAGGGTGTGCAAGGGACAGCATGGTGGAATGATGAGGTGAAACGAGCTGTGGAACAAAAGAAGAAGGCATATGGTGAATGGTTGGCGAGTAGAGGTAGGGGAGAAGATGAGAGAGAGAAGAGAGAGGTATATGTGAGCAGGAGAAGGGAGGTTAAGAGACTGGTGAAGGAGAGTAAGAAGAAAGTGGATGAAGAGTTTGGGAGGAATCTGAGTGTGAAATGGAGGAGAGTAAGAAATTGTTTTGGAAGGAGGTAAAGAAAGTAAGGCAGTGTGAAAGGGGAAATAGTAGGGGAGTGAAAGATAGGAATAATAGATTGTTGGTGGAGAAGAGAGAGAAATTGAGGAGATGGAAGGAGCACTTTGAGGATTTGTTGAAGGTAGAGAGTGAGAGCAGTGTGAGTATAAGTGGTTGGGGAATGGCTGGGAGAAGAAGAGATGAGAGGAGGGAGGAAGAGATCAGTAGGTCGGAAGTAGTGGAAGCGATGAAGAAGATTAAGCTGGGAAAGGCCCCAGGAATTGATGGAGTGTGTGGTGAAATGCTTAGGTATGGGGGTGAGATTGTTGTGGAGTGGATATGGAAGTTGTGTAGATTGGCTTGGGAAGAGGGGAAGGGTTCCAGAGGACTGGAAATCAGGTATAATTGTTCCTCTGTACAAAGGAAAAGGGGAGAGAGAAGTAT
This sequence comes from Coenobita brevimanus, assembly GCF_032717465.1. NCBI lineage: Eukaryota > Metazoa > Arthropoda > Malacostraca > Decapoda > Coenobitidae > Coenobita > Coenobita brevimanus. The sequence continues at coordinate 31,304,008 of NC_137011.1, forward strand.
GTGGTAACCATAGGGGTATTTGCCTTCTTAGTGTGACTGGTAAAATATATGGTAGAATACTCATTGACAGGGTGAGGCATATGACAGAGGAGCTAGTTGGAGAAGAACAAGGGGGATTTAGGAAGGGAAAAGGGTGTGTAGATCAGATATTTGTTCTAAGATGTTTAGTGGAGAAGTATCTAGAGAAGGGAAGGAAAGTGTACGCTGCCTTCATGGACTTGGAGAAAGCTTATGACAGAATAGATAGGAAAGGTATGTGGAAGGTATTAAGAATATATGGAGTGGAGGGGAAATTGTTGAGTGCTGTGAAGAGTATGTACGAGGGAGCTAGGGCTACGGTGCGAGTGGATGGAGAGCTGAGTGAGTTCTTTGATCTCAATGTGGGACTGAAACAGGGGTGTGTAATGTCTCCATGGCTGTTTAATATATATATGGATGGGGTCGTAAAGGAGGTACAAGGTAGGGCAGTGGATGTCGGGGTGGCCCTAATGAATGAGGGTGAGATTTGGAAGCTTCCGGTGTTGCTGTTTGCTGATGATACAGTATTGTTGAGTGAAGATGAATGGGAGTTGCAAGGTTTGGTGAATGAATTTGGGACAGTGTGTAGGAGGAGGAAGCTGAAAGTTAATGTAAACAAAAGTAAAGTTATGGTGTTTGAGAGGAATGAAGTCACAGAGTGTGCAGTGAGGTTGGATGGTGAGGATATGGAGAATGTGAGTGCATTCAAGTACTTGGGTAGTGTGATGAGTAAGGATGGAACTTTGGGGGATGAAGTACGTGAAAGGGTACAGCAGGGAAGGAAGGTTGTTGGCACACTGAAAGCAGTGATGAGAAATAGGGAGGTGAGTATGGAAGTTAAGAAGTCACTGCATGATGGTATTGTGATCCCTACCCTGACGTATGGAAGCGAGGCGTGGACCTTGCAAGAGGGGAACAAGTCAAGAGTGAGAGCAGTGGAAATGAGTTACTTGAGAGGAGCATGTGGAGTGACATGGAGGGACAGGTTGACGAATGAAGAAGTGAAGGAACGTTGTGGGGTAGATGTGGATGTGGTTGAAAAGATTAGGAGAAATACACTGAGGTGGTTTGGACATGTGGAGAGGATGGAGAATGAAAGACTGACTAAGAGGGTGTATGTAGGTGAGGTGGAGGGAGGGAGAGGGAGGGGTAGACCGAGGATGAGGTGGAGGGATGGAGTTGAGAGGTATATGAGGGAGGGGGGGGTGAGTTGGGGGGAGGGGAGTCAAATGGTGGGTGACAGAGTGACTTGGAGGCGTTTTGTCTGCGGCCACCCTTTGCGGGATTAGGGCGTCGGGCTATAGATAGATAGATAGATAGACTGCCAAACTATTTATTCAGCTTAGATCACAAGAACATAAGAAAAGAGGCGACCTGCAGTAAGAGGGTTGGGTAATAAAAGGGAGCTCTTGTAGAACCATTTATATCTACTGCCAGTATATGAATAAGACAAGAGTAATAAAGAAGAAGGCTACCGCTCAACCAT
>NC_137011.1:31308011-31405511 GCF_032717465.1 Coenobita brevimanus
AGCACACCCACTTCAGGGCAGACTTAGTGTATTCGTTAGCAATAGCTTCTGTTTATCGTCTGCATTTGTCACCATCTGGAGGCAAATTGTAGCTACTGTTTCACACGGAACGGAGGTCTGACATCCAGTGTTACGTTAATGGTGTGAAGCTTTGTTAGACCTCATGAATAATAGTTCAGCATGACACTGTTATAGTCTGCGAGGCTTTAAACCACCGCTACAACACTCAAGTACTCACAGGTTTTCGTTCATTGTCAGACTCTGGCTACGTCCTCCTTCCAGCCGTAGGTAGGAGGTAGTGGGTGATCAGAAAATACAGCTCCCAAATGTAGTCCCCTGCAAAGTTTCCCTTCCTCTTTGTGTTCTCCGTTAGACAGTAACATCCTATTAGTCTGCGTAAAGCTGCATGTAGTCACTATGTCTAGTTAGTTAAAATGTTACTTCTAACAAACCGTTACTTTTAACAACCAAAACTTGTATAATGTTATGAGCTACTGAGGGGAAGAGGGGAAGATCTTTTGCAGGCAACTGTTCATCTAATATCTGACACATATATTGCAGACAGCACACACGACTAAAGTTTTATGGTGCACCCGAAACACCTCAGGCCTTGTAGCACAATACATATACAACAGTCGTAACACTTTCATTTATCAGTTTATTGCTTAATATTTCATACTGTGAAAAGTTAATACAATACCCGCCTCTACTCAGCAACAGTCCTCCTTCGACACCAACTACTCAGCATATAATACCAGAAACGCCCTACAGTCCCACACAACATAGCACTAGAAACTGCCGAAAGTCTTATATAGTACATAACATAGCACTAGACACGCTGCCAGCATAACGTAAGGCAGCACATCACAGCACTAGACACACCACCAGACATAGCATCAGGTACAGGCTGACACATAACCCAGCAGGTATTCCCTGTCAGTACCACACTAAGCACAACACACAACGCAGCAGCAGCACAGCAACAGCACCGAGCGGCAAAGTCGTCGTCTTGGCCAGTAAAATCCTCACGTTATTTATGTTGATGGTGACGCTGATGTTGGGAAAGCTGGACTCGGCTGGCTGGCTGGCTCCTGTTGTTGTTGTTGATGCTGGTGTTCGAGGTGTTACTGTTCATATTCTGGTGGTCATGATGCTATTGGCCTTACTGTTGATGTTAATGATCTTATTGTTAATGATAGTGGTCTTGCTTCTGATATTAGTGGTCTAATTGTTGATATTTGATGTTGGATTTTTGCTGTTACCGATGTAGTTAATGTTGATGGTAGTGATCTTGGTGATGATGATGTTGCTGTTGTTGCTACTTTCTGCTGATCATGATCATGTTTATGTTTGAGATCAAGGATAAAGTGATGGCTGTTGAGCAAGAATGTAACCATACACAGTACAGTATGTGATATACTTAAATTGACTGGATATTTTATTGCATCGGTAAAGTGATATAAGAGAAGTAAATGTGTAATAAAAAGTTGAGAGAAGAGTGGTTGAAGGAGAAAAGGTGACTAGTGATACGAACTAGAGGACTGAGTGTGGAAGCTGCAAGAGGATCACAGTAAGTTGTGTTAGCGCCCACAGCGGAAATGTGGCTGTTATGAAATGTGTGTGTGGGTTGGGAAGAGTGGAGAGGATAAGAAACAGAGATTTGTGAAAGATGTGGAGTAAGGAAATTTGTTGACTGGAGGCATAAAAGTATATATAGACATCAGGTGGATGGTTACTGATACGGTCGTGGAAAAGTGTATGAATGAATTTAAAATTGGAGGGAGGAGAGGTAGTGGCTAGCCACTCTCATCTTAAATGTCAGGACCAACTTGCCTGGCCCCGGGCTCCTACGCTCCTCATGGGGCAATGTAGGATTGAATGATGGATGGATTATTATTATTATTATTATTATTATTATATTGATTAGATGATGAATGAATGAATATTTTTAATGATACGCGCACTCCATCGAGGCTCGAGAGGCATTTGGAACATGGGAAGAATGAGAAACAGTGAAAATGGAAAATAGTAAACAGAGACATGTGGGAATTTGGGCCGTACGAGAAGAGGAGGAAACAAATGAAAAAATACACCTTCTTGTACAGCCGTTATTGTTTGTTGTGAGTGAATGGTCTGGAGAGGGAGGGAGAGAGGGCGGTGTGAGGGTGGTGGAGTGGTTTATTGGTGTGAGGGTGGTGGAGTGGTTTATTGGTGAAGACAGGTTGTCCGTGTCCGAGGCAGGGATAAAGGGGGGTAAGGGAGCGGAGAGGGGAACTGGACACCTCTCTCAGGGGGACGGCTTGTGTGTGTGTGTGTGTGTGTGTGTGTGTGTGTGTGTGTGTGTGTGTGTGTGGCTATAATTATTGTTTTTTTTCTTGTTGCTTCCAAACAGTATTGGTCGACAGTGGACAAAATTCTCGTAGTGATGTGGTTAGCTATCAGTGCAGCGATTTTTTCTCTTCAGTTCATTATTGGTATCTACTGACTACTATAATTATAAAGATAATGTCGGACTTTTCAAGCGAGGAGTAAGATATAGCCGTCATTAACCCCTTCACTACAAGGGTCTCCCGTAAACCGAATATAATCAGTAATGGCGAAGATTCTGAAATTAAGAAAAGACTCCCTTGTGGTGCAGCCATTAATTCCACCACCCTCTTTCCATTAACATCCCCGCCCCTCTCTCTCTCTCTCTCTCTGTCTCTCATCTGTGTTCAGTTTGCCTTCCACATTCGCCTTCCCGGAATATCTGGTCTTTGGTAACACGGTTTTTCCGGTTTGGTGTATTCTCCCTCCTAGTGCTGTGTTTTCTGTTCGTGTTTGCTTTCAACAGTTTCCTATTGTGCTGTCATTTTTCATTCTGGCGGCTCCTGCTCCTCCTCCAACATTCAGTGCGTGGTGTGTCTGCTTTCCCTTTCGTTCTTGGCGTTCCGTTTCTCCATATTCATATTCTGAGTTAACCCTTTCTCGCTGATGACCTACCGTTTATCATCGTGTTTGTTCTTGCCACCAGCAGGTGATATTGTTAAGCTTGCAGGTGGCATATTCTGGGTAGAGGGGTTAGATACAGCCATCATTAACGCCTTCACTGGTATACGTAATTCTGAATATAATCGCCTAGAGGCAGCAAGAACTAAGTAATACCGGTACTTCATCGTAGTGAAGGACAAAAGCCCCGGCTACCGTTTCCTCCCTCTCACCTTAAGTGTATTAATTTTGTTTATTTATTTATTTAATTATTTTTCTTGTCCTTTCTATTTTCACTTTTGTCATGTATTTTCTATTTCTGCTGTTTTATTTTGTTGACATGATGGTTGAACAGATCTGTATCTTTCAATCGACATTCACTACAGTTTTCCTGTGGTACACAAAAATAGCATAAAGTATTATGATCCCCACACCAGCGTATGGACTTGAAGTATGCACTTTGTTGGAAGGACACTCGTCAAGAATGAGATGAGTGAACCTTAGTTATTTGACGAGCTTGTGGAGTTAGGTGGAAAGACAGACAGGCAGATGATGAAGTTCGTGAATGTCGTGGTGTTGCTATGGATGTGCTGACAAGTGTTAAGAGGAATACCCAGAGATAGTTTGGCCTTGTGGAGAGAATGGAGAAAGATAGACTGACGAGGAAAGTGTGAATAGGGTGGAGGGAGAGAGAGGAAGAGGGAGACCGAAGATGAGGTGGAAAGACGGAGTGGAGAGATACTTGAATGAGCAATTTGGAATGATTGCGAAGGCCAGAACGATGTGCTGTATAGGCGATTTGTTCATGGTCAGGTTTAAGGCGTCTGGCTATAGATAGATGATAATTTAGAAGTAAATATAGAATGATAGGTAATAGAAAGAGTTCAATGTAATCTTGAGCGTAGTAATACAAAAATAGACGAATAAATTTGGAAACAACAGAGAAAGAGAGAGAGAGAGAGAGAGAGAGAGAGAGAGAGAGAATGGTGAAAAAATGAAGACTCCAACATGGTGAATAGTTTTAGGAGTAGAGTAACAGGGAAAAAGAAAAAAGAAGAAATGTTGAAAATGATGTAACTCCTCGTCTGCTTCGGCTCTCAGTCTGACCTGAAGAAATTTCTTCGGGAATATTTCAACTAAAACTTTTGAAAAATGTGTGTAAAGTGTGAAGTTTGTGCAACGAGGGGAAAAATGGACGAGGAGGGGATGGGGTGGTGAGAGGAGAGGGGAAGGAGGATGGATAATGAGAGGCGAGAGGAAAGGCTGGTTAAGGAGAGGTTAGAGTGGACTTTGATGAGGGAGAAATACATGAATCTGTCAGCTCAACCTGGATCCACTGCAGGACACACACACACACACACACACACACACACACACACACACACACACACACACACACACACACACACACACACACACACACACACACACACACACACACACACACACACACACACACACACACACACACACACACACACACACACACACACACACACACACACACACACACACACACACACACAATTATAAATTAACTTATAGACAAACATACTGTAAACGACACACATACCTTGAGATAGTAATTACTCAAAAGGAAACGACATGTACACACGCATTCTCTCTCTCTCTCTCTCTCTCTCTCCTCGAAGTGTGTATTGGAAATGTCATTAGTGAGGTAAAGTTGAGAGTCTATAAGTGGGAGGAGGAATATTAGTCATATTCCTCATCATTCCTTCCTTCCTTCCTTCCTCCCTCCCTCCCAGGTCTGTATTGGATGTGCCATTAGTGGGATAAAGTCGAGGGTCTATAGGTGGGAGAAAGAATGTTAGTCATACTTCTCATCTTTCCTTTCTTTCTCCTTCCTTCCTTCCCCCCTCTTTTTCACCGGCCAGCTTTCTTCCTTCTCTCCGTCTGTTTCATCCTTTTCCCCTTGCTTTTCCTCTCTTTTTACGTTTTCTTGGATTCATGTTTACTTTTCTCTAATTTTTGTCTATTTCTCTTGCCTTTCATTCTCCTTACTGCTCCTTCTTTCGTCCTTCAGGCCAGTCTTTCTCCTTTCTTCCATCCTGTTTCCTTCCTTCCTGTCCATCTCATTTCCTACCTTCGTCCTTTATTCTCTTCTTCCTGTTCCGTCTTTTAACTTTCTCCCCCTTGTCGTGTTTCCTTTTTTCCTCTTCTCTTTGATCTCCTTTCCCCGTCCCATTTATTTTCCCCCTTTTTCTGTCCAGTTCCCTCCCTTCTCCCCCTCTTCCTGTACCCCTTCTTGTTCCGTACATATCTTTCTCTCTGTCTCGTGTTTCCCCTCTCCCCCTTTGTTTCCTCTACCGTGTTTCTTCATTCTTCCTTCCTCGCTTTTCTTTCTTCTGCTTCCTGCTTCCACTTTTTATCTTCCTTCCTGCCCAATATTTCCTCATTTGTTCGGCATCCATTTCTCCATACTAAGTCCACCATTCTTTCCGTCCTGATTTCTCCCTTCTCATCATTCTGTTTCCTCCCTTCTTGTCTTCATTTTTCTTCTCATTCTATCATCCTTCTTCGCGTTTCCTCCCTCCTTCCTCGTTTTCCTCTTTCCTTTCATCTTGTTCTTGTTTTCCTTTCATCCTTGTTCCTTCCTTTTCTTTTCTGTCTTCCAGCTTGCCTTCCTCTTCTTCCTCCCACATATTTTCCACCATCCCTCCATCCCTCTTTCCTAAATATCTTCTTTCATCTTCCTCCATCCTCTTTTCTCTATCTTCCTTCATACATATTCCCGTCTTCCCATTATCTCCTAATCTTCCTCCACTCCCGCTCCTTTCTTATTCCCTCCTTATCTTTCCCATTCCTCTTATATCCATCTAATTTCTCCATCTTCCTCCCTCCCTACCCCCTCCTTTGTTTTCTTTTTATTCTCGTCTTATGTTTCTCCATCGTTCCTCTGTTTTCTTCCTAATCACTAATTGTTTCGTTCATCACTCTTTCCTTTTGTTTCTGTTCCCTCTTATTTCCTCCATCCCTATTGCTGTCATTCCTGTTTCCATCTCTTCTTAATTACTTACGTGGTAAACACCCAGACATTCCCCCGACAGCGACACGCAACCGTCGAGTTTACAATCCAGGTCCTCATTTCAGCTTTAGATACGGCTGGGGTAAAGAGAGTTTACCTGATGGTCTCGTGGTCGGCCCAGGAATCGAACCCGGGACCTCTCAGTTGCTCCAGTTACACCAACAGGATCCCAACTTCCTGCTGTCTCCTCTTCCTTTTTATCTCTATTCATGCCGCTTCCTCACTCATCGTACCGTATTTCTGATCACATTTCATTCTCAGTTTTCATTTTCTTTCCTCCATCCTCCCCCTTCCTCCTCTCTTTCTTACCTTTCTATTCTTTCTCCAGTGTTATCCAATGACATTCCTTCATTCCGTCTGCAGAATTCTTATAAATTGTTAATTGATTTAGTTTTCAGCATGAGGAGTATCAGTTAATGTTCACACACACACACACACACACACACACACACACACACACACACACACACACACACACACACACACACACACACACACACACACACACACACAAATACTCTTGCAGGGAAGAAAAGTTTAGATTGTTACGAAAGCGTTATGATTAACAGATCATATACTGGTGAAGATATCTGATGGCGTGAACATACCTTATATCAGTAACAAATGGGAGAGGTTGCGAAGTGTGGCAGTTAGTTGACTAGTTAATTCTTTGCTGCGGGAATGTCTGGTAAAAGAGTAAGTCAAATGGCTTAAGCCAGAATAAAATACCGGACTGCAATAACACTGTTGTTAGTAGCTTAACCCTGTCGTTATGCGAGATGTGCGTGATACTGAATATTATATATATGTATAATATATGTATAATAATGTGTATAATATGCAAACATTAAATGATATATCCTGGCAGAAGCAAAAGTAAGAATATAAAGGACACCATTGCTCCGGAGGGATTAATGGAGACTTTTTGACTCTCTCACTCTGAAGGGTCCCCCATAAGTTGATTGACACGGTCCGGCGATAGCAGGAAGGAAAGACAGACAGTGTGCTGATAGGCTAGCCGTACTGTGGAGGTTGGTGGAGAACGCTGTAGCCTCAGTGGTCACTGGTCAGGTTGGTAGTGCATGCTTTTATAATTTCACATCATCAGGGTTCAGTCCCACCTGGGGCAACCCTGTCGAGGTTCTCCAGCGACATACTGTGCATATTCTCACACTCATTAACACAGCTACTCCAACGGCACAGATTTCCATATGCATTTCTCGCCATACAGTCAAAAAGCACTGCACTCGTATATCCCTGCGTGAGGCAATGGATGGAGTTGGGTTACTTCTTTGGTGGCAGAAAGTGGTGTTCCTCAACCCTACGGATCAGTTTCCCGTCAGGACCCGTAAAACACTGCTTGAACGTGTATAGGAAAGCTGCAATCCTGTGTTAAGTCAATGCAAACCAGCCGCTACAACAAATACATACATGGAGAACATTTAAAAATCCATTGGTCTTCCCTTGATTTAGAAAAAAAAAAACGTCTGGCGGTAGTAAGGGAAAAACAGTGGAAAGATTAAAGCAGGATCTACAGGCACGACACAAAAATTTCCTGCCTCTGGCTACACAAGAAAACTGGAATGAATTACGAAGGGAATTGAGCAACAAAAAGGATTGGGCAAGTTTTGATGAAATTGTTTAGTGTGTGCGTTTAGCCTGGAGGGAGTGTACGTCAGAGATGAGGCTTGTAGGTCAGGGGTCAAGTATTATACTGACCTAGATTGTATTACACACACACACACACACACACACACACACACACACACACACACACACACACACACACACACACACACACACATACTTCAATACTTAACCAATCCCTGGTTTTCTTAACCTGTCCATCATGTGCATCCCACCTTCGCTTGTCAGTTAACCTGCTCGCCCACCTCATTTGTAAATTCCCTGATTCCTCTTGTATTACCGTTTATATCTGCCTTGTGTTATTCTCTCTTAAGCATACATGTAAGTCATGCTTTATTATCTTCCTCAATCCTCCACTTGTTTAGTGTCCCGTCCTTCCTTTCCCTCTGTTATTTTTGTCTTCTTGTCCACCCTCCCTCTTCTACCCTAACCCTTTCCTCTCCTTTGCAGTGTTCTTTCCGTTCTCTCCTCTTCATTTTCCTTTCATTTTTATTTCCCTTCACGTCCCCTTCCTTACCCTCCATTCCCATTTCACTCCTTTCCCTTTCTGTTTCTTTTCTTCTTACCCCCCCCCATTCCCCTCTCCTACCTTCCCTTATCTACTTTTCCTTCTTTCCTCTCCTTTCTCTTTGTCCTGTCTGCTTTCTCTCCCGGTGTGCATTTTCTGTCTTTTCCCTTTCCTGTTTTTCTTCCCTCCTTTCTTTTAATTTTCTTCCATTGCTTCCATTCTCTTCTTTCCATTCATTTCTTTCCTCCTCTCATTTCTTTTCTCCTCCCTTCCTTACTTTCCTTTTCGCTGGACATTTCCTCTTCCTTCTCACTGTTACCACACTTCTTTGCTGGTATACCTGAGTCAGTCGGCTTTCAGAATCTGTCACATCATCTCTTTCATTTTTACCCATTTCACTCGCTCCTATCGTTTTTCTCTCCCATCAGCCCCCCTATCCCCCCCTCGTTTTCCTGTCTCTCCGCTGCCGTCACCCCTTCTCTCCTTCTGCTTACCTCACTCTTCCCCTTCCATTATTGAGGGGTTATTAACGGTGGTGGTGGCAGGAAAAATGAGTCACAGAGAACAGAGTACCCATACTTGTAACGTATTATTTAATACGGGTTTAGATACTACTTCAAGATTGCATTACTGCCTTGCAGTCGTCAAGGAGCCATATCACAGTCATCTAAAAATGAACTTTTTAGCCTATGTCTTCCCTTCCCTTCCCTCCTCCTTCCCCTTCGTTTCCTTTCCCTTCGTTTCCCTTCCCTTCCCTTCCCTTCCCTTCCAATCAGTTCCCTTCCTTTTCCCTTCCCTTCCCCTCCCTTCCCTTCCCTTCCCTTCCCTTCCTTTTCCCTTCCCTTCCCTGCCCCGTCCTGCTCTCTTGTTCTTCCACTTCTTCCCTTCCCAGTCCTTTCCCTCTTCCCTTTCCTCCCACCGTCCTTCCGTTTGTTTTCCCTTTCCCTTCCCTTCTTGTTCTCATCTCTGTCTTTCCGCTCCCATCTCTCCCTCCTCTACCCTCTCACGCACCTTACATTTTCTCCTCCTTCCTCTTCTCACCGCCTTCCTCCTTCTCCTCGCCTCTCCTCATCTCATCCTCATCTCACCCTCCTCTCCTTCCCTCCTTTTCCCTGTTTCTTATTCCTATCGTCCTCATCCCTACCCTCCCGTCTCATTCCTTTCTCCCTTCCATTCTCCCAAAAATATTTTCCACTATATCCCTCCCATTTCATTTCCTTACTCCCCTTTCCCTCTTCCTCTTCCGTTCCCTCCACTCGCCGTGCTTTTCTCCTGTCTTTTGTTTTTCCCCATATCCTCTTTCCCTTTCCCCTCCCCTCCCCTCCCTCTTTCTCTCTTTCTTTCCCCCAACTTCTCTCCCCTTCCTTCCTCCCCCCCTTTCCCTCTTTCCTTCCCCCTAATTTCCCTCTCCCCTCCGCTCCCCTTCCCTCTCATCTTCTTTCTATCTTTCACACCTCCTTTCCCCTTCCCTCTTCCCCTCCCCTCCCCTCCCGTCTCCCAACACCCCATCCACTTTTCTACCCTCCCACCTCCTCCCCTCCCCTAACTTCTCTCATTCTCCCTCCCCTCCCCAATTCATACTGCCCTCCTCTCACGCCTCCTACCTTTTAACCTCCCTTCCCCTTCCCACCAATCTGTTCCTCTTTCCTCTCCTCCCGTGCCCTTCACTTCTTCCCCCACTTCCCGTCACCTCTCCCCTCCCTCCTTCCCTCCGCCCCTCCTTCCCTCACGTCCCTTCTCCCTCACTATCTCACCCACCACTCATTGGCCGTAAGCCATACTTGGCACATCATTTCCTCCCTTTAGCCTTCACTCCTTTTCCACCCTCCATAGCTTACCCACCTTCCTCCTTCTTGCCATCCCTCCCTTCTTTTCGTTCCCCCATATATTATTTTTTCATTTACTCTTCCTCCCTCTCTTTCATTAGTTCTTTCGTTCTCATTCCCTCTCTATCCTGTTCCTTCTCCATCTCATCGTCGATTTTTCTCATCATCTCCCACTTCCTTCCAGCCATTTATGTCCTCTCTCACTCCCTTTCCCTCATATCCAATTATCCCTCTGTTCATACTCCCCCCCCCCCTCCTTTTAGTTCCTCCCTTCTCCCATTTCTCGCATCTCTAATTCCTTCTTTCACTCCTCTCATTCTTCTAGTATATTGCTCTCCCTCCCTATCTCTGTCTCTCCCCCACCTTTCCCTCCGTCTCTCCAGCCTCTCACGAGACCTCCATAACTCGTTACAGTATCTGTCCCCATTATCTGCTCTCTTAGCTTAGTGGATATGAGTCTCTCTCTCTCTCTCTCTCTCTCTCTCTCTCTCTCTCTCTCTCTCTCTCTCTCTCTCTAAGTTGCCTGTCTAGCACCCGTCTAGCAGCAAACTCTCATCCCTTTTCTGTCCAGCTCTCTAATGCAAGAGTTAACCGTTACTCCCAGTCCTTCATTAATACAACAGGTCAGCTCTGGAACTGTCTCCCTCTGTCTGTATTTCCTACTTCCTATGATCTCCAGTCTTTCAAACGCAGTGTGTCCAGGCAGCTCGAAATGAACGGATCTTGAATTTGGCTCTTTTTTTATTAGTTTTTTTTTTTCTTGGAAGGAACGGTATTGCGGGCTCTTGGCCTTTGATATATATATATATATATATATATATATATATATATATATATATATATATATATATATATGTTCATCCATCACCCAATTCTACGTGGCCCCATGAGGAGCGTAGGAGTCCGGGGCTAGGCAGTTGGTCCTGACATTAAGATGGTGACCAACCTCACTCATCCCTGAGTGGCATTACGTGAGCAATGAACCCCAACCACCCCGTGGATATAAACCTTCATCGGCTCAATCCGATTGGAGTGCTGCAATTACCCACTAAACCACCAGGCGCCAAAATTTGGTTATATGGTTACCACCCAGCGTAGCAAATGGTTTCCTGGTGTACAGGGAACCATTTGGCTTGTCAATCAGTGTAGAGTCACCCACAGGCAGAAGGAAGAGGAAAGAATAAAGGAATGAAAAACAGAAGAGGGAGTGTAAAGTCACCCGTAGGCAGAAAGACGAGGAAAGAATGAAGGAAAGAAAGACAGAAGAAGATGGGAGGAAAGAAGGATGGAGGAGAGGACAGGGCAGACACCCGAAACGCAGCACTACAATGAGTGAGTGGATGGTGAGATATATATATATATATATATATATATATATATATATATATATATATATATATATATATATATATTTATTTATTTATTGTGTGTGTGTGTGTGTGTGTGTGTGTGTGTGTGTGTGTGTGTGTGTTAACAAGGCAATAAGTTAGCTGCGTCAGTCTTTTGGCACATATACATGGGTTGTGCAGCAGGTTGGCACCAAAATACGCTCCTGATTGCACACCAACACATGTGCAGATGAATCGCCTTAAATAACGCACCAGTGTCCGCCAGTATCAACACACACACAACATTAAACATCTTCGATCCGACCGCGTACTTTACCACTTTACTTTTGTTACCTACAGATTTATTTTAAGGGTAGGGGAGCTTTTCAAACTGAAGGAGTTACATATAGTGTCCATTTTCTTTCAGTTTAGGATCGCTTACCTAAACTGAGTAAAATCACCTGAAGGCAGGTTGGACAGGATGTAAAACACGTCACGGTACTGAATAGAGTAACGTGTATAGTATAGTGGTGATGATTTAGTTTGTGTGTCATTGTGAATGCCCAGCTGTATTGCCACAAGTACTGCACCAGTAGTGCTGCTAATTTTGCCTTTTTATTTTCTTACGCTAGCTGTAGAGGTATTTACTTCCAATTAGAGACAATTTTTTACACTTTGCGGAAGAAATCTAGTCATTTTCTAGACGTGCAAAGCTTTTGCGGGTATTCCAGTGATTGTTGACCTTTTTCTAATGATTTTCTAGAGATGTCTGTATTGTGCGATACTCTAGCGGTTCTTAGAATAAGTATAGCTGTATCTGTGGCTTGGGCTTGGCAGCCGTAACCAGACGCCTGCAGTGTTGTACCACGACTGAGTTTGATAGTTTGATGTACTGTACAAAAGCTTTTTATGTGATGCCTGTTAGTGAGCATACGTGGATGGAATGCTCAGAGAATATAAAAATATATCTCTGTAAATAGACTAGAAAAGGCGTCACCGTACTGAAGTCGAAGAAATAGGGGTAAAAACAGAGAAAGGAGAGGGAGAGAGAAGAACAAAATTGCAGGTATGGGAGGAAAGATTGTGGAGAGGAGGAGGGATAAGGGGAGGCGTGAGGAACATTTATCACTCTGAGGAGGGAAGGAGGCAGGGAGGAAAAAAGAAGAGGAAAGGGTGGAGAGAAGGGAGTGATGGATAGATGGAAGGGAAAGAAAAAAAAACAAAGACTGGAAAAAAGTGAGAAAGTTGAGGAAGAGAGAGAAGGGCAGAGCCATCCATTTTGATAAGTCTGGCTGAAGCTAAATTAAATCATCTGGGGTGGCAATAGAAAGAAAAATATGCTGGTGAAATGGGTAATGTCAAGGAGGAAATTATGAAAAGGAGGGAAAGTGAAAACATACAGGAGAAATGGCAGGTAAGAAGGGAAACAGAGGAAGAAGAAGAAAAAAAGAAAACGAGGGATGGGAGGAGAAAAGAGTGGTGTGAGACATACTAATGTACCTGTACAAGGGGAGAAGGAAGAGAAAGAGAACAGGAAGGAGGAAGGGAAGAAGAGAAAAGGAGACTGGATAGGTCATAATGTACAAAGAGGGAAAGAGATCGGAGGAAGAGAAGTGAAGTGACAGAAGGGAAGGGGGAGGCAGGAAAAAAATTTAAACAATGAAAAGGAGACGGAAAATTTAAAAATATAAGAAATATAGGAAGAAGGAAGACAGGAAAGGAAAGGAAGAGGTTCAAGAAGAGAAAGGAATAAAGAAAGAACCGGAAGAAAGGATGAATGGAAAGTTGATAGGAAGAAAATGTAAAGGGAAAAAGAGAGAGAGAGAGAGAGAGAGAGAGAGAGAGAGAGAGAGAGAGAGAGAGAGAGAGAGAGAGAGAGAGAGAGAGAGAGAGAGAGAGAGAGAGAGAGAGGATGGTTGAAGAAAGATAAGAAAAAAAAAAAACTTAAAAGATTGCTGAGAGAGAGAGAGAGAGAGAGAGAGAGAGAGAGAGAGAGAGGAAAGTTGAAGAAAGATAAGAAAAAAGGAAAGATTAAAAAATAGTAGAGAGAGAGAGAGAGAGAGAATGGGTATGAAGGAAGATACAAATGGGTTTCACTTCTCCCATCCTCTCATCTTTTCCCCATCCCTTATCCCTTCCATCTTAGTAACCTCTCCTTCCCTTCGTCCACACCTCTGTTAGTGATCTGTCTGTCTGTTTGTCTGTCTTTCTGTGCCTGGTTGTCATAATTATGTTTTTCATTCTCTTCATCATAACATCCTTCCCATTCCTCCTTGCCACCTCCTTCCCATCTGCCTTCCTGTTTTCTTTATTTCCGTTTTTCTTTCTATCCTTCTTCCTTCTTTTTCTTTTTTCCCTTTCTTTCTTCGTTTCTACGTTTTCCTTTTCTCCTTGTCTCTTTCCTTCTCCCTCTCCCTTCACATCATTTCTTCTCTCTTGCCTCTGCTCCCGTTCCTTGCCTTCTTCCTCCGTCTATTCTTCCCTCCCTTGTTCTCCTTCCTTCCTTCTCCGTTTTCCTCTCTCTCTGCCTTTCTCCTTCACGCCCTCCGTAACTACCTCTCCCTTTTTTGTGCCCCCTCCCCCCTCTCTCTCTCTCTCTCTCTCTCTCTCTCTCTCTCTCTCACACTGCTTTTAGAATCTCTCACTCCCTCTCTTTCATGTTTACCCACTTGGCTCTCTGCTATTGTTTTTCATCCCCCATCCCTCCACTAACTTCCCTCTCCACAGCCGTCACCCTTTTTTTCTCATGTCTGAAATAACTTTTTCACTTCCACTTCAGTGAGGTTATTGTGATGATAGGAGGTACAATGTAGTAGGGAACAGAGTACCCAGGCTTATATAATGCAAACTGTCAAGGTAAAAGTCTTGGTTAAAAGTATTTGTCTCATCCGTTATGTACAGGTTTCAGTCCCTTCAAATGCTATGTCATATATATTACGTCTGCCTCCTGACAGTTTATATTAAGCATAAAAAGGACCTAGATAAGTATGAAGTTAATGAAGGCCTTATTCTTACTCCAGATATAAATATCTATCCCAGGCTGAATAAAATTGAAAGTAGCAAGAAGATCCATCGTCATCATACACATCTTTTCTGTCCCATCAGGGATGTACGGACCCGGGGCTAGGCTACTCACTTTCGACAGTTAGGGCGAGGATTACAGTCTCACTCTACCCTGAGTGGCATTATGTCACTCCAACCCCTCGTAGGAAACAAACCCTTCCAACTCCTCCTAGGAAGTAAACCCTTGTGGGCTCTATCCGGATGAATCATCTAAACCCATTATACCACCAAGAATAATGAAAAGGAAAGCAGTGTTGACGATATAGCAGAGCTCAGTGAAGGATATAGTATTTATAAATTACACTTTTAGTAGGATATGACTGATGAGTGGATGAAGTTGTGGTACATTTTTCAGGACACGCTGATATGTCTCCTTCATACCTGCCTCTGGATCCCACACACCTCCACACATCGGGAAGTTTCTCTTAAGTCTAATACATACAACCGGATTACGTTCTTTTTCATTTTATTGTTGCTGCTTTCAGACGATTTTATTCAGCTTTGAAAGGATCGGTAGTGAAGAAGGGGTTAATTAAAGCTGTAACTAATTCACTCAGTCTGAAAGATCAGCCATAAAACTGAACAAAATCACCAGGAAGTAGCAAGAACAAATGGAATAAATACCTCACCGGACTGAAGGGAGAAGAAGTAGCAAGAACAAATGGCATATATACGTCACCGAACTGAAGGGATAAGAAATCGTCTTGAAATGGCAACAAGTAATACAAAATCCTCGTGGGGAACGGGTTAAGGAACGTTCAAATACTGTAGTTTTGATAAGATGGAGAACAGAAGAAGGGTGAAAATGAGGAAAGATGCAAGGGTGAGCGAGATTTAGAGACTTACAAATTATGTAACACTGGGTAAATGTGTTAATGAGAACATTGTAAAGCTGCTCGAAACATATATAAAGAGGGAACTGCCACAGTTAAATTACGTAAAGACTAGGAAAAAATTAAGATTGAGAAGGGCGTGCGTCAGGGAGATACAATTTCACCCAATTTTTTTACAGCATGCTCAGAAAGTATTTTCAGAAAGCTAGACTGGGATGTGGAAGATGTGCAGATTGGCCTGGGAGGAAGGTAGAGTCCCGGAGGATTGGAAGTCGGGTATAATTATTCCCTTGTACAAAGGAAAAAGGGAAAAAGAAGTGTGTGGTAATCATAGGGGCATTTGTCTTCTTAGTATAATAGGAAAAGTGTATGGTAGGATACTTATTGACAGAGTTAGAGAAAGAACAGAGAAATTAGTTGGAGGAGAACAGGGAGGCTTTAGGAAGGGAAGAGGTTGTGTAGATCAGATATTCAGTCTTAGATCTTTAGTGGAAAAGTTTCTAGAGAAGGGAAAGAAGTTGTATGCGGCTTTCATGGATTTGGAGAAAGCATATGACAGGGTGGATAGACAAGGATTGTGGAAAATATTAAGAATATATGGAGTAGATGGGAAGTTGTTGAATGCTGTGAAGAGTATATATGATGGTGGGAAGGCTGCAGTGCGTGTGGATGGTGAACTAAGTGAATTTTTCTCTTTGAAAGTTGGGTTGAAACAGGGATGTGTCATGTCTCCATGGTTGTTCAATCTGTACATGGATGGGGTAATAAAAGAGGTAGAAGGTAGGGTAGTGGATGTTGGAGTGGCCCTGGTGAGAGAGGATAGTGTTTGGAAACTCCCTGTACTGTTGTTTGCAGATGATACTGTGTTGTTGAGTGAAGACGAAGGGGAGCTGCAAGGCTTGGTGGATGAGTTTGGGAGAGTGTGTAAGAAACGGAATCTAAAGATGAATGTAGGGAAGAGTAAAGTGATGGTCTTTGAGAGAGGTGAAGTCAGTGAATGCACAGCGAGGTTGGATGGTGAGGAATTGGAAAATGTGAGTACATTTAAATACTTGGGTAGTGTGATGAGTAAGGATGGAGGTTTGGAGGGTGAAGTGCTTGAAAGGGTACAGTAGGGAAGAGAGGTTGCTGGTTCTTTGAAAGCAGTGATAAGAAACAGAGAAGTGAGCATGGAAGTGAAAAAGTTACTACATGACAGTATTGTGATACCAACTCTGACGTATGGAAGTGAAGCTTGGACGTTGTTGGAAGGACACAAGTCAAGAGTGAGAGCAGTGGAAATGAGTTATTTAAGAGGAGCCTGGAGAGACAGGCTGACGAATGAGGATATAAAGGAGCGTTGTGGTGTGGATGTGGATGTGATAGTAAGCGTTATGAGGAACACACTGAGGTGGTTTGGCCATGTGGAGAGGATGGAGGGTGAAAGACTGACGAAGAGAGTGTATGTGAGTGAGGTAGAGGGGGGAAGAGGGAGGGGGAGGCCGAGGATGAGATGGAGGGATGGGGTGGAGAGATATATGAGAGAGAGGTGTGTGAGTTGGGAGCAGGGCAGTGAAATGGCGGGGGACAGGGCGACTTGGAGGCGATTTGTTTGTGACCACCCCAAACGGGATTGAGGCGTCTGGCAATAGATAGATAGATAGATAGATAGACTGGGAAAAGAAAGGAGTGAACATAGATGGAGAAAAGCTAAACCATTTAAGATTTGCAGATGACATTGTCCTAATCTCAGAAACAGCAGAGACATTGCAAGAAATGTTAAATGACCTGAACAGAGAAAGTCTCAAAGTATGGCTAAAGATGAACCAGAGTAAAAATAATGTTTAATCCAAATACACCAAGGAGCGGAGCGTCATCAGAATAAGCGAAGAAGTTTTTGAAGAATTCGAGGAGTACAATTACTTGCAGCAAATACTAAAATTAACGAAAGAAGATGATAACGAAATAAAAAGACGCAGTACAATTGGATGAAAAGCTTTCGGTAAACATAGAGACATTATGAAAAGTAGCTTGCCACTTTGTATAAAACGAAAAGTGTATAACGAATGTATAATTCCAACTGTGAGGTGTGGTTGTGATGGAAACTAACAAAATCAGTGGAAAACAAATTAATCCATTCTCAGAGAGCAATGGAAAGGTCAGTGTTGGGAATATCTTTAAGAGACAGGTAAAGATCAACTTGGGTGAGAGAGCAGATTGAAGTCAAAGATATTATGGAAGTTATAAAAGAACAGAAATGGAGGTGGGCAGGCCATGTAGCAAGAATAAGAGATAACCGATGGAGCAAGAGGCTGACTGACTGGATACCAAGAGATTGTAAGCGAAGCAGAAAAAGGCCAGACAGGTGGTGGAGAGATGAGATAGAGAAATTTGCAGGGAAACCGTGGCAAAGATTGGCTCAGTCAAGGAATTCGTGGAGAAGGTTGGGGAGGCCTTTGTTCAGCAGTGGACTTGTAATAGCTGATGATGATAATGATGATGGGTAAACGTGAGTTAGAGTGAAAATTCGTTAAGAACGTTTGGATAATTTTGAAACGGTGGGTGAGAACTGGAGAGTGCAATGGATGAAAGGTGGAGTAAATGTGTGAGGCGGGGGTGGTATGGAAATGGGAGGGAGGAGTGACAATACTGAACAGACAAATGAACGCTATGAAAGAGAGTGAGCGGAAAGTTTGCATTTATGTAGAGAGAGAGAGAGAGAGAGAGAGAATAAACATGAAGAAGAGGATTGAGGAGGAAGGATGAGGATGAAGATATGGACGTGCTGGTGAAACTAGAGTTTTATTATGACGTTACTGTCTGCTAAGGAGAGTTGGCTACTGCCAAACTGTTTAATCTGGCTTGGAAGAACCTGCTATAGTCCGTTTGTTTGCATCTGACAGAACCAGGGTACTCTCACAGCTTCAATATTTAGTTGTGGTTGCATTGTATTAGATGATTTTTTGACATGAGGTATGAATGTTTGGTTACTGGTCAGATGCACTCTTTAATATGACTACACTTGGCTATTACCTGAGTTGAAAGCGGTTACGGATCATTGTCTGGTAAAAATAAACCGACTGTAGTAATGGCATGGCTACGGAAGGGCACTTGAAACTTCGCCATTAAGATAAAGGTGTACTATTTCCCTGAGATAGGATTGAATGAAGCGGCTGCGTGAGGTTGTAATAGTATACGTAACGAGTATGTATTGTGTCGTGGTATGAGTTGCAACCTTAGGCACATCGTAATGTAAACCAGGTAGATTGCAGACTGAAACTGCCCATCTTCCGCAGTCCGCCATTCTTCTCTGGGGAAAAAGAGAGGATATTGAAGGACATTTGTATAACCGGACAACTCTACCGCCCGTTTATATCGATGCCGCCACGTGAAGGCGTCTCACTCCATCACAATGTGTGAATATGAAACGGTCAGAGTGTTGAATGATAGTGTGAACATCGTATTACCTCGAGCATTAGGGTTGAAAGAAGTGTTTGCATGAGCCATGAGGTTGTACTTGTATGTGTAAATAGTTAGTGTGTGTGTGGGGGGGGGGAGGCTCTTACCATGGGCAACGTATGGTGTAACAACAGGCAAGAATTTATGTTATGGCAGCGCGGGTATCAAGTCATGATGAGGGGTGTGGGGGATATGTTTATGGTGGGGGTAAAGTACATTGCATTAGTATCTGATTATATATTGAAATCGGCATGACTTAAAAAGAGTTTATTGACCAACACAAATGTAAATAACGTCACAAAGTACCGTGACTGATAGGTATAAAATAACTACAGTAACCTGAGAGAGCCTTTTTGGAATAGAGCGTCACGAGAAAGGTAAACACTGCATTAGGCAGATGCACAGTTACAGGTGGAACAGAGCCGTCTTGGAATGCAGCGTTACGAGGTGGATAAACAGACACCCGAGAGATGGATAGATATGTAACAGACTGACAGAAGAGTCCAGTGCAGTGCCACTGGGTAGATAGATAGACACCCCTTTAGATAGATAGTTATAAGACTTACTGAATAAAGCACTGTGGCAGTAGTCTGTAGAGTCATGATGTAAGTAAATGGACATCACTGCTGATAATAAATATAAAACTGACGGACCAAGCAGAATCCACACGGAAAAATTAGCCACAGAGTCCCGTTTTCCCGTTGGCATAGGAAACCTTGTAGTACTTCTTCTTTGGCTATTTAATTTGCATTTTACACATTAATATCTACTGTATGCTTTTTCATTTTATTTAAAATGCCGATATACTGCAGTGAATATCAATAAGACGGGAGTATAAATGGGTTATAAGCAAAATCAATAGCATAGGTAGCTTTACGGATGTTCCTTAAGTGAACAAGATACACTTCAGAGTACATATATATACACCTCATTGTATATATTTAGACACCCCGATATACAGTATATATATATATATATATATATATATATATATATATATATATATATATACAGTGTGTGTGTGTGTGTGTGTGTGTGTGTGTGTGTGTGTGTGTGTGTGTGGAGCCTCTGTGGTACAGTGGTAAAGTGTGCGTTTTCGTATACTGAAGAACGAGGGTTCGCGCCCCTCCAGGGTAATAAACTTTGGGAGCATTCTTCTGGCCACGTACTGCATTGGCGGACACAAGGGATGCTTTGGTTGAACCAGTGTCGCATACTGTAAAGTATGCTTGCACCCATTCTGCTTGCGCGGGCCGATTACACTTGGTTCACAGACTACACACACATCCAAAGCCACTCCAACACTACAATTACACTTACAAGCACTTCTCACCCTACATACAATCTCTACCAGACAGCCTAAGCCACAGTGGTAGGGATAGGCCGGTCCTGCAGTGGACTCACAAACGGCTGATGAGATGAGATTAGAGAGAGAGAGAGATTAATATACAGACAGATATGAAATAACTCTTTCAGGTGCCAGTTAACGTCCTTGCATATACAATTGTGCATGTGTTCAGGGTTGGCTGGTGTTATTTTGTTCACCGTTGCAATGGCATCATCAAATATTGCCGCTTCTGCAATCCTCTGCCATCACACGATCGTATTACTGACGAATTCCATGCATTTGCTTTTACACAGCGGCGTATGGTGAATTAAATCGGTATGTAGAAGGCAAGCTGCCAGAGTTTGACGATGTTTTGTAAAGCAGGTAACGAAGAATGAGCATCTTGGGTGTCCCTGCATACTTACTGTCTGCACTCTGTATTGTCGGATGCAGGATGATCAGACTTAATAGACAAAGGCATTTAGGTTCATTGTTAATTTTCGTTAAAAGGTTAATTGTATGTGTCCTCCATCCTTCTTTCCTTCCATCTTCTTCTGTCTTTCTTTCCTTCATTCTTTCCTCGTCTTTCTGCCTTCGGGTGACTTTACACTCCCTCTTCTGTCTTTCATTCCTTCATTCTTTCCTCTTCCTTCTGCCTGTGGGTGACTCTACACTGAGTGACACGCCAAATGGTTTCCTGTACACCAGGAAACCACTTACTACGCTGGGTGGTAACCATAAAACCAAATTTTGGCGCCTGGTGGTTTAGTGGGTAATTACTGTGCTCCAATCGGATTGAGCCGGTGAAGGTTTATATCCAAAGGGTGATTTGGGTTGATTGCTCACCTAATGCCACTCAGGGATGAGTGAGGTTGGTCACTCTCATCTTAAATGTCAGGACCAACTGCCTAGCCCCGGGCTCCTACGCTCCTCATGGGGGAACGTAGGATTGGATGATGGATGGATGGATGGTGTGTGTGTGTGTGTGTGTGTGTGTGCACAGCTTCGTGAGATCCCGTTCACAGTTTATGTACCCTGGTGTCCAAACACGCTATTCATCGTTTCGAAGCATGGTAATGAAACACTGTAAGCATTCGATCAGCAACAGGGATGGTGCTTCAGTGTATCACTTTTCCACCATCGTTAGCAACACTGTCTTCACCACCATTCTCGAACACAACAGGTGCCCAGTGGTCTAGTGAACGGCCCCTTAACGTCCATTGTGTGTAAGTGTTGGCCCCATGTCTCTTTTTCCACAAGCTCGCTCACGCATGTTTTGTAGGAGCTCCGATGTTTCGAGTTTGTTAACACGAACTCCACTTAGTCGTTGTTGAAGCAATGAGTGAAAGTTTGAGAAAGCATCTCGAAGTCAAAAGGAATCGCTTATTTTATTTGAGTTTATGTTTTTTACGTAAAGAACCGAATAATTAACTGACTCGGCAAACCAGAAGTACCTTATTGATAGCTTAAAGATATATCACAGAAACTTAATGACTGAGGTAGAATAGAAATGAACGTTGATGATGCTAAGCGAAGTTACGTGGTTTGCTTTCTGCCGAATCCTGTGACGTTATTTACCAAGCCCCGCCCACGCCATTTTCACTCCAGATCCAGTCGGTTTTCATCTGCAGGACTGGCTGGTGCGCGAGTGATTTAGGCTGTTTTATTGCGGTTTGCGGTGTTTTATGGTTCTTTATCGGCGGTGGACGCGGCGGGAATGTGAAATCGATGTGTGGATTAATGACTGGAATGAGAAAGAGGGACGGAAGATCCCAAATATCGACACAGTGAAGCAAGGTATGAGTTTCAATCACGTAACAGTTTTAAATGTCTCCTCCATATACTGTATCTCAAGAAATCAGCCAGGAATTTTGAAGCAGTGCCATACATTAATTAATGTAGATGTTTTGAAGGGAGGGATATGTTTAAGGAATATAAACTGTTTGACTGATATCTAGAAGTAAGAAAAGGAAAACTGTTACTTGAGAAAGATAACGGCGATTAGACTGCCAAATATTCTTTTCCACATCACTCAGCCAATCTCCAAGTAATGCTGAATGAACACTTTGTCCTGATTTATATAAGCATTTTAGACGAAGAATATTTAGGTTTGAGAAGTATTGAGTATTTGATGGTTGAAAAATGGGATATAAATGAAACCTTGATTAACTGAGAATGAAGATGGCGTGATGTCATGGGCCACTCAGCGAGCGTGACGTCATGGCCTCCCTATCATCCTTACGATTGGGGAAATAATGGATGTTTTTGTACGGCGTTGCTTCCTGTTTGGCTTGTTTTTAAATAGTTGACTCTTATGTGGTGATTGAGAATTAACCTGACACTTGCATTATGGATCCGGGCAGTTAAGGCAGCAACTAGAATGAAAGGCATAGTTAACAACCACCACTGTCTTTTCTCAAACAGCGTAGGTGAATTGGAACTAGAAAAATTCCCCCCCCCCCCTCTCTCTCTCTCTCGGTTTCCCACTCCCTGTTTTACCTTTCCCTCTTTCCTTTTGTCTCCTTCATGCATCTTTTTCTCCCTCCCCCATGTTCCTGCCTTTTTGTACTTTTTTTTTTTTTTACCCCTCCCCCTCCCTCTTTCATTCCATCTCAGCTTTAAATTCAGCTTGTGTCCCTATCACTTCCTTTCCTTCTCCCATTCCTTCTCCTTTTCTCTTCTTCCCTCCCATCTCTCACCTTCCTCGATATGTCATTATTTCTGTCTCCTTTCCCTGCCTTCCATTCTCTTTTTCTTGCCCTTTCCATGTATAGTCTTCCTCCCTCCATCCCTCCATTTATTTCTCTTTCCTCATTTTCTTTCACCGTTTCCTCCCTTATGCCTCTACTGGTTTTCCTCACTTCTTCCCTACCTTTTTCCACATTTTGTATACTCTCCTTCCTTTCATATGTTCTTCCCACTTTCGTTTTTTTTTCTTTCCTTTCCTCCTTTCCTCTCTCCCTTCTTCCTGCAAATCTAATTTTCTCGCCTTCCTACCGTCACCCTCATCCAGCAGATCCTCCCTTCCCTCTCCCTCCTCCCTCTCTCGTTCCTTCCCCTGTTCCCTCTCTCGTCTCTACCTTCTGTCTCTCCATCGCCTCCTCCGGCTCTCCCTCCTTCCCTACATCTGTTTCTTATGCTTCGTCTCCCTACCTCGCAGTTCTTCCCACTAGACCGTGAAGCTAAATTAGTCAATATCATCAACTGTCTTAAAGGTTCTCTCTCTCTCTCTCTCTCTCTCTCTCTCTCTCTCTCTCTCTCTCTCTCAAAGTAAGATATACCGGTATACATTTTGCACGCATAATTTCCTCTGGTTTTTGTCATTGTCATATCTTCCTTCATTATTCTTCATTCTTTTTTCCTTCGTCCGCGAATTTATCAGTTTTTATCAATTACACTTATTCCCGTCATCATCACTTTTCCCTTTCCCCCGTTTCATTCCCTCCTTCCCTGACTATCGTTAAATTGACTTCACTGCTTTTCCAAATTGACGTCTACGTAGCCTATGCGGACACACGCATGTTGGCTGCGCACACACACACACACACACACACACACACACACACACACACACCAACCAACAAGCAAGCCTACCAACAAATGAACCTCCTGTCTACCAACCAAACAGGCAACCAACTAACTTGTCTGCCAACCCAACTACCTACCAAACCACCAGTCAACCAACCTACCTACCTACATACAAGACATACATACATTCACACATACATATTTACATAGTCACGCAATCAGGCCCACAGACAAAGGGTATACACAGGAGGTTCCATCACATTCTCGCTGTTTAATTGTATTTATTCGGAAGGAGGAAGGTATATGCATATTTTTTATTAGTTTGTTCTTGGCTTTTCTTCCTCCCTCTGTAAAGCAGGTAAACATCATCAGTATTCCGTAGTGGAGGGGAGATGCGGCCCTCCCTCTGTTATTGTCTGGGGGAGGGAGGTGAGGTTTATGTGGAGAGTTAGCATTCTTTATTTTATGGTTTTCCGTCTGTCCCCCCCCCCTCCATATCCCCATCATTCCTACCTACTGTAGGCTATGTCTTTAGTAGTACTCTCTGTCTCTCTCTCTCTCTCTCTCTCTCTCTCTCTCTCTCCGCATCCCTATTTGTCTCACTTTGTCTACCTCTCTCCGTAACAGCTTCGTCCCCCTCCTTCGCACTTTCTCCATCCTCTTCCCCTCCGTCCCCTATCCTCTCTCCCTTCCTCTCCTCGCTTTAGTTTCGTTGTTCTCTTTAATTTCCCATTTCCTTTCCTTTCTATCTTTCACCTAAACTCTTTCCGTCATCTCCCACCCTCCCTTGCTCTCCCACCTCCATGCATATCTGTGAAAGCAGAGTTTGACCATCCTACATTGATTATTGAAAGCAGGTTGTAATAGATTAAAACATTTGGCCAATAGCACCTGCATAATACCATTTTTAATGTAAAGATATTTAAAAGGACTGAATTGTGTTCGGTATGGATTAATAAGTTGTGTATACTGTACACAGATAAGTGTATGTATGTTTCGGAGTGTGTGTGTGTGTATTTAGGCTATACTTATGGACTTTCGCCAGGCAAAAGGTTGTTTGTTTGTATTTTCCTATAGTTTCTGCTCACTGTCGAAAAATTTGGAGGGTTGCGAAGATCCTTCTCGTTACTAGATCTCATTTGTTTACATTAGGTAATGGAAGACTTAACAGGAATACGACGGAACCTCGTTGGGACCATGATGTCTGCATGGTCTTTGTATCTCTGATTCATTGTACCGTAACTCTTCTCCCCGTCCCATCTCATTCCACCTTCTGCCCCAATTTTCTCTCTAGTTTCCTCACCCTGCCATTCTCCTTTCCCCAATTTCCCGTTCATTTTTTCTCACCCATGCCCACCCCGACCCCCACCCCCACCCACACACCCTGTCTGTCATTCACGGCTTCCCCCATCTCATCACATTTTACTCCTCATTTTTTAATTTCATTTTCCCTCGTCCCAAAACTGTATTGCTTTTCTTAACTTCCTCCACCTCCTCCTCCTTCTTCCTTTTTACAATCTTTATCTCGTTTATATTTTTTCTGATCATCCTTGTACCCCTCGACAGTTTTTGTCACGTTTCCCCATTTTTTACCCTCTGTTCCCTGTGTTTCCCACACAGTCTCTTTGTCAACCTTGCCCCTTTTTTCCCTCTTCTAACATCTCATTTCCTACCCTCTGTCCAGCGGTTTTCTTATACCGATTTCTTTATCCAGTTTTCCCCCTCATCACTTTTCTTCCTCTGCCCCTTTCCCTTTCCCCTGTTCTTCCCTTCTCCCTTTCTTCCCTGCTCGCTTTCTTCCCATCCCTTATCTTCTCCAGTATCCATGTCCTCAACTCCCTGCCTCTCTCCATCTTTCCTCCCTCTTCCCTCGTGTTTCCGCTCCTTTTGTTCTCTTCTGATTATTTCAAACTTTCTTCTGATTCCTTCTCTTTCTACCCTCACACCCTTCCGTTCTCTCTCTCTTCCTCTTCTCTGTCAGCACATACTCCATCCGTCTTCGCAATTTTCCCCACCCTTATTGTCATTCAGCCACCACCTTGATCGACAGCAGGAGAAAACCCTTAGACAGCCCGCACAAGGGTGAACCTGTGTGTGTGTGTGTGTGTGTGTGTGTGTGTGTGTGTGTGTGTGTGTGTGTGTGTGTGTGTTTGATGCAGTTTTGTATTTTCGACTATTCCATATACAAATTAAATTCTTTTGGTAAAATTAAGTATTTCTGTTGTGTTTATCGTTCCCCTAATGCCCCTCCAGAGCCGAGTTTATTTGACTCTCTGTCTTCACAACTAAGTGTCCTCAACATTAAAACTGCATCAGAAATTACTATTCTGGGTGATTTTAATTCCATAATGGTGAATGGTTCACCTATTCAGCCAGAACTGATGACTCTTGTCTTGAATGTGAGCTATTTGCAGACTCATTTAATCTCGCCCAGTTAGTCAGTCAACCCACCCGTGTACCAGACAACCCCGATCAAAATCCCCACCTATTGGACTTGTTTCTAACAACCAATCCAGATAATTATAGTGTCGAAGTGAAGTCCCCCCTCGGATCCTCGGATCATTGTCTGATTCAAGCCACCAGTTTCACACCTACCACACCCTCCTGCTCTGAACCTGTCGTGATGACTAAATGGCACTACGACGGGGCAGACTGGGAGGGACTTCAAAATTTTCTCATGGATGTTCCTTGGACCTCCATTTCCTCCCAAGATGCAAATTCCACATTGGACCACATACAGGATTTCATTAAAGTCGGCATGGAAACATTCATTCCCATCATACTTACAGAAAAAGATGTAATTCTACTTAATGGTTTGACCACAATTGTGCTGGAGTAACAGAACATAAAACAATAGCCTATAACACTTATACAAGGACCAAAACCAAAGAAGCCTTTAACTATTATAAAAATATCAGAAACCATGCCAAAAGTATTATCAATCTTTCTAAATCAAACTTTTTACATAGATAAGCTAACAAACTACTAAACAATCCAAATGATAACATATTCTGGTCAACCTTTAATTCATTCAAAACTAACTTCACTACCACCTCTTCCATTCCACCGTTACAGTCTCCCAATGGAAATCTAGTAAGTGACCTACGTGGAAAAGCCAAGCTTCTTATTGACATTTTTTTCAACAAACTCAACCTTAAATACAGAAAATCACAATATTCCTGTGATTCCTCTCAAATACCACCTTTCATGATTCACACCAGATACGTACAAGCTGTATTACAGAATCTCTCAGCAGACAAAGCTACTGGTCCAGATGAAATTCCTTCAGTAGTACTTAAAAATTGCTCCTCGGTGTTTCCTTCTGTATTAGCAAAATATTTCCGCTTATGTATCCGTACCTCAATTTTTCCAGCTTTTTGGAAAGAAGCAAATATCCTTCCTGTTCCTAAAAAGGGGGCAAATTTTGATCCAGCAAACTATAGACCAATTGCAATAACCTCCGTTCTCGGTAAAGTATTTGAGACACTAATTAACAAACACACAGTCAAGCATCTAGAAATCCATAAATTAATCAATGATCGGCAGTATGGATTTAGACAAGAACTTTCAGCTGTAGATATTCTTTGCCTACTTATCCATGGGCTTAACAAAACAATAGACCAACATGGTGAAACACACACAGTAGCACTTGATATTTCAAAAGCATTTGACTGAGTGTGGCACCAGGCCATATTGTCTAAGATGTCACACTATGGCCTTGCATCACTGGTTCCTCTAATTTCTTGTTACCTTCATAATAGAAAAATACGGGTCATGGTTAGATTGAATTTATTCTCAGTTTCATTCCATAAATGCTGGCGTACCTCAGGGATCAGTTTTGGTGCCAACCCTCTTTCTCATTCATATTAATGATCTGTCTGTCACGCACAACCCAATACACTCTTATGCTGCTAACTCGACCCTTCATAGTTCTTTCACATTTAGTACCTCTTTACACAATTTGATATAAATTCCCAGATAAACAGAGCAGTTTCTCTGAAACAGGACCTTTCTAAAATTAATTGATGGGGACAAAAAAAATCTGGTTTCATTTAATGCTCAGAAAACTAAATACATTAATTTCTTCAATAGAAAGAATCCCTCAGACTCTCACCTAATTTTAAATGATGTCAGTATTCCCATATCTACTAAATTGATATCCTAGGTGTTACTCTAGACCCCAACCTAAGCTGGACAGCTTATGTTAAATCCCTATCTATAAATGCTTCCAAAAAATTGGGACTTATGTACAGAGTTCGTGAGTTCTTCACTGGCGAACAGATGGCCACAATATACAAAAGTCATGTGCGTTCTCAGATCGAATACTGTTCACCACTGTGGAGTGGATGTGGAGCGGTTGCATTGAGGCAGTTGGACATAATTCAAAATAAAGCCATTAGATTAATCAATGATCCTGCCATTACGCAGGACCCTCCTCAATTATCAGTACGGTATGTAGAGATGTTGCATCTTTAGTGTTATTTTATCGAAATTTTTTACCGAAAGTGCTCTGTCGAACTGGCTTCAATTGTGCCTCCCCTTCACATTTTCTCCCGAAATACTCGGGCAGCTGGGAGCACCCTTGAACTCACACTCTCTCCCCTGCAATGCAGAACCTCTGCTTATCAAAATTCATTTATCCCCAGAACTACTACTCTCTGGAATTCACTTCCTGGGAGTTTCTTCCCACATACATTTAATCCACTCGAATTTAAATCCAATTTTATAAGTATTTTATGAATGGAGGATGCCTTTAGGCACATGTACTTATTATTTTTTCCTTTGTTTTTCCTTCCTCCATTCATTATAAACAAAACAAAAAAAATCATATATTCTTACGCATCCAACTCTAAACGTAGACAAGGAAGCCTGTCTGCGATGTTAATTTATTCATGTACTACACACCTACAGGAAGTTGATTCTCAGCAGCCCTCAGACGTCGCCACTTTGACACTAATACCCACAGTCTCTTATTATATATGCAAGGGATACCTTTTACTGCTCTGGTGCTGTGGTATAAGCGATGGTGTTTGTATGGCGTGGATCAAGGAAGTAGAGGGACGGGGAGGTACAGTCAGGGATTCAAGTCCGTGTCGTGCTTCACCTGTTATAAGTGTTACTTTCTCCTGATGCTTAATGTTTATCTAATTATCAGTTACCTCTGCTGATTAATATTCCTGAACTGAAAGGTTTGGTATGTTTCTCTGCCCATAGATGTTTCTCTGATATGATGTCTCAGGGAGGAAAGTGACTACCATGGCTTGTGTGTGAAGACAGTAGAATAGTTGGTGAACTTACATCCCAGACGGTTCGATCATCGGGAAAAGCATCCTGACTGTAGTTATAATTTACATTCTAAAATGCAGGCTGAAGAGTTTTCAAATATCCTTATTGTATGTCCTAAATCAGTATTCATTTGCCGTATATTTTTGTAATTAATTATAATAATATATATCGCGGCATCAGACTCTACGTTTACTTAATCACTTGCCAGACATTCTTAATGATAAAAAATAACATCGTTTTGAGCTAGCTTTTTCGAGTGTATGAGTAACGTAATTATTTTGGTGACTTGCTACTTAATAGAAAGGAAAGCTCAACGTACAGGCTTATTTTTAATAATGGGAAAAATATTAATCAAGAACAAAACATACTTCATTCTCTGTACCGCATCGTGGGCAAGGAAAGAAATAAGTTAAACCAAATCGGCTACACTGATTAATATTTACATATCAGCTAGGTCGAAGGTATCCACATTTAATACAATATGCATACGTTATACGTAAACCTCCATCACAGACCACATAACGATTACAGATTTATGAATATGTATAATAGTTACACTCTAATGAAAAAAAGGGAATGGTGGGCTTCCTCACTGATGTATTTTATGACATGCCGAACGATACGCTCCGGTAAATTGGCCTTATTTTCAATGTAACAGTTGGTTGGCTGAGAGAGAGAGAGAGAGAGAGAGAGAGAGAGAGAGAGAGAGAGAGAGAGAGAGAGAGACTTAGAGAGAATTGATTCCATGGAGGGAGGGATGGAAGGCGAGGGAAAAGGAATGAGGAGAGTTGGCGGGAGTTAGGAAGGGAGGAGAGATGATACAGACAAGGTGAAGAAGGAGCAGGCAAGGCAAGATGGGAGAAACATCTCTTGAGGGAGGAAGGAAAAAAAAAAAAGAGGAGAGAGAGAGGGAAGAGGCTGATAGAAGAGAATATCTTGAGAGTGACGGAGGAAAGAAAGAAAATGGAGTGGTGGAGGAAGGGAGGAAGAAAGAAAATATGGTATAGAAGAATAATGAGAGAGGGAGAAATAAAAATATAGAGGGAAGATGGAGGAGAGGGAAAAGGATGGAGTGGATGAGGGCAGGAGGAATGAATGACGAAGACAGCAGACTGAGGCTTATGGAGAGGGAGAAACGGCTGAGGGAAATAGGAAAAGAAGGAAAACAAATGTTGGGTTAAAGGGAGAGAGAGAGAAGGGTAAAAGTGAAGCCAAAGATACTATAAACTTTGCCTTCTAAGACAGTATCTGTCTAGCCCAGAAACCCTTATGGGAGGTAAGGGGCGTTAAGGAAAGGGGGAAGTGGAGAGGGATGAGTGAGGGGACAGAGGGAGACTGTACGGGTGGAGAGAGGGAGGATGAATGAGGAGGGAGGGAAGGGAGAGGGTGAGTGAATGAGGAGGGAGAGAGGAGAGAAGGGTGGGTGAGGGGAGGCGAAGAGGATGGCTGTTGAGGAGGAGGTGGAGAAATACAAAGGAATACAAAGGAGAGCAAACAGCAACAGACCTTATAGTCCTTTATGGCTGTTGAGGAGGAGGAGGAGGAGGAATACAAAGGATAGCAAACAGCAACAGACATTATGGTCCTTTCGAGACTGCTTGTTACAGAGTAGACCATGATTACGAGATCTAATTCTGCAAACTGAAGGGTAAGGATAGTAAAGCAAGAAGGCCACCCCCCCCCCCCGGCATCAAACCCTCCATTTAAAACTGTTAGGAAAAGTGAGAAGGACCACCATGAAGCATGGAAAAACTGACATGGATTTTTCATGGGTATGACAGAAAAAGAAAAGTTACATTCGATAATACGTTATCTATAAGCTTCCAGTTTGAATAACCTGACAGAGAAAGTAATCAAGTAAAATGAAAAATAAATTACTAAGGCGTGACATTATGTACTGGTACGTTTAGTTAACGGAGACTCTGTATACACAGTGTGGAAAACGCACAGTGTGGATGTTCAGGAGTGATGCAACAGCGTTGCCTGGCACTTTTAAGGTAGGCTGCAGTCAATCAGGCCCCAGCTCCGTTCACCCCACAGAGACAAGGAACCTTCCCTTGAAGCAGTGACCCTTGGTACATTAAAAAAGTCCCAATGGTGGTCACGTAACTGACAGGGACCCTCAGTGATCCACAGCCCATCACAGGTTGAAAGTAAAAATAGTGACCATTAACTCAGGGCTATCTGTGCATGTCCTAGCCTGCTAATACTACTTTATTTGCATTTAATAATTTGATAAATATATAATGACGTGACACACGATATGTTCGGGTACATTAAGTTTACGGGATGTCTTGTAGACAGGAGGGGACTGAACTAAGGCATAGTTGATAAAAGTAAGTTATTCGGACAGAACAGAGTCAGCTGATGATTCTCGCGCAATTAGCTGCCAATTTTGTTTTTAAATGTCTTAATTGAGATACTGTTCGCGGTATCTGAGGGTAGTCTGTACCAGATATTTACGACTCTGCTGAAGAAGTATTTTGCTTCATGGGATTGGAAACGCTTTCCCATAATTTTGCAGCCATCACACCTGCTTTGACTTGACCAGTCTATTTCAGAATATTAATTCATGTCAAAGTTGTCATATCCCTTCATGATCTTGAAAGTTCAGTAAGGCCACCTCATAACCTGTGTTTCGCTTGGCTAAATAATTTAAGTTCTTCAAGGCGTTCCTCGTATGGTTTGCTTCTCTGTCTTCTGTAACTCAGCCACAGCTTAGTAAAATCGTCTGGCGCTGGCTGGGAGAGAGTTAAAAAGAAGAGTTAAATCATAATGAAATATGTTGCCAGGAGTGTTGCGACGGCGAGCATACGTAGCAAAAAGTATATCAAAACGTGGTACAAAAGTTATTTGTTTTTCAGAGACAAAATAAATGAGGTGCTCTATGGAAATAATTATTAAAGTGATGAACCAGGCCAGCTTCTCTAATGATATCAATATTTAGTGTACAGTACAGTACATATAGGAATTCCATCTCACCTGCCGTCATCAGTTTTTTCCCCTCACTCTATCCTGCCGTCATCAGTTTTTTCCCCTCTAACTATCCTGCCGTCATCAGTTTTTTCCCCTCTCACTATCCTGCCGTCATCAGTTTTTTCCCCTCTCACTATCCTGCCGTCATCAGTTTTTTCCCCTCTCACTATCCTGCCGTCATCAGTTTTTTCCCCTCTCACTATCCTGCCGTCATCAGTTTTTCCCCTCTCACTCTATCCTGCCGTCATCAGTTTTTTCCCCTCTCACTCTATCCTGCCGTCATCAGTTTTTTCCCCTCTCACTCTATCCTGCCGTCATCAGTTTTTTCCCCTCTCACTATCCTGCCGTCATCAGTTTTTTCCCCTCTCACTCTATCCTGCCGTCATCAGTTTTTTCCCCTCTCACTATCCTGCCGTCATCAGTTTTTTCCCCTCTCACTCTATCCTGCCGTCATCAGTTTTTTCCCCTTTCACTCTACGCTCCTCCGTTCCTACCTCCTCCCCCTCTCCCCTTCCCGCAACATTCGCATTCTGCCTGCTCACCGTGCTTATTCTAGTACCCTCCTCCCCTCTCCTTTCCCTTCCTCTCGTCTCGTCCCGTCTCTTCCCATCACTCCACTCCTTTCCTCCCTCATCCCCCCTCTCCTCGCTTCGTCTACCCTCTCTCTCTTCTCTCATCCCGTCTCCTAACACCTTCTCTACTTAGTACTCCTTTGAAATCATCCCGTCATTCCTCTTCACTCCTCTTGCTTTGTTTTGGCCTACCTTCGTCTTTTCCTTCTCCAACCCTCTCCCACCTCCTCTCCCTTCCCTCACTCTTTCCTCCCTCCCACTCTCCCTTTCCCATTATCTCCCACCCTCCTATCTTTTATCTTCCCTTCCCCTCTTTTCCCTGTGTTTCCCTCTTTATCCCTTCGCCTCCCTCTGTTCTTCTTCCATTTTTCTTTGTCCATTCCTCCTCTCCCCAGCACCTTCCCTTCGCCTACCCTTTTCTTTCCTCCCTGTCTTAGTTTCCCATTTCCTTTCCTCCCTCACAGCCATCTCCCTTCCTTCCCTCGTCACTTCTCCACCTCCCTCCCTCCCCTTGTCACTTCACCTCCCTTCCTCCCTCCCTTCCTCTGTACCCATCTTCCACCGTCCTTATTTCCTCTCTCTCGCTTCCATGATCACTCCCACTCTTCCTTTACCCCTCCCCCATCTTAGTCCTTTCCTTCCGCCTTCCCTCCCTATTCCTCTCCTTCCTCCCTCCCAGCCTCCCTGTGAAGCGCATCGCCTGGGTGAAATACAGCTGTTTCTTATTGACATTTAGGGAAGGAGTGAGAGCGATAATGAGAAAAGGAGGGAGGGAAGGAAGTTGGAAATGATGGAGGGAAGGAGGGATGGAGGAAATAATGGTGGAAGGAAAGGAGGGGTGGAGGAAGTGATGGAAGGAGGAAGGAAGAAATGGGTGGAAATGATGGTGGGAGGAAGTAGAGAAGGTCGAAATGATGGAGGGAGGAAGTAGAGAAGACGGAAATGATGGAAGGTGGTCAGGTGAAAACGGAAAAGGAGGGAGGGAGGGAGGGAGTGTAGAAATGATGGAGGGAGAGGGAAGGAAGGAGGGAGGCTGTAAGGGGTGATGGCTGGGATGTAGGGAGGGAAGGAGGGAGGGTCAATACTAAGGTGGAAAGTGGGAAAGAAACAAGGAGGAAATGAAAAAGAGTGGGAGGGAGGATGGGTGGAAGCGAAGAAGGGTAGGGAGAAGAGCAAATGTGGGGAGGGATAGGAACGAGGGTGAAAGGGAGAGAGGAAGGGAGGGATGAAGGAAGGGTGAATGGAAGTTTAGAAGGAGAAAGTGTGGAAGGAAGCGAGGAAGAGGGAGTGTGAGTGGGGGAAGGGGAGCGAGATGAGGGGTTAGGGGTAGAGGATGGCAACACGAGAGGGGGGGGGGAATGAAGGGATGTTCAGAAGGTTGGCAAATAATAGGCTTTGACCCCTTCAGTTCGGTGACGTGTTTTTCATGTTCGTGTTACCTCTAGGCAAATGTACTCAGCTTAGCAGTGACATTTCCAACCAGTGGTGTTAGATCCAGCCTTGATTAGCCAGCTTATCACCGCCAGAACCCTTCCGAAGGTTGAATACAATCGTCTGTTGTTACCAGGAATACAATATGCAGCTTCGTCCTCTGGCTGAATGGGTTAAGAGAATGAGCGAGAGGGCAGTAAGAGTTGTAGGGATTGATTTTTGTGGACGTGAATAGAAGAGTTACAGGGTAGGAAAATGAATGGGATAGGAATGTGACAGTAAGAGGATTGTAACGGATAGAAATGTGACAGTGAGAAGACAGAAACAGGAACAGAATGACAGGGAGTCAGGGATGCGAAAATGACAGGGATAAGAGAGTGACGATAGGAAAGTGACAGGTTCAGTAAAAGTGACGGATAGGAGAGTGACGGATAGGAAATTGACAGGTTCGGTAACAGGGCTAGGAGAGTTGTAAAGGGACTGTTTGGGGACAGGGGGTGTTTAGGAAGTGGGGGGATGGGGGCGTGGCGGGGGGAGGGGGACGTGGCAAGGGCTGTGAGCCAAGACTTTGCTGACGTGAGCAAGTACCATAATGACCTCTGGAAAATTCTTCCCAGGCAAATGTGTCACTGGAAAACGTATCCTTGAAAAATAATAGGAAAAACCTTGCGAAAAATTCACCATGGAAGAGAACAGTGAGAAAAAGGTTTTCTATAAGAGAAAATGGAAGATGGAAATTCCCATCCAAGATAATTGGCTCCTCGGAACATCTGTATTCCTGGAGAACAAAATTATCATAGTGAAATATTCAGAAACGCTGCTGCATGAAAGAAATTCAGAAGTTATTTCGCATTTTTTTTCCACCCACCTGTGTGGAAGCTCCCTGGAAGGCCCAGCTTCAGAAGACATGTGCGAAAATCATTCATCCCTCACAGTCTAAAAACTTGCCCGTATTGCTGGAAAAACAGTGCTGGAATTGAGTGTTTATAAACTTATCTGCATGTGGGGTTTTTATACTCCTACGTTTCTCTCTCTCTCTCTCTCTCTCTCTCTCTCTCTCTTTGGGGGTGCGTGTGTGCACACACACTTGTTCTTATGAACGTGTTATAAAATTATGTGTACAGTACTTGGGCTCCGATTGTATCAAATAGCTCCTTTGTGTATTTCTCCCTGGATGTACACTAAGCTTGCGTGTGTGTGTGTGTGTGTGTGTGTGTGTGTGTGTGTGTGTGTGTGTGTGTGTGTGTGTGTGTGTGTGCGTAAAGACGGGAACAGCGGTATGTGTATGTACGTGTGGGCGCCTCAGTAAGTGCTAAAGCAGGTGTGTACATACATGTATTTTAGTGTGAGTATGTGTGTACGTATTGGAATCGAATATGCGGGTGTGTGCGCGTGCCTACGTGAGTGTGAGTGTCTGTGTGTATTTAGGGAGGGCGAAATTGTCTCCATCTGCAAGTGTTCCCAGCCCTTTCCTACTTTCATTTCTCTCCCCCTTTTCCCTCCCTCATCTCTCTCTCTCTCTCTCTCTCTCTCTCTCACACACACACACACACACACACACACACACACACACACACACACACACACACACACACACACACACACAATCCTTCATTGTTTCAGCCTCAGCACTTCTCAGAACACCATTACTTCATTCTCATCGACGCCCCAATCAGTATATACATTTTGTTTTCTTGTATCTTTTCCTGCTTTTTCTTTGCGACCTTCAGCTCTGTAAAGTTTTGATTCTTGTTGAAGAGTAATCACAAATACTGTGAGAAAGAATACAGCACTGGTGTCCCGTGCATGTGTGAGTATTAAACAGTAGGGTGGGGGGGAGGTGGAGGCGAGGGAGAGGGGAGGTTGAGCAGTTGGGGTTTGGAGGAGAGAGAGGGAGGAATGGGAGACATCTTGGAAGGGGGGGAGGAGGAACTAGAGATGTGGTGGTAAGGGACAGTGAAGGAGAAGGAAGGTGGAAACGAAGGGTTGGAAAAGGGAGGTGAGGGGAATGGTGAGTTTTGTTTTCTCCCCACCTCTCTCGTCTGCCTTTGGTCTCTCTCCATTTTTTTCCGTTCATTCTATCTTTCTATTCCCTCTTCTCCTCCTCCTCCACCCTCTCCTTCTCCTCCTCCTCCTCCTTCTCCTCCTCTTCCTCCTCCCTCTTCACCTTCCTCTCACATCCTCTCTCGTACTCTCTTTCCCCCACCCTCTTCCTCTCTCACCTCCTCTCCTATTCTCCCTCATCCACTTCATCTTCCCCTGCTCCCTCAGCCGTGTTTATGCCCATTCTATTTACTTTCAGATTTCCTTCTCTACCTTTTCCTTCCCATCCTCCTTTGTTTTCTTCCCTTTCTCATGTCTTTTTCTCCTGTTCATTTGCCCATTCATTCATCCTCCTCCATCTCCTCCTTCTCTTCTTCCCTGTGCTGTCCCCTT
Source organism: Coenobita brevimanus (assembly GCF_032717465.1). Classification (NCBI taxonomy): domain Eukaryota; kingdom Metazoa; phylum Arthropoda; class Malacostraca; order Decapoda; family Coenobitidae; genus Coenobita; species Coenobita brevimanus. Next base: position 31,344,224 of record NC_137011.1, read on the forward strand.
TTTCGTCTCTCTCCTTGCTATTCACCTACTCCTCACATTTTCCTTCTTCTTCTATCTACATATCCCCTCCCTACCTTTCTCTCTCTCACTCTCTCTTCCTCTTCTCTGCTTTTTGTTCCTAGACTGTACAATTTTCGCCTACTCTTTCACCTATATCCATAACCTCTACCCTTCTGTTCCCTGTTCCTCCCCCCTTCGTCCCTCCCTCCCCTCCCCCATAGAGCACGTGTGAGGAGCGCAATGAAGGAAGGCAGGGCAGGGAACAGGAGGGTAATTGAGAGGATACCTGCCCTCACCCTTATGATTGATGACGTTTGTGGTTGTTAGTGGTAGTTGTGGGTGGTGCAGTGATGGTAGTGGTTGCTGTGGTTGGTGTGGTAGCCTGGGTGTAGTGGCTATGGTAGGAATGGTAATTGTACTTGTTCTGGAAGTTTAGTTGTAGTTATGATAGTTTTGGTGCTAGTTGTGCGTGTAGTTGTAGTATTGGTGGGAATTAAACTTGTGGTAGTTGTGGTGCTTCAATAGTAGCGGAGGTGTTGGCGGTAGTGGTAGTTATGGTTGCAGTAGTGCTTTCACTTGTGTTATAGTTGTTTTCGTGGTCGTAGTTCTGGTACTTTTGCTGGCCGTACTGATAATATTTTGTATTAGTGATTCTGGTGATGGGTGAGGTAGTTGTGTAGATTGAATCAGTGAAGCAGTACCGGTAGCTGTGGTGGTGGTAGAGGTTGTGGTTGTCTTAGTTGTGGAGGTAGAAACATTGGTTATGGTAGTAGTGTTGGTGGTAATTGTGCATGTTGTGGTAGCTGAGGTGTTGCATTCGTGGTGATAGTGATGGTCGTGGTGGTGATGGTACCGGGCACTGAGGTTGGTTATATTTACGCTGGGACTAAATGTAATGCTCGTGGTTTTTGTAGTGAGCAAATGTTGGTAGGAGTGGTAATTGTGGTTGGGTTGGTACTTGTGGTACTGATGGTACCTGTAGTAACTAGTGATGGCAGTGGTGGTAGCTGTGGTAGTGATTGTGTTGGTGGTGGTTTGTTGTGGTAGTTGTGATGATGGTTGTGCCTGTAATATTGGCTATAGTCTTAATAATCGTGGTAGTGGTGAGAATGAAAAGATACGGCAGCGGTGGTAGTGGTAATAGCCGTGATAGTGGTGGTAGTAGTGATGATGGTGGTGGTGCGGTAGATGTGTTGATGGTACCGGTAGTGATGATGGTAGAACTGATAATGGTAATATTGATAAGATGATGGTAGGTTGGTAGTCGTTGTGGTTGTAACGGGATAATTTTAAGTGTTAGTGGTGGTTGGTGGTGGTGGTGGTGGTGGTGGTGGTGGTTGTAGTTGTGGAGGAAGATATGGTAATGACTTTATTGATAAGCTAATGATAGAATAACGGAGTTGGTGATGGTGTTGATCACATGTTTTTATTACATCGCTATCCTCCTATTTTCATCCCATCTAAATATTTCCTTAGTTCCCCATTTTCCATATTATTCTCCCTTTTTCCCTAGTACCCACCCACTTTTCCGTTGTTTTCTTTTTAATTCCATATCTCACACATTCCGTCTGTCTCTTCATACTGTGTTTCTACTTAACCTTTTCTTTCTCTTCCACTCTTCCTGTGCTTGTATATATATTATTTCCATTTTTTTTTTTTTCATCCGTCCCTCTTCTTTTCTCTCAAATTTTCATCTTCGCTTCTGCTTACATTTCCTTCTTAGCGCTTCGTACTGTTTTCTACTCAACCTTTTCTTTCCATTCCATTCTTTCTGAATATGTATAGCATATATTATCTGTACATTAACTCCTTCCCCCCCTCCTTCTTCTTTCCTCTAACTTTCGCCTTTGCTTTTCCTTGTTTTTCTGGTTTTACTTTCTCTTTAGCCTTCCTCATTTTCTCAACCATTCTTTCACGCTCTTCCTTTCCCCAGCTAACTCGCTCCCTCTTCCTTCCCTCCTCCCTCCCTCCTATCTTCTGTTCTTCCTCTTTCCTGGTTTCTTTACTCGTACTTCCTCCCCTCCTCCCCTCTTCCTCTTCATTCCCTCCCCTCTTCCTTTTCCTCCATCTTCGTTTCCGTCCTTACATACTTTCTTTCACACCACCCTATCCTTCTTTCTTTGCTCCTCCGTCTTATTTTATCCCTTATTTTCTGTTCCTTTCTCAGCCCCAGGTTACCCCTTCTTCCTTCCCTCTTTCATTTCCTCCTCTTGCCTCCCTCATTCAGTTCCCCTCTCCCCTTTCCCTCCTTCATCCTCCATTTTCCTTCACTCCATTCCTCCTCCTCTTTCCCTGCTTCACTCCCCCTCTCTTCCTTCATTTCTTCATTCCCCCTCTTCCTTTCCACCTTCATACCCCTCTTCCTTTCCACCTTCATACCCCTCTTCTTCGTTTATATATTCTCACTATTCCTTTTTCCTTCATTCCCATCTCTGACCTCCCTCCTCTTCAGTCCCCCCCTCTTCCTCCTCCTCCCCGGTTTCTTTCATCGCCTTTCCTTCTTTCTTCCGTACTTCCTGTCCCCAACTCAATCCCTCACCTTTTTTTTCTTCCATCTCTTTTTTTTCTTGTCGCACAGTTTTACTTTTTATGCCGCACTTTTATCTCACCAGTTCCTCCTGTTTTCTTTTCCTCCTCGTTTATCTGAATTCATTGTTTCTTTCTATTTCACTGTTTCTTAATTATTCACCCCCTGTCCCCTGCTGCCAATATCCAGCTTTATATCCTTTCTTCGCCCTTCCTTTCCCCCTCTCCCTAATCTGTCATTATGTATATCGAATTTCAGAAAGCCAGGGGGAAGTGTGCTCAGGTGGATCGTTAATTGGCTTAGGGAAACAAAGAGTTGGTATGCACGGAAGAGCATTACACCGGATTAACGTCACAAGTGGTGTATCACAAGGTTCATTGTAGGGTCATGTGTGCTATTAATGTGTGTTAATGATATCCATGATGGCCTCTGCTGTAAACTGTCCAGCAAGACTTTACAAATTCCCACACGTGGGTTTCGTTAGTTTTCTGCTGTGGTGTTTCTCTCGCAAGTTGCATAGAAACGAGGTAATTAACGTTATTGCAACCCCACAGAGCTAACCTGAGGATCCTTTAGTTTCCGAGGCTGAAAAGAAATATCACTTAAACCACTCATAACCAGCCTAACCAAACAGTGATAATTACATCCTTTGGACCTGCCCTGGGCACACTGCAAAACAGATCTCTGCACATTTAGTGCAGTGTTCAGATATCATTATTCACTGTCATCTGCATATAAGCCCGAGCTGTGATTGGTTCAGACAGAACAAGACCATCCGTCAGCGTCCACATCCAGTCACATGTTGAATTATATACTTAAGCGTTAATTATCTCCCATATAGCCTACGTAATTTGCAAGAGAATATCCTTCGAGAAGAAATTGTTATACATGGTGAATTGCAGGCATATAAAATGGCAAAACTTACAAAATCATGGTGTGGCAACTTGTATAATATTACCAGTTATCTAAGCTTGCCGACAACACAGGTACAACCTTCAAAAGGCAGATGATTCAGAGATTCAGACAGGTCTTCTTACAGTAATTATCGATATATAAATATGGCAGTGAAAATACATTGGCCAAAATGGAAATAATGAAGTTCAGCTGTGCAGCTGACTTACTCAGCTTGAGAAAGTAAGCCAAGTGAAACACTCGAATATTATGTATATTATTTTATTCTAGTCATCAGTATATTGAGGCTATTGAGAAAGCCATCAATTTGTATTTTGCTGTATAGTTGCCTGCCAATAATATTCCGCCTTCCTTGCAGCCGTTTGAATTATTAATTACAATTATGATCGTGTATTGCTGTCAGTTTCATATTAACACTAAGAACATAAATGTTGTTACATAGTGCAAGAATGATGAGTTACTATGTTGGTGAAAATAACTCAATCTGAAATGTTAGGGTAATATTACTGTCACATGGTATCCAGAAAGCACACACATATGCACAATTTCCCAGTATTGTACATTAAATTTTGAGGCCTGGTATGGCAATGGAGCATATTTCACCTTTTTTTGGGTGCGGTTCACCTTTCCTAAACTAAAAGAAACAGACTGGAACTGCCTTTATAGACAATGTATTTGAATTCAAATGAAATCATGTTCACTTTACAGATAAATATTCCCCAACCATTATTGTTGTGTTCAGGTGTGGCCACTGTGACAAAACATTTTAATAAACTGGGGAGAGTGTAGCGAAGCGAGAGAGCAGCGATAGGCCTACCCATGCTGAGGAATAAGTTGTGGAGTATAGACATTTCAGGACATCACTGTGCTGGCGCTTTAACAATATATCACAGTAGCACAGCCTGAGAGCAGTAGCAGTCAGTTACTGTAAATCACGAATGCTGCCAAAGAGTTTTTTTTCCGCCCTCGACAGAGCTCCGAAGATGTGAACAAATCTGTTCTGTAAAAGTGGTACCTCATGACGCTGTACTTAAATTTACTCGTAATCCCGCCCCATCTTTGACCACCTGTCCTCCTCCCACTTACCCTCTTCCCTCCCCCCTCCTCTTCTCTCATTTTCCATTTCCTTCTGGCCCTTTTCTCCTTTTCCCCCTCCTGCCCTCTCCCATCTTCCTCTTCCTGCTTCTTCTCCCTTGCAATCATCTCTTCTCTTCCCTGTGTCTTTCCTTCATTCCCTTCCCTTGTCTCTCCCTCTTCTCCCCCCCCCCCATTTCTTTTCTCCTCCATTCCTCTCCCTCCCTTCCTCCCCCTCCCGCCACGCCTTGCATACCCCGGCATTAGAATAAATTTGATGGATCAAGTAGGTAGGATAATATGACAATTCGGGGTTACCCCCCCCTTTGTCTCTCTCTCTCTCTCTTTCTCTCTCATTACGGAGAGTAATCCTACCAAATATCAGTAACACAATTCTTCCCCTCCCCCACAAAAATGTATATAATGTTGGGCATATGTCGTTTGGTTGGGTCACATTATCTTAAATTCACCGGATTCATCACCATATAAGTCGTTTCATAATATATATACCATCGCATAATTAACAGTTGAGTAAAATGTATCTGGGTAATAATATACATTATCATAAGTTATATCCGTGTACAGAGAGAGATTGAATTCGAAAGCTTTTACCTCCATTTTGTTCACGCAATCGCAAATAATAATAATAATAATAATAATAATCTTGAACGTCATCGAGGTAGCCTCTTCATGCCATTTTTTATCCATTCAGTACGATGACGTAATTTCCCATATGTTGTATTCTTGCCTCCATCAGACGATTTTACTGAAGAGGAACAACTACTTCCTTCCTTCCTTCCTTTCACCCCTCCTTCATCCTTCTCTCCTGCGTGCCTTTCTGTAATTTCCTTTCCGTCATTAGCTTTCTTCTTTATTACAAAAGTCCTTTTCCACTTCCTTCAATCAGTCCTTCCTCCCTTCTCTCTCCCATCCTCCTCACACTTCCCCCATTCCTTCCTTCCTCCCTCCTTCCCCACCCTTCCTGACTTCCCTTCGCCATCCCTCCACCTTTCTTTCATTTCTCATTCCTTCACTCACTTTCCCATCCGTCCTTTGCTTTCTTTTTTTCTTCGTTCTTTCTTTCCCATTTTCTCCTTTCTTTTCATTCCTTTCCTTTTCCACTTGCACTTCCTTCCATCCTTCCTTGCTCCCACCATTCTCTTTTTTTCTTCCTTCTTTCCATCCATCCTCCTTCCCTTCCTGATTTTTCGCTCTTTCCCCCTAAAATATTCCGCGATAACATGGTAAAGGAAAAGTATAAGTGACAGAATTTATTCCACTCATGACAAGGGAAATGAACTTTTGACGGAGCCGGATTGGATCATGTTATTTAAGACTGGATGAGAGAGAATGTGGAGTTGTCTGTGTTCTGTAATACCTCCACTTTCATTGCGTCAGAGAGAGAGAGAGAGAGAGAGAGAGAGAGAGAGAGAGAGAGAGAGAGAGAGAATGAAGGAACGAACGAACGAAATAAAGGTAAAAATGAAAAACACATGGAAGGAAGAAATGGAGGAAAATATAAAGAGAAAGAACGAACGAACGAAGAAAAAGAAGGAAAGGAATGAATGAGTGCAGGTAAAGACGGAAGGAAAGAAGAAAGGAAAAGGGGAGTGAAAAAGGTAACGGGAAGGCAGGAGGGCTATAATGAAGAACATCGTAAGAACTGTCTCCTCGAGTGAATGATCACTAACACTTGTAAGGCTCACTGCCGTCTGAATAAAATCGTACGTGATTAGCTAAATAGAATATTGACGTTGCCCTGACCTTTACTGGGTTAATAGTGAAAGTATTAACCCACAGGCTGCTGTGACGCGCTCTACTGAATATAACTGTCAGGCGGAAACTGGAATAAAATAATAATGGGGATTAAGTTAGACCAGTAAAGACATTATGATAAATAAGATTAAATCGACCTTGCTTTCATAGTGCCGTAAATTGTTCAGTTGGTATAAATGTTCATACTGCAGTTGTGTGTACTGGGAAGATACAAGAGTGTTCGGCTTGGCTTGATACCTGATGACGGTCCAAGTCGATCTGAAACAGTTGTCTTCACAATAAGCGCGTTTTCAGTATGTGCCGTGGGTATAATTTCTGTCATAAGAATAAAGGTGTTTTTGTTTTCATGTTCTGCCCTGGTTATACCGACAGGAAAACGTAAGAATGAATTTTGCGGTTTATTGATATGGACATAAATCAGAGGTGTGGACAGGACGATATTAACCTTTCTGCAGCGGTTTTTTCTGGGTGTCCAGCACACTATTTGACACAGCTTAACCCCTTCAGCCCGAGGAGATCAGAAATATTTTATTCCCGCTACGACTCGGCGATGTTGATGAAAACATGATGTTGACCGTACTGCAGGTACAGCCTCACCAAAAAGTATCAGAACACCTGGACCCGATGAATGTGAAAATGAGCACAACTTAGCATGTCATCTTGTAAAGGTGGAAAACATTTATATATATATAAAATATTCACTGGCTCTTATAAGATGAAATTTTTCATCAAAGAGCTAGGTCATATCTTGTATACTAGGAATTTTCTGTAACTGTATTTCTATGGACCAAATAAAAAGATTATCTATCTATCTGTCTAAAAAGGTTGGCATGCCTGATTTTGGAATGACTCAATCTGAAGCCGTTGCGCTTGTGAATGGTGCACTAGTGTATGATTTAGTAACTATTACTGACAGAGGTACGCACGAGAAGAGTTGTTTTCAGGTTGTTCAATCATATATTTCAAAATGCATCGTGCTTACAGCATTCAGATACTTTATGGTGAAACTGTAATTGGAGAATTTGTTGCATAAGTTGAGTCTTGGTATTGTCTGCACGTGAGAAGGACGGAACTTATAATACAGTAGTAACACATGAAAGAACAAAGCCTTTCCTTTATGACACGCATCGCAGCCAATCTTTTTTCATGGGTTATATGTGATCAACTTACTCTTTGCTTTCTGTAACTGTACTGGGTTGCTGACTTTCATCCCCATTTGGAGAACTACACAGCACTCGTGTGTGGCGGGAATCAGCACACACAGCACTTCTAAACAGGGTAGTGTCAAAGACTTTTTGTTTCATCAAGTCCCACCTATTAAGCCGCTCTTTTATTCTTTAGGCTGCAGTTCTCTGTGTTCCCCTGTTCAGCTACAGTTTCAAAGGTCAGTGATCTCCTGAACTCTTTGCCTCCATCCCTAACCCATTATCGCGGGCACGTAGGCTATCACCCGTACAGTTGCATCCTGTTCTCATTTCTGTCATGTTGACAGCTAGTCACTTCAGGAACATTCTTCCTTAATCTGTCTTTCCTTCCGCTTATGATTCTCTCTCTCTCTCTCTTTCTCTCTCTCTCTCTTTAATGCAGTATGTCCAGGAATATTTAAATGAACGAATTTTGAAATGATCGTCACTTGTATTTATATTCTTGCATAGAACAACTTTTGCAGGCTTCCTACCAGTTGCTTGTTTCTTTCTTGAATAGAGAAATAGGGCTGGTTTCCTTAGCAAGTTTTGTCATCGTAACACGCTGCCGGTGAGAGTAATAAATTAAGATACGAGAAACTGATTTTGTGTAGCTACTTCAAATGCATGCCTACTAATTGGACCTAAGTAAGATTTTATTAAAGATCTGTTATGTATTTACATCCCTAGTACTGATGCGTCTGACCGTCATTGTTACTATGTGACGATGTGAAGCACCAAGGCGAAAGTGGGTAGTATTAAGATGCGGGGTGGCATGGGTGTGGGTGTGCTGTATACGTAAGGAGGGAGGGGTATGTATTGGGACAGAGGTGTGTTTCGGGATAGATGGGAGAACGGTCTGCGCTTCCCAACTGAGGAGGGGAAGAGTTATCGTCTGACTTTTTACAATATTCATTTAGTCTTATATTAGACATAATAATCCGGTACCTGTAACTCTTTGATACTTAAAAATAATAATTCAGCGTTGATCTTGTTTCATACCGTGGGCTCCGTGCTGTAACCAAGCATGGTGGCAGTGTGTGCTGGAAGTGTTTGGCAAGCTTTAATTGTGTTCCATACTTTCACAGGCTTAGGAGGTTAACTGTCACCTCTTCCATAGATATCATGGTGAAATATTACCTCAACAACTGTCTTCTTACAATCACACGATCTTCAGGAAAGTAACTTTAGTACAGTATGCAATCTAGATAGTTATCTGTTCATTTTAGACCACAAAAGGTGTATAGGAAAAGCAAAATATCCTTTTTTTTTTTTTTTTTTTTTTTTTTTTTTTTTTTGCGTATTTCAGGATGCCAGCAGTTGTGCCTCGGCAACCTGTTTACCGACTGGACGCGTTGATTACCGACGATCTCGCCGACTGGACACGTCAGTGTATCAGGCATTCAAAGCAATAGGAAACCTAACGATCCAGCCCAACTTAACTTAGCCTGACCTAGCTTAACCTAACTGGGGGCTTCACCTCCAGAGCCTTAACCCCCCCGTCTCCAACTGATTTTAATCACTTAAGATTGCCACAACCTAGAAAGTCCCCATATACCAGTCAGGCCAACTCCCAATCTCAGTCTAAACTTATTAAATCTAATATAATCTGCCCTCACCTAACCTGTCCCAACCCAGCCTATCCCATCTTATCGTATCCTTTCCTGTCCTATCCTATCCTAAGCTAACTTAACTGACATAATCGAAGTCTAACATGACGGTAAGGAATTTGAATTACTGGTACGCCAAAAGTAAGGTCGTCTGTCAGGAGAGTTTGGCAGCAAGTTTTGCTCTTGATGGTAGAGAACAAACCTTTACGTATATCATATGTAAATTTTTTAAAATGTCCAATACCTGTGGTAATCTGTGAACAATCTTGTGAAAGGCCCAGTCCAGTTGGATGTTTGGAAGTCCTGTGTCCTTGTGATAAAGTATTAACGATATTTATTGTGCCTACTACACGGCTATATACTCTTGCCTTTTTTATTAATAGTATAATATCGACACTGTCTGTAAATATAAAATAAAAAAAAATACAATCTTGACATTTGCGGAATTATATCGGTAAGGATTACGTGCTTAAGAGTCTGGAGCTGACGAGTTTGAGCTTGAGCATCATCAAGTGTATTTAGAACTGCCTTCAAAAATGTATACAGAAGGTACCAGGTAGGTATTTATAGTGTTCTTTTGAGGGGCTTTGCCCTGTACAGATAAAGTGCATTAGATTGGACTGTAGAGGAAATGTGCTCTCGAATTTTCAGTCTAGGGTGTCTGTACTGTGCTCATTATCAACTGGATTAGATATGATGATACTGAGACAGATAGGGATGGAGAATGGGAAAATGTAAGTGAAAAGAGGGAGAGATGGAAAGAAAAGGAAAGATAAAGGAAATGGCTGCATGAGCATGTGACAGAAGCTTAGACAGACATAAAGAGAGAGAGAGAGAGAGAGAGAGAGAGAGAGAGAGAGAGTAATAGCAGTGGAAGGTGTGGTCAAGTGGTTAAAAAAAGTGATCTGTTCTCTGATGGGATGCGAGGTTGATCCCAGGCTGGAGCAGGGAACTGTTTGATGATTTAGGTTTTGGCAGTATCAGACTAAACTGCTTTTGTTCGAGACTTACCGACTTATCACAAAAACATTTCCGCTGTCATCATCATCTCTCTCTCTCTCTGTCTCTCTGTCTCTCTCTCTCTCTCTCTATCTTTCTTTTTCTCTCTCTCTCTCTCTCTCTCTCTCTCTCTCTCTCGCGTGCGTGCGTGCGTGCGTGCGTGCGTGCGTGCGTGTGTGTGTGTGTGTGTGTGTGTGTGTGTGTGTGTGTGTGTGTGTGTGTGTGTGTGTGTGCGTGCTTCAGCTTTCCTTTCCACCCCCCCCTATCCTTACGCCATTCCTTCTCCCAGATTGCCATCTATTTCCCCCATCCTCTGCTCCTTCTTCCCATCCCCCATCCATCTCTCTCCGTTCTCTGACCTCTCCTTCTGTCCTCCTCCTTTCTTCTCTCGCTTTATCAGATCTCTTCCTTCCTTTTACCCTTTCCTCGCTTTTCATTTCCTCCGTTTGCGTTCACTCTTATTTTTTTCTTTCATATTTGCATCCATTTTCTTTCCATTTTCCCTGCTTTACGCTCCTTTCTTCTCTTTCCCTCTCTTTACTCATCTTTTTCCGTCCCTATCTACTCCTCTATTTCTGTCCTGCTATTCTTTCCTATCTCTTCAGTTTATTTGCATCTTGTTCATGCTTTGTTTCCCTCCTTATCCCTGTGTCTTTGGTTACCACATATACTACACCATCACGATCGCACCTCACCACACCACCACCACCAGCATCACCTCCACGTTTCACCACTACCACCTACCACTACCATTTTAATCACACTTCATCACCAGTACTAAGACATTTCACCACACCTCACCACCACACCACACAGACACCACATCTTACCGCTCCCACCACAGCACAAGCAAAACACACGCGGGTAACGAAGTGAATCAGTGTGTAAACAGAGACGCCTCGTGGAATATCTTTGGCCTGCATCACAATTATTGTCCTACACGGTGCATGTGGCTGGGTTGGGTTGGATGTGAAGGGCATGTCACCGGGTTTACAACACTTACCACCGTATTCTTGGCAACTTTTTAGAACCTCTTGCTTGGTGATTTGTTTAATTCAGTTTAGTATTCCTGTAGGCCTATGTCTAGTATTTGTATATGGACATACCGTATACTGCATAAATATCATATGGGAATATAATAGTGTACCAGATACTGAAATGAAATGGGTCATAATGGAAGAGGTGCTGGGTAGCCTCCATACCCAATAAAAATACGGGTGTGTATCCGTCCTACTGTGTTAACTAATTCACTCTACTGCATTTACTTTAACGTGACAAAGATCCCTGACACATTTATCCCAGTTGATACCCAAGTGTAATCAGACTGGAGGTTTGAGTGAGTAACCAAGGAGATTCATTCATACTTCATAACTAAGGCTCATCAAATGTTATGGCGTGGGAATGGCAGAATCCCATCAAGTGAAAAACACTATAGTCACTACGAGATATCTCCCGTAACCTAAATAAAGTCGTTTGGCGGTGCAAAGAATAAGGTACACGAATAAAAAAAATTATGGAAGTGAATGGGTTAATGGAAATGCTTTATAATGTATTGACTGCCAGAGGTTTTCATGAGGCAAACATAGTTGATTGGTGGTAAGTATACACCAGAAGACTTGGTGGCAGTGAAGAGGTTAATGAAGATTGTCTCTAACACAGTTACTGGTTGACGTCTGACTAAACGATATACTCATGTGACTGTAAGGACACTGATGTATTACAGACATCACGGTAGGAGGTGTTGAACATGACCCTGCGCGCGTGAGAGAGAGAGAGAGAGAGAGAGAGAGAGAGAGAGAGAGAGAGAGAGGGAGAGCGATTTAGATGTATACATATGAGTTGTAACAAAGAAAAACAAAAGCTTAAAAGTCAACTTTTGTTCGTGATATTTCTCCAGTAAAAACAGTTTTGGAATATTCTAAAGATGTAGTGTAGTGTGGTGTGGTAGTGGTTTTGTGTGGTGTGGTAGTGGTTTTGTGTGGTGTGGTGTGGTGTGGTAGTGGTTTTGTGTGGTGTGGTGTGGTGTGGTGTGGTGTGGTAGTGGTTTTTGTGTGATGTGGTGTGGTAGTGGCTTTGTGTGATGTGGTGTGGTGAGGTAGTGGTTTTGTATGGTGTGGTATGGTGTGGTGAGATAGTGGTTTTGTGTGATGCGGTGTGGTGAGGTGGTGGTTTTGTGTGGTGTGGAGTGATGTGGTAGTGGTTTTGTGTGATGTGGTGTGGTGAGGTAGTGGTTTTGTGTGGTGTGGAGTGATTTGATGTGGTGTGGTAGTGGTTTTGTGTGATGTGGTGTGGTGTGGTGTGGTGTGTGGTGTGGTGTGGTATGTGGTGTGGTGTGTGATGTGGTGTGGTGTGGTGTGGTGTGGTAGTGGTTTTGTGTGATGTGTTGTGGTGTGGTAGTGGTTTTGTGTGGTGTGGTGTGGTAGTGGTGTGGTGTGGTGTGGTAGTGGTTTTATGTGGTGTGGTGTGGTAGTGGTTTTATGTGGTGTGGTGTGGTAGTGGTTTTAGTGTGATGTGGTGTGGTGAGGCAGTGGTTTTGTGTGATGTGGTGTGGTGAGGCAGTGGTTTTGTGTGGTGTGGTGTGGTGTGGTAGTGGTTTTGTGTGATGTGGTGTGGTGTGGTAGTGGTTTTGTGTGGTGTGGTGTGGTAGTGGTTTTGTGTGGTGTGTGGTAGTGGTTTTGTGTGGTGTGGTGTTGTATGGTGTGGCTTTGTGCGGTGTGATGTGGTGTGGTGTGGTGTGGCTGTGCTGAAGTTACTAAAGTGTTTGGGAGTGAAACATCTCCCATCTGAAAATCATTAGCGACAGACAGACAGAGCCGCTCCCATAGTTACTTCAGCCTCTGCTTAGACGTCACCGTTGAGAAGAAGTAAAAGGTTGCCCAATATCCCTTGTGAATGATGCCACCAAACACCCTGGACACATTACATCAAACACCACACACTGTGGAATTATTAAAGGTGCTTGAATGGATCGCGTGTCTGGCTTGCATTCGTCCGCAGTCTGGATTCGATCCCCACCAGGGCGGGTATTTTAGTGGGTGTGTGTAGTGGCAGGGGAGAAACATTTACGAGGAATATTTATTGCAAATGTGAAACATTGTCATAATCATCATCATTAACGTTAACTTTATCATCACCATTATTTTCGAGATAATAATAATAATCATCATCATCCGGACCTCCTTTCCCACGCTAGGAATAATCTATCCATCCATCCATCATCCTACATTGCCCCATGAGGAGCGTAGGAGCCCGGGGCTAGGCAGTTGGTCCCGACATTTAAGATGAGAGTGACCAGCCTCACTCATCCCTGAGTGGCATTACATGAGCAATCAGCCCCAACCACCCCTTGGATATAAACCTTCACCAGCTCAGTCCGACTGGAGCGCAATTACTACCCACTATACCACCAGGCGCCAAAATTTGGTTATATGGTTACCACCCAGCGTAGTAAATGGTTTCCTGGTGCACAGGAAACCATTTGGCTTGTCATTCAGTGTAGAGTCACCCACAGGCTGAAGGAAGGGGAAAGAATGAAGGAAAGAAAGACAGAAGAGGGAGTGTAAAGTCACCCGTAGGCAGAAGGAAGAGGAAAGAATGAACGAAAGACAGAAGAGAATGGAAGGAAAGAAGGATGGAGAGGAAAGGGCAGACACCCGAGAGCAGCATTACATCGAGTGAGTGGATGGTGAGCGCCCCCACCTACCACAGTATTAACATTAATAATAATAATAATAATAATAATAATAATCCATCCATCCATTCCTCATCCAATCCTATGTTGCCCCATTAGGAGCGTAGGAGCCCGGGGCTAGGCAAGTTGGTCCTGACATTTAAGATGAGCGACCAGCCTCACTCATCCCTGAGTGGCTTTATGTGAGCAATAAACCCCAACCACCCCTTGGATATAAACCTACACTGGCTCAGTCCGATTGGAGCGCTTTAATTATCCACTAAACCACCAGGCGCCAAATAATAATAATAATAATAATAATAATATAATCATTATAATTTTAATGTAATAATTATATAATGATAATATTATAATAATAATATTATTATATATAATACAATAATAATAATAATAATAATAATGATAATAATGATAATAATAATAATAATAATAATATAATCGTCATCATCATCATCATCAATTACCCCGTTTTCTTGTGAGATGGGCAGTATCCAGAAACCTGTGAAATTAAAGGTGACATGTGTGAGAAGCTACAACATTGTCTGTTGAATTGGTGCCACACATCTGTTGACGTTTACGCAAACTATTTCGAATTAGTCTTCTCCATTCCACAGATTGTACAGTTGCAGACAAAACTTAGCTGTGTAGGCTAGTCGATCTCTTTTACTTCTCACTTTCCGCTGCTGGGTATTATTCCAAAACCGCAAGAGTTGTGCTGTTTCTCTGTCCATTTAATGATTTTCTTTGGTATGATGCCGTAAGGAAAAGTGTGACGGATATGTAAAGTAAACGCAGTGAAATAGTATATATATATATATGTATATATGTAGGATTAGTTGGTTTGATAGAGTGAGGAATGAGAGTAAAAGAGTGGTATGGAGGCGGGTGTAGTAAGGTGCAAAGAGTTGATCAAGGTGTGTGGAAGTGTTATAGACATAAGGATGACTGACGAGAGGTTTAAAAGATAATAACACACACACACACACACACACACACACACACACACACACACACACACACACACACACACACACACACACACACACACACACACACACACACACACACACACACACACACACACACACACACACACACACACACACACACACACACACACACAGAAATGATAGGACGGGGAAAGCCAAGAAAAAGGTGTAAAGAAGATTTTTAGTGATAGGGACCTAAGCATCCAGAATGGTAAATGACTAATGAATGGGGGATGCCTGGCTGTTGAAGCGGTCTGAGTACACAGCATTTATCAGCAGGCCATAATTATGATGTTTATGCTGGCTTTGATGTGGATGTTGGTGTGGACCTTTGCATGCCATAGCTGGAGGATGAATGTTAATGAATTAGGCTGCTTTATCCTGCTTTCGGGCACCACCTTGCGAAAGTGTATAACATAATAGCTAGAGCGTAGAAGTTTAGATACAAACACGTACCGGTATGCATACATACATTGGTATTTATATGAATGCATCATTTACCATAACACTGATGTATGTGTGACGATGGATCATTGTAGATGGACGTTTAAGTGTGTAGCTTAGTGAACACTATCAAAAGTAACAGTGGCGAAATGAAACGAAAAAAAAAAAAAAGCACAACACGGAAATAACAATGATAACGCTGCTTAAGCAGTAACAAAGACGATATAAAAAACAAACAAGCAAACACAAACAACAAAAACAAATTACCGGTACCTGTCTATACCTACCTGTCCATCTCTATATATCTGTCTAAATGTCTGTCTGCTAGTACGTATATATCTATGTATGTATATATCTGTCTATTTATCTGTGTGTCTGTCTGTCGTCCAATCCTTCTGCACCCCATCAGGAGAATAGGGGCCCCTGGGCCAGGCTACTCACTATGACATTTAAGGCAAGAGTGACCAGTTTCCTCACTCCTGAGTGGCATTATGTAAGCAGTTAGCCCACACCATCCCTCGAATGTTAACCCTTACCGATCCCATGCGGATGAGACACCATAACCCATTAGAAAACCAAGCGTCATTTAATGATATGGTTACCATGTAACGTAGTTAATGGTGTCCTGGGTTGCAATGTGTACAGTCATCTTTTAGTGAAAACAAATACACTAGATGAAACAAACACAGGCCCACGGGCAAAAGCAAACACGAAAGCAAAAATAAACAAACGGCTACACAAGCAAAAGCAAACACCAGAACAGGCAGAGAAACGTGGGTAGCGGCAGACAAACAAAGGAAAGGAGAAAAAGCCTGGGTGATGTTTATGAGGGGCGGGGTTAATGGAAAATAAGTAGAGGAGGCAAAATAGTGTTTGGGTTATGGGGGGTAGTGGGAGGGAATGAAGGGAGGAGGAGGGAGAGGTGGAAGGATGGGAGAAGGGAGGGAGGAATTGAGGGAGAAAAGAGAGAGCTGAGAGAGAGGGAGAGGTGGACAGAAGGGTAGAAGAGGAGGAAGGAACAGATAAAGGAAGGATATAGGGAGAGAAAGGGATTGAGAAGGAGAGAAATAAGGGAGAGAGGTGGAAGGGAAATTAAAGGAGGAAAGATGGGTGAAAGGAGAGCATAGGAGGACCCGAGGGATTTGGGTGACAAAGAAATGGTAAGGATTGAAGGGGAAGCCAGAGAATGGGACAGCGTAAGAGGAGAAAAATGAGGATTGTGAAGGGAAGTGGAAGGGGAGGGAGAGGAAGAAGAGAGAACGGGAGGAGAAAGCGGGGAGAGAGGGAGGGAAGAGGCAGGAAAGGTGGGAGGGAGGGAGTGGAGTAAGAATGTAAGAGGAGGAATGAGGGTTGAATGGGGTAGAAAGGGAAGGAGAAGAGGAAAGATGGGCTAGAAGGGAAAAATAGGAAGATGAAGTTGAGAAAGGATAAAAAGAACACTAAAGGCAGGGGAAGGTGGAGAAAGAAGAGAAAGAAAAGATGAATGATATAGGAAATGATAAATAAAAGGGTGAAGGGAAGGTTAATTTAAGGAAAGAAAAAATTATTATAGTTAACAGGAAAATCTCTGTCTATCTATCTATATACCTAGGCTGCTTCCCCCAAGGAACGGGAGGTAGCCGAGACATGACGACACACTCCCCATTTACTCATCCATTCAAACACGTTCATTCGCATCTTAGTCCCAAAGGGGAGAACGGACAGATCCTCACCGCACCACACCGCACAAGGGTCAACTGCGCAATGCAATCAGTGACATCCGCGGCAAGGCCCGACAGCAGAGCTGGTTTACCCCTGCCACATCATAACAGACTCATCCCCTTACCCGCACCTGACCGGAAATAGCTGATCAGACCAAATGCGGGAGAATATCCCCTCAGGGCTGCGTCATCACTCATTCATTCACATTTTCTCTCCATTTATTTCTGTCACGCACAGGAAAATGTTAAGGAAAAAATGAAAGGATAGGAAAGGAATATGAAGACAGGGAAATGTGAAGAGATGATGAAACATTAGTACTGAAGGAGTCGTATTATTTCATGGGGGCGGGATGGTTTGTAGGAGAGGAGGAGCGAGGGGAAAAATGAGGAAGGAGGAAAGGGGGAAGAAGAGAGAGGCAGGAAATAAGCAAGGGAAATGATGGGAGGAGAGGAGAGGAGAAAGAACCGAGCGAGGGAGAGGAAGAGGACAGGGAAAGACGGGAGAGGGAACAAGAAAAATTGGATGGGGTTGAAGGAGAGAGAGAGAGAGAGAGAGAGAATGGAAGAAGGAGGGAATAAATGGGGGAAGAACGAACAGATGAAAGAGAGGGTGAAGTGATGAAGGAGAGGGGAGAAGAGGGGAAGGAAGGATATTGGGGAAGGAAAGAGGGAAATATTACAGAGGAGACTGAGAAGAGCGGTGGTGAGGAGAGGAGGGGAAAAGGAGAAATAAGAACAATAACGGGGAAGAAGAAAGATAAAATATACATGGGAAGGAAGTGTGAGCCGAATGAAGGGAGAAGAGAAAGGAAGAAAATTAAAAAGATTGGGAATAAGGGACAGTTAAGAAGTAAAGGAAGTATGAGACGACGAAAGAGGAAGTGAAGGAAAGGTAAATATGAGAAGCAAAAATTTCGAAAGTACTGAAGTGTGAGAAGATATAAAGGGGAAGAGAAAGAGAAAAAAATGGTAAGGAAAAAATAAAAAAGGGATGGAAGGATTAGAGGAAAGAAAGGGGAGAAGAAGGAACAGAGGAAAAAAGAAAATGAGAAGCAAAAATGAGTGGACCAATAGAAGATTGGAGGGGTTTACGAGGACGGAAAAAATGGAGGGACTGAAAGGAAGGGAAGTAAAGTAAAGAAGGGTAGGGGTGAGAATGAAGGAGAGAAAGATATTAGGAAACTAACGAAGGGCTTGATGGGAAAATGATAAAGGGAGAAAATGTGAATGACTCTGCAGAGGAATAACCCAATACCGGTACATCCCAGACATACAGCAAAGTACAAGAAATATTCTTACACAGCACATACGACAAGAGCAGTTGACTACAGAGCATTAGAGACATCTTCCTCTGGCTGAATTTGTCTCCAGCCCCACCCCAACCCATTAGTAGAGAGCACACACAGAGACCAGGAGCAATTAGTGTCTTAAAGGGGGATAACCAGGGGATAATTCACTTAACATCTCAGACCATCCTAGTGAACATGCCAGGAACCATAATACTGGGAAAGAAAGGTCTGAGAGAGCAGAGCAGGGGATAGTCCATAGAGCATGTGATAGTCCGTTGAGCAGGGTATACTTCAGAGTAGAGGAAATGGCCACATTGCACCTCAGACCATTGTTGTGAACTTGTTGAGCATCAGATCTCTACAGAAGATGCATGTGACGTGATAGGTCCATTTCGTTCCAATAGCTCCTTTCCACCCACCCCATACATTGTCCGGTCCCTCACATCGACCTTTTTTTGTTAATCTTGAACTGAAACATTTCTACTGCCAATGCTTCCGTGTCTTACCAACCACTGCCATATCAGGACATCCTGCTCATTCCCCACTACGTATTCCACACATCTGATTTAAGTTTGATGGCTAGCCAACACCGCTTTTCAGAGAGTTTAATAGTGCTTCTCCGCACCATGCCCTACCGTCCCTCACCATCTCAGCCCGTCCTGCTCACTCCTATCCTCCTACTTCTGCCCTGATACGAGTATTACGAAAATATTTACCAGGCATGCTGCAGCACCCATCTTGTGTAGGTATACTTCCCTGTTGTACCCCTCCACCCACCAACATCTCATCCTGTCCTGCACAGTCCTCTTCATCCACCCCTTCCTTTCATTGCACCTGTCCCCCCCTCCCCCCGCCAACAAGAGACTTGGGGAAAAAAAAAAGGACATTTTACTACTGTTAACGCCATATGTTATACAACACTTGTCTTCACAAGGTGTATTCGTCTCGCCTGCCCCACCACCCACCACCATCCTGCCCATTCCCCTGTCGGGCACACCCATTTCTGCTGTGACGTGGAAAACAGTGATGATGGTGACGCATCTTCAAGGCAAGCGCTCCCCTCATGCTGGGCTAGGGGGTTGCCTCTGTTCAACTCCTTGCATTATATTTTTGTATTTCTGTATTCAGATGATTTTATTCAGCTATCAAGAGAATTTTCATCCTGGTAAGAGTAATATTATACCCTTATAATACAAGGCTTGAATAAAATAATTGAACAAAATCGTCAAGCCATTGCCTGGTGTGATTGAGTAAAAAAAGACATCATGATAGTAAAGGTGTTAATGGACATTTGGTATGTAGCATTTTGTGACATGGCCGTCCTGGTGTCCATCAGTGGCCCTTGGATGGCATCGAACACTTCACCCTCGGTTGATGACCTGCCCTCATACCCATCAGACTACGGCGGCTACAGTATCGTGTCCATCAGCCCGAAGACGTAATTTTTATTTCGTACTTGCTAACATCACATTGGTGTATTAAGTGTGGGATAGAATTTATCGAAATGGAGAGGCTACTTACAACCGTCACTAATAACTTCACTACAGGGGGTCTGCCATGAAATTATTAAAATCGTGTGGTAGAGGCAAGGATAAACTTAAAAACAGTCTTGAGCAAAAGTTCACCAACATTCTTCTGCCTGGTGTGGCAGTGGAAGATGTTACTTAACTGTTTTTATGTGTAGCGGTATGAAGCACACAGACTACGAGAAGGAAGGACACAATCTGTCGTTTGGGTAACGACGAGAACTGAGGGAGGAGACACTGTTGTCATAGGACTGTCGGCGAATTTATACTCCTGGCGTTTCGTACTCGAAATGTAGAAGTTAAACAAGAGCTTCCAGCCGGGCCACAACAATCATCACAATGGGGTATAGTTGCCGCGTCCTGCCCTAAAACCCAGCACCACCCAAGCCCATCCTGCTTGTTTCTTTTCGCCCACCACAACCAGCCCTAAACCACCTGAAATGACCCATTGTTCACACTGGAAAAGAATGTGCCATTTTGGCTTGTTATTCTGATAACTATGCCAGCCGACGGTTATGCGGGCACGACGCAGGTGAGCGGGTAACAATGTGTTCTTATATTTGTTCTGTAAAAATAAAGGAACCAAAGGCCAGGAGCCCTCAAGATTGTTTCCTCCAAGGAAAAAAAAAAAAACAGCCAAATTCAAGATCCGTTCATTTCATTTCGAGATGCCTGGACACACAGCGTTTGAAAGACCGAGATCATACCTGTAGGCAGTAGGAAATACAGGCAGAGGGAGACAGTTCCAGAGTTGACCTGTTGCATACATGAAGGGCTGGGAGTAACTGTTAACTCTTGCATTAGAGAGTTGGACAGAAAAGGGATGAGAGTTTGTTGCTAGACGGGTGCTACGCGCCCGTCGTAGAGGTGGAGGGATGCAGGCAGACAGTTCAGAGGAGCAGTGACCATTGAAGTAGCGATAGAAAAGAGATAAAGAGGCAAGCAAATCCACATTACATTCAGTTTTGCAAATATAAACAAGTACACCGCGTACACGGGTACAGTACTAAAAACACTGGCCAAGGTAAATGATAAAAAAAAAAAATAGTTTACCATATACAAATACATACCAATACGGTTAAGTAAATGTTAAAAAATGCGTTAACAATATCGTTTGTATAAGCTTTGGGGGCGCAATCTCTCTCTCTCTCTCTCTCTCTCTCTCTCTCTCTCTCACACACACACACACACACACACACACACACACACACACACACACACACACACACACACACACACACACACACACACACACACACACACACACACACACACACACACACACACACACACACACACACACACACACACACACACACACACACACACACACACACACACACACACACATTACATATCCTAACCAGAGCTGAATGAACGACTATAATGTTATGCTAATTGTCTCATTCAGATTAACGCTCAGCTCAAATTAATTCAATGTGTTTTTATTTTCGCCCCAAAGCTGTTTATAGCAATGTGTGCGTGCGCTGTGTAAGTGTGCATTGTAGCGTGAGTAATTTTGCCTGCATAAGTGTGTGTGTGTGTGTGTGTGTGTGTGTGTGTGTGTGTGTGTGTGTGTGTGTGTGTGTGTGTGTGTGTGTGTGTGTACTAAGCAGGCACACTCAGGCAGGTACACTCATGCCGTTACATAAATCCTTCCCCTGGTACTGTACGTACTTCACTTAATATGATAGGCAACAGGCAGGCAGGAAGACAGGCTGGCGTGGAAGGAGGGAGGGAAGGGGACAAGAAAGCAGGGAAGACGGCAGCGAAGGATGGAGCACGTAGGCAAGGAGGCAGGCAGAGGGCAGACAGGGAGGGAGGGAGGAAGGCAAGCAGGCACGAAGGCAAGGAGGCAGGACAACGAGACAAGCAGGTAGGCAGGGAAGCGAGAAGGAAACTAAAGGATCAGGGAGAAATGAAAGGATGTTGGCAGGTTAGCAGGAAGGCAGAGTGAGAGAGAGAGAGAGAGAGAGAGAGAGAGAGAGAGAGAGAGAGAGAGAGAGAGAGAGAGAGAGAGAGAGACAGGCAAGCAAGAAGGCAGCGAGGCAAGAAGTGAGGCAGGCAGACAAGCAGGAAGACAGGGAGGCAAGAAGGTAGATAGGCAAGTAGGGAGGCAGGCTGGCAGGCAAGGAGGAAGGTGGGGAAGTAGACAGGCAAGCAGGAAGGCTGGGAAGAACGCGTGGAGGCAGACAGGTAAGAAGGAAGGCAAGGAGTCAGGCAACCAGATAAACAGGCACTCAAGCAGGAGGACAGGGAGGCAGGCGAATAGTAAGGCAGGCAGTCGATCAGGAAGGCAGGGAAGCAGGCATGAAGGCAGGCAGGCGAGGTGGAAACCAGAGTGGCAAGCAGGAAGGCAAGGAAGGAGGCAGGAAGATAGGAAGGGAAGCTGACAGGCAGGAAGGAAGCAAGGAGAAGCCTGAGTGTACGGAAAAGCGGATGAGGCAGGAGGGAAACAGGATGAAGAAGAGGCACGATAGGGGAGGTAGGATGGACGAGGCATGTGGGAGAGGCGGGGAGATAGGATAGGCCGGGCAGGATGTGGGAGTCAGGGAGGAAGGATGCGGGAGACAGAATGGGGAAGACAGGATGGGAGAGGCATGTCTGTGGGATGCAGGATGGGAAAGGTAGGATGGAGGAGGCAGGAAGAACTGAGGAAGGAAATGATACGAGAGGCAGGAAGAGAGCGAGGGAGACATTAGGTGGGTAGGAAAGTAGGTGGGTGAGTAGGTGGGAGGTAAATAGTTGGAGTGAAGTGGGTGGGCAGAGAGAGGTGGCGTCGGTGGTCAGCAAGGTGGATGTGATGGTGGGTATATGGATTAGTGGATGGCTGAATAAGTGGATAAACAGAGGATGAGGAAAGTAGACAGGGAGGAAGATAGTTATAGTCAGTGGGTGGAAAGATAGGTGGGTAGAGAGGTAAGGTATGGGTGGTATGTGGTTAGGATGGTAAGTGAACAGGCACAGAGGAAGGTAGCAGGTTGGAAGATAGGTAGATGAAGGTTTAACGAGAGAGAGGGAGAGAGAGAGAGAGGTGGGGAGAGAGAGAGCGCTTCAAATACAAACTAAATAGTAATTCAAGAGAGAGATTGAAATACCATTACGTTTCTATTTGTAGTTCTCTCTCTCTCTGTCTCTCTCTCTGTCTGTCTGTCTCTCTCTCTCTCTCTCTCTCTCCGTCCTTGCATCATACACCTCTCTCTCTCTCTCTCTCTCTCTCTCTCTCTCTCTCTCTCTCTCTCTCTCTCTCTCTCTCTCTCTCTCTCTCTCTCCGTCCTTGCATCATACACCTCTCTCTCTCTCTCCGTCCTTGCATCATACACCTCTCTCTCTCTCTCTCTCTCTCTCTCTCTCTCTCTCTCTCTCCGTCCTTGCATCATACACCTTCATTTCTGTCTACAATTGGTCTCACGCTATTTCATTCAAAGCCTTTTTATTTTCATATTTGCGTCTTCCCTACCATCACGCTTGCTGCCATATTGCACATTATTTGTTCACCATTTCTGTCCTCTTTCTTCTTCTATTCAGTTTAATCTTTTTTTGTATTCAGTTCTCTAACTCTTATCTCTCATTATATCATCCCCTCGTCCCCACCTTTTCCTCCATTCTATCATTCTGATTTTCTCACCCCTCATTCTTAATTCGCCTTTTCTTTCTTTCCCTTTCCCACTAGTATTTGATTTCCTTCTCCCCGCTTTCCTCCTCTTTTTTTTCTCACACCATTTCCCCTCTCATCTACCATTTATCTTTCCCTGTTTCTTCCTCCCCCCTCCCCGTCTTCGATTTCCCACCTTCCTGTTCCCTGTTTTTCCTCTCCCACTCTCTCCTATTTCCTACCTTCCGCTCCCCTCCTCGCTCCTGTCTGTTTCCTCTCCCCTTCCTCCCGTTTTCTTCTCTCTTTCTTGTTTGTGTATTTCCTCTTCTTTCCTCTGCTTCTTCTTTCCACTCTTCTACACCACTTTTCCCCCTCCCCTCGCCTTCTCTTCCTCCCCCCCCCCCTCGTTTCTCTCCTTTTCCCCCACTACCTTTCTTCCTCCCTCTGTTTGTTGTCCTTTCTTTCGTCTCCCCAATTTCGTCACTTTTCTTCCCTTCATGCTTGTCCCAGTTTCCTATCACTTCTGTTCCTCGTCCCTCCCTCCTACACGTCCCTTTCTCTCCTGCCCCACTTCCTACTCCCCTCCTTCCTCTCTTCTGTTATTCTCCTTCTTCTTTCTTCCTTTTTTTCTCTTTCTTCCTCCATTCTTCTGTCCTCTTTTTCTCTGTCCCTCCACGAAACACCCCTATCACCTATTCCCCTCTCCTTTCCCTTCATCCTGTACCCCCATCTCCCCTCCCTCAACTTCTCTTCTTCCCACCTCCTTCCCCCAGACCAATCCCCAACTGATCTCTTTCGCAAACAACTCCCGCCCTCCTGCATTTTCCCAAGCCCCAGCTAACCAGGAGAGGCCAAAATACCCAAGATTTTAAAGAGTTTCAAGTACAAGTAAATTAGAGTGAGTTTTGTAAGTCAGGGGTAAAGAGTAGCAAGTTAGGTAGAAATAGAGAGTAGATGAGGCCACTGATAAGTTTGTATGTAGAAATATCATGTGGTTAAGTTGCGTTTATACATAACGCTTTCGCTGCCAATGACGCACTTGATATATTTTTCAGGCTAAATCCACACTACTTAATTTAGGCAAGGAAATTTTGTGAAAGTGTGATCTGCAGGAGCGGAATGCGTGGCCGTGTGAGGTGTGGCAGTGTGAAGTGTGGTCGTGTGAGGTGTGGCCGTGTGAGGTGTGGCAGTGTGAAGTGTGGTAGTGTGAGGTGTGGGAGTGTGAAGTGTGGTAGTGTGAGATGTGGCCGTGTGAAGTGTGGAAGTGTCTTCTGCACAGTGATGTTTTTATTGTTGTTGGTGTATATCTCTTAACTCCTTGTTGTTTGCCCTGTGAAAAGCGTTTGTTATTAACCTTTTCATTACGATGACGTCTTGTATATTTTATTCTTTGCTCTCTCCAGATGCCATCGTACTAATGGAGTTGCAGTTATAGAAGAAGTGCAAATGTCCTTGATTATGTCCGACCCAAAATGTCTGTCCACTTCCAGATCTAATCTCACACTTCCCACTTGGTATTGTTTCATGTGTTGATTATCAGATAGCATTGAGAGAAGTAATCTAGCCCATCTGACCGAGCGAGTTATTATTATTATTATTATTTTCACGCTGATTATTGGAAGACAAATAATTTAAGCTGAGGAGAGACCCCTCGATCATTAATATATATTTACTTATTGATGTAGTTCACTTTCCTCTTCATTCTTTTCTTTTGATCAGGAATGCCTGTAGAAAAATTAGGTTGGCTGCTATGACTGGTGAAAATGTATATTGGTTGAAATGGAGAAAAAAAAAAATCGCGAAAAACTATGTTTTTAAAGTCTGCCACCTAACATCCTTCCTTTAATTATCCCATTTCATAAGTTGTTCAGGACAAAACCCACAAAAACCCAAACTACGTAAGTTTCCAAACTCTTGGTGTGTCTGGGTTCCTTCAGACCTGTAAAATGTTCCTGATCCTGCCACCCTGGCCTCTCCAGTGCTTCACTGCCTGGTGTTATACTTATCACGAGGTGTTGGCTGACGCAGTACGTGACCGAAACACCGTTTAGTTAGAGATATTTTGAAACTACCACGTAGTGACCCGTGAAGTAGGCTAAAGATAAGTACAGTAATAAAAATGAAATGGTATTTTGCGCCGTGACAGTAGAATAAGATTAGAACTTTTATATATCTATGGAATAGGTAAATTATGTATACGGAAATTATGAATCATTGCAGTGAACTGCAGTGGAATAAGGCAGGATATAGTGATGTGTACTTGAAGGACTTTCTTTCCTTGAATATAATTATAGGTTGGCATTTGAAAAAGGCTAAAGAAAAATATTACCCTAGTATATCAAGTAAAAATGCCTCTCGAGTACATAAAATAATGGGGCAAGGAGACATTTTGAAAGTGCCAAAAAAAGTTAATAAAGAAGAAGAGTGAACAGTGTATCAGAGTTTAATGAAGTGTTCAGTAGAGATTATCGTGAGTATTGTATACTGATATGTGCACGTACCGGACATCAATTAACCACTTCAATATGAGGGATCCCTCCTGTAGTATATTAAGTCTTCTGGTTCATCACATACGGCGGCAATAGCGTAGCCTACACATTTTTGCTTTAACTCGACCCAAGATCGCCATCTGTCCGTATTGAATGCTGAGTTGTAACAGTATATCATTAGATCTCTCTCTCTATCTGTAGCCCGACGCCCTGATCCCGCAAAGGGTGGCCGCAGACAAAACGCCTCAAAGTCTCTCTGTCACCCACCATTTGACTGCCCTCCCCCCAACTCACTCCCCCCTCCTTCATATACTCTCAACTCCATCCCTCCACCTCATCCTCGGTCTTCCCCTCCCTCTCCCTCCCTCCACTTCACCCACATACACCCTCTTAGTCAGTCTTTTATTCTCCATTCTCTGCACATGTCCAAACCACCTCAGTGTATTTCTCCTACTTTTCTCAACCACATCCACATCCACCCCACAACGTTCCTTCACTTCTTCATTCGTCAACCTGTCCCTCCATGTCACTCCACATGCTCCTATCAAGTAACTCATTTCCACTGCTCTCGGTCTTGACTTGTTCCCCTCTAGCAAGGTTCATGCCTCGCTTCCATATGTCAGAGTAGGGATCACAATACTGTCATGCAGTGACTTCTTAATTTCCATATTCACCTCCCTATTTCTCATCGCTGCTTTCAGTGAACCAACAGCCTTCCTTCCCTGCTGTACCCTTTCAAGCACTTCGTCTCCAAAAGTTCCATCCTTACTCATCACACTACCCAAGTACTTGAATGCACTCACATTTTCCATATCCTCACCATCCAACCTCTGCACTGTGCGTTCTGTGACTTCATTCCTTTCAAATACCATAACTTTACTCTTGTTTACATTCATTTTCAGATTCCTCTTCCTACACACGTCCCAGATTCATTCACCAAACCTTGCAACTCCCATTCATCTTCACTCAACAATACTGTATCATTAGATAATGATACTAAAAACCGTGGAAAGGACGTACACCAGCAGTATTGTGCTTTCCTGTCACTGATCTACATGAAATAATCTACAATAGGAAGAAACTCTGAACCAAGTTAAGGTATAAAGAGTATAAACAGGATGGAGTCAGCGGGCCGTAATACTAAAACTGTGTGTGTGAAAAGAGGGTAAACCCAAAATATTTGACGGACTTTTCCATAGCGCCTGAGGTTATCAGCTTTCATTAGCCTGCATACCACATTACAGAAACCAGTCAGCAACCTTTTGTAGAAGCCAATGCATTTCATCAAAGTCAGGTGCTGGAGAAATTATAATAAAGTACTGGGGGCTTTCTCTACTCCTCTCTCCGTCTCTGCTTTAATAATAAGATCTTTTCGTTCATCGTATCTCCTCTGACTTGACTCCCTTCAGCCTTTTTCTCTTCCCCTCAGTGTTGCATCTCTCTCTCTCTTGCCCTGTTAATACTTTTGACCACAAATTTCTTTAAGTTTTTGCATACATTTCCCCTCCATCACGACGGGCACGCAGCACCAGTTCATCTACACACTCCACCTGTTGTGTCCCTCTCACTGATACGGGATTTAACCGGTAGTCTCAGTCTGTCATGTATTCAGCTCATTAAGTCTGGAACTGTCTTCCTCAGTATGTCGTTCCCACAGCGTAAGATGTGCAGTCTTAAATGGAATATGTCCTGATATCTTGAAGTGATTGGTTATCGAATTCCCTTCACTTTGAAGAGGACAAAATTAACAGATTATCAGTCTGGTGATTTTATATCCCCCCCCCCCACCCCCCCAAAAAAAAAAAAAAAAAAAAATGCATGGTATGGGTAGGGTAGTGGTGGTGGTTGTGATGGAGTCTCTGTACCTGAATAAACTAGTGTGGTGGCAGCAATAATAAAATAACCCCTTCACTACCAGCAGGTGTGCTGAATATGGACAAATTAATCTGATGGCAGTAGTTCCAAAAATAGACAACACTGGCGTTTAGTGATTATTGTACGACCCAGGGGTATTTTACTGATGGGTGGTAGAGATTATTTTATTCCTGTCACTACGGAAGGTCTCCCATAACCTGAACAAAATTATGTGGCAGTAACAAGAAAACAAAGTCACAGCAGTGGCTGGGTGGCTGGCGATGGTTTGTAACACCGTCATCACGAGTGTCTCAGAAGCTGAATAAAACCATCTGGCGGTAACTAGAATAAAAAAAAATATATATTTGTGCTGATTTCATTGATATTTTTAATACTGACTGAAGTTTTTATGATTGGATCACATGCTTGCTGTTTGCGTTGTGCGTTAGGCTATGATGTGTAATTAAGTTGCGTGTATGTCTGGAACTTAATTGTTTGAACACACACACACACACACACACACACACACACACACACACACACACACACACACACACACACACACACACACACACACACACACACACACACACACACACACACACACACACACACACACACACACACACACACACACACACACACACACACACACACACACACACACACTTATGAGTCAACCACACATCCTGACCAGGTCAGGGATGGATTACGAGTAAAAGTTATATTTTATTACCGGAAGCTTGATTGGTTGGGGGTATTTATGTCCACTGTGTTATAGGGTTTTGTATTCGTTTTATCCATGTTTTTCTTCGTGTGTGTGTGTGTGTGTGTGTGTGTGTGTGTGTGTGTGTGTGTGTGTGTGTTTAAATAGAATAGGGTGTTTTAGTGTGCTTCAAAAGTGAGAGCATAGAGCTTTGAGTGTTTTAGTTTTTTTTTCTCGTGGCTAAAAATGGATCACAGGTTTTGGTTTTTTTCTGTTGCATTTATCATGTTCTGGTGTGTTTGACTAGTGTTTTTGTAGTCGTAATGCTTTTCCTGGAGTTTTTTAGTAGAAACTAAATTTTTGTTTTGGTGTGCTTTTCTTGCATAACCGTATCAAGTGTCAGTGTATTTTTGTGTGTGTGTGTGTGTGTGTGTGTGTATTTCAGTGTTGCAGTTTTTTCAGTTGTTTTACCGTATATATCAGGTGTATTATAGTGCCAGGTAGTTCAGTTTCATTTGTATGCGTTGTACGTCGGTGCTTAACGTGTTTTCTACTGTTTTCTTGTGTTCTATGTCTTTCATGGCACTGTATTTTCTCCCCTGGTGTTTCTTCATTTTCCTGGCGTCTTGCCGTGTTTTCTTCTGGGTGCATTGGATTTTTCTGTTTTACTGGTATTTAGAGTTGTTGAGAGAGAGAGAGAGAGAGAGAGAGAGAGAGAGAGACCCAATGCCATCTCTTTCAATCTTTCAGTTCACTTCGGTTACATACTGGTATAGTACTCTGTCAGTTATTTATACTTTCCCTTCCCCCCTGACACACACACACACACACACACACACACACACACACACACACACACACACACACACACACACACACACACACACACACACACACACACACACACACACACTAATGAGTCAGACACACACCCGGGCCGGCTCAAAAGTTAAATTTTTAACATCGGACACGTGATTGGCTGGGGGTGTTTATGTTCACTATGTTGTTTGGTTTGCCGCAGTTTTCCTCGATTTTCTTGTGTTTTTGTTACAAGGAATTATTTTGTTGTGTTTCTTTGTTGCATTTATGTATGCTGCTTTGGATGTTTTATATTATTTTTGGGGTTACTAGGCGTGAATGTCACTTTTGCCTCTGGTTTTGTATCGTGTTTTGGCGTACTTGAATAGTGGTTTTGTGTGCGTAAGGGTTTTCTTGGCGTTTAATGTTCAAAGAGTGTTTTTCGGTTTTGTTGTGCTTTTTTTACACTTTCATATTCCTGGTGTCATTGCAGGTTTGTTTGCTTGTTTTTGCTGTCCTGGTGGTATTTATGGTGCAGGTGTATTTCACTTGTTATACTCTATATCTGTCGTATTCGTGTGCCTGATGTGTCACTTGCTTTTGTATTATTATTCGGTGAGCAGCGTATTTTTCTGATGTGATTGACGTCTCTCATGTTACTGCAGGTTTTTGCTGGGGTTTTAACCATTTTTCTGGCGTCTCAGCGTGCCTTTGTGGGGCTGTACCGGGTTTCTGTGTTTTAATTGGTATTAAAAATTGTTATTGAGAGAGAGAGAGAGAGAGAGAGAGAGAGAGAGAGAGAGAGAGAGAGAGAGAGAGACCCTATGCCATCACTAACAAGTTCACTGTCGCGTTGGCTGCATACCCGTACTGTGTCATGTCTGTCAGGCAGTCATTTATGTTGTCCCCAGCCTCTCCCCTCCCCCTTTGTCTCTACACACACACACACACACACACACACACACACACACACACACACACACACAGCTTCAACTCACATTCTCTCCTCACTCGGTTATCCATTAT
Source organism: Coenobita brevimanus (assembly GCF_032717465.1). Taxonomy (NCBI): domain Eukaryota; kingdom Metazoa; phylum Arthropoda; class Malacostraca; order Decapoda; family Coenobitidae; genus Coenobita; species Coenobita brevimanus. The sequence goes on from NC_137011.1 coordinate 31,374,413, forward strand.
CTCCCATAAAGCTGTGTTCCTTTTCCCCTCACTCTCGTTCAGCGCCCCTTTACTCTCCTTTGTCTTACTTGTCATTTTCATTCGTCTTTTTTCCGCATCATTTTCACTCCCCTGGGCTTCCTTTGTTTAATACAGTTAGTTATTTATACTGCATATATGAAAGCAGGGAGCATACACATAGCCGAGACGTTGCTGGAAAATATTTACAAACATTTGGTCCAGTCTCAAAATGTAAAGACAGAAGTTTGCAAAGATGATTTTTTTGATCGTGTGTACTCACAAACAATTTCTAACACCCACAGGCATAAACTAACCCACACAGGCATATACAAACACACTCTCATGCACACACATCTACTCACAAGCATTCACCACCCCACAAACGCATCCACATACACACCATCAAGCACCTACTCATACCTACAAATCTCAATACCCACATTTACATACGCAAGTCTTACATACAGTATACACAATTTTACATGCCACTGCGATAATCCACAAGCATGCAGGCTCACAAAAGCACTTAAAAACACACTCTTATAAACTCAAACTCGCTAACATTGACTAAACACACACACACACACACACACACACACACACACACACACACACACACACACACACACACACACACACACACACACACACCACACACTCTTATAAACTCAAACTCGCTAACATTGACTAAACACACACACACACACACACACACACACACACACACACACACACACACACACACACACACACACACACACACACACACACACACACACACACACACACACATTTCTGTAAATACATGCAAGCGTAGGCAGGCAGACAGACCTCAAAATTTCTAGCTGTCCTTAGAAGCTGTTTGTGGCCCAGATGGAAAAATGGACGTTGTGTTGACATTTGCGTAATTAAACGGATGTATTTTTATTTCCTTATGATGGCTGAGAGAGAGAGAGAGAGAGAGAGAGAGAGAGAGAGAGAGAGAGAGATGGTTGTGTTACTTCTCTTCCGTATATCTTACTGTGCTTCATCCAGTCATATTCATTCCTTTCTTTATTCCAATTTTGTTTGTTACGCTTAGTATTGTAACCAGTTTTATTTCACTTGCTACACTGGTTTTCATGAATCCACCCCACCCCCCACATTGTCCAGTCTGTTTCTCTCATACATGATATAACAGACGACCTGTGTGTATATTTTGAGCGTTCATACTTGCGTGTCTTTTATATATCTTTTACCTTTTTACCATTAATATTTAAATATATTAAGCTTTTTTTCCCGTTGACTTTTCTTCTAGGTTTCCCTACTCAGTTCAGTGTGATAACTTTTGTGTTACTGTTTCCGACACTACATCATATTCAACTTTATAATTCTCCCTCATATTCGGCATGATGAAGTCTGTTTATAACCCAGTCACTTAGGTAAATATATCCTGGACCGAATAATTACCTTAGCATCTCTGCATACACCTCATCAACCCCAGCTGCTTTCCCATTTTTCAGCCGTTTCACAGTGCTCTTCACCTGTGCGAGTGTCACGTCTCCTGGCACTGCATTCCTTCTCTGCACACCCCCAAAACCAGTCATGTTTACAGCCGCTCTGCTCTCTCTATTCCCTTTCATCAGGCATTCTTTAGGCCTTGGCTGACTCGAGGCAGTATTCTGCCTCAACGAACGAGTTTCAGCCTCCAACATCTACAGTCCGTATCTCTCCTACTTAGTTTAAATTAATATCCGCCCAATGAGTAATCCTGTAACGATTAATAACCTAACTTATCTAATCATGTCTCGGATCAAGAATGGTATTTCAATAGGTTTAATCAAGACAGGGCCAGGAATGGCGAAATGCAAAACGAACAGACACCGGTATCTATTTTTCTATCGTCAGGGCCGGTCACACGACGGTTCTTCTCCCCAGTATTCAGTAGACAATTTTTAGCTATGGGTTTATCATGTAATAATGAAAAAGAACACGTTTATTAATATGTAATATATGTAAAGATGCGGTCTTTTAGGTTATTTTATTGTTTTCAACACTCGCATTATCCAGTACTTTCAAGAAGTTCCACTGATATTCTGTCAGCTAAAAATTGTCGACTGAATATTGGGATGAACTCTGGGGATCACTGTGGAAGACGATAGTTGATGATCCGAACTTTCGTCGAGCATGTACACACGAACAAACAGATACACTGTTGCCAGCACACGTTTCCCACCTGTCGCTGCTAGGTGGCCCAGGTGGAATGTTTGGCGACTGTACCTTCTTTTCCTTTGCTCTCCCGTCCCCTCGATCCTTCTACTCTCACTTCTGATTCGTTCCCTCTCTTTCTCTTCTCCTGCTGCTACTGCTTCTTTCTACTACCTCTCTTCTTTAAATTCCCTTTCTCCTTCACTTCTAATCCCTTTCTCCTCTTGAAGTCTCCTCTTCTGTTTTCATCCACTCCTTTCCTCTTTCACTACCTCTTTCCTCACTGTCCTCCCACTCTCTCCTATTACCCCCTCCCTCTTTTATCATCATTCATTCCTCATTCCCTTGCTTAACCCTCTCTAACCTATTCATTTTCCTCTCATTTCCCTCTTCCCTCCCAAGCAGTCCTCCACATCGCTCCCTTTTCCCTTCCACTCTCCCTCCCTCTCACTCTTCCCAAGGGAAAGATAATCTAATATGCAGACTTGGAATGAAGTTGTAGGTAGAGCAGGGAGGAAGGAGGGGGAAGGAGATCCCACCAGGGACGCTATTCCAAGCATCCTGCCAAGCTTCATCAAAATAAATTTCTCCAGTTTTGGTTGCGCAACACACACACACACACACACACACACACACACACACACACACACACACACACACACACACACACACACACACACACACACACACACACACACACACACACACACACACACACACACACACACACACACACACACACACACACACACACACACACACACACACACACACACACACACACACACACACACACACACACACACACACACACACACACACACACACACACACACACACACACACACACACACACACACACACACACACACACACACACACACACACACACACACACACACACACACACACACACACACACACACACACACACACACACACACACACACACACACACACACACACACACACACACACACACACACACACACACACACACACACACACACACACACACACACACACACACACACACACACACACACACACACACACACACACACACACACACACACACACACACACACACACACACACACACACACACACACACACACACACACACACACACACACACGTGTGTTTGTGGGGTGGATAAGTGGGTAGTAAGTGGGATGGATGAGTTGGACGAAAAAGTACAATGGATGCGTTGGTTGAATAAGTGAGTGGGCTGAGTGAGTGAGTGAGTGTGCAGTTTTGAGTGCATTAGACACCATTCAGATATAATCCTTGCTACACACTGTTAATGTATGCTGTTTGACCCCTGTGCTTGTGTTTATCGGTGTGTTTGTGTGCCTATGTATGTACCTTATTTGTGTTTATTAGCTTTGTGTGTGTGTGTGTGTGTGTGTGTGTGTGTGTGTGTGTGTGTGTGAGGAGAGCAAATGTAAGGTATTTTGTGCGCACTTCATGAAGTAACTTTGCATGCAGGAGGAGTGTTTGGTTAGCGTGAGCGCGTAGTATCAGTTACACATGTGTCATTATGATTAGTTATAGGTATGAACCTGTCCTGGCCGCCTCATTAGTGATGATAGCCTCGTGATAGTGCAGGAGGTAATCACACTTAGCCACTTGTGGTTTGGACTCTAGAGTATATCTACAGTTAGGGTATCTAGTTGCCGCCATTGATATCAGTGCACAACACTATGATAAATGAAAGTAAACATTGACCTTTAGTACCCAGTAAAACTGTCTTTGGAACCCATCACATATTCAGAATAATGTGTAAATGTTTGTAACTGACTAAAGTGAAGTGATGGTTCATGCCAGCAACTGTACATACCCTTTATTGCCCTTTAGATTTTTATGGTGTTACCTACGGTACTGCCATTCACCTACTGGTTCGTAGTCACGAAGCTTTAGATCCTTTTTTTAAAAAGTTTTCCTCTACAATTAAAATAGGTGTACGATGACGTCATGTTTAGTCTTTCTTCCTCCAGAGCATTATCTTCAGCTTGGAAACTTTCTGTTTTTGATGAAAGATTAGTATCAAGTTGTGGAATCAATGAGTATTTGTCATATCAGTCACTATATACTGTTTATCCTTCATTAATTCTCAGTGTATATAACCAATTACATTCCCAGACCAATAAAATATTCTCAGCTTTCTTGTAGTATGAGTGTTCCATGGTAATATCAAGGCTCTGGTATAATGATCGTGTGGAATATCAGTGACACTGCAATCATGAGCATTTCTCCAATTTCCTCACAGTATCTTGAATCAGTTGCAGAGATCAATAACGATGCCTGTGCAACATACCCGGTATGCAATATAAGCATGACGTAGGTTATTGAATATCCCTATCTTCCTTGAAATATTAGTCTCAAGGCTTTAGTTAAAGTGACACGTACAGTAGTAATGACGGCGCTATTATAAGAACATGCCTAAACTTCTTGCAGCGTATGATAATTTGCTGTGTCACTGAGCATGTGCAGTAAAAATAATGGAGTAGTTTTGTGTACATTCCTCACTTACCTCCAATAACATTTTCAGGAGCCCTTGTTGCAGTGTCACTAGCATTATAAACCCTTTCACTACTTCAGTACTTTGCCTTTTCTTACCACCTGTTGATTATAAATAGCTTCAGAAAAAATTTATAGTGGAAAATTTTAATGACGACAATTCTAACCCTTTCATTGCGAAAGATTTCGCCAAGCTAAACAGAGGCGCCTTGGCCTAGCAGGAAACTTCTTGTTACGGAAGTGATAAGTCTGTAAAACATATAAAACTGCAGTAAATGAAGGTGGCAGCTGTGGGGTGATTCCCAGTTCCTTACAATATCATGGATCAGTAATGGTAAGGCCTCAGGAGCAATAGCCTTTTGTAGTATCAGTGACACTGAACACAAGGTGGTGAGGCTCAGTACTTCACGGTGGCCCATGTCCATCACGGCGGTTATTACTGATTGTTGGTTGCGTCAGAGAGAGAGAGAGACAGAGACAGACAGACAGACACAGACAGACAGAGACAGACAGACAGAGAAATGCGGAAGTGGATAGCCTATGCATGCATGCATAACTGTCGCTGCAAAAGAATGTATGTTATTCTGTGTGGGGGAACGGAAGTGGGTTTGTGGCCTTGTGTGTGTGTGTGTGTGTGTGTGTGTGTGTGTGTGTGTGTGTGTGTGTGTGTGTGTGTGTGTGTGTGTGTGTGTGTGTGTGTGTGTGTGTGTGTTGCTCCCTCACTTCTTTACAATTCACGTCACCTCTCCATTGCAATACACCACGCCTCACTAATCTACCTCACCTTTCCACTCTGATATATCTAACTGTAACAAACTACACCTCCCCATTCTAAGCATCTCTCTTCCCCACTCTGATCCATTACAGCTGTCAACTATTGTCCACCACACCTCTCCACTAATCCAGTTAGCCACTTCACTCTAATTCACCACACTTCTAATCCACTTAGCCTCACCTCTCTAATCCACCTCACCTCCACTAACCCAGTTAACCTCTCCACTCTAATCCGCCACACTTTTCCACTTTAATCCTTCTGACTTCTTTATAATCCATCTCACCTCCCCACTCCTCGTCCACCCTGATCCACCTCTCTCTCTATCCTAATCCTCCTCCGAGCTGTAAACCATTCCTCGCCTCCAATTCTTTCTGTTCTTTGCTCTCTGCTCCTCACCAGTTTTCCACATCTACTTTCATATTCTCTCTTGTATTCACTCTTTCATTCTTCTGTGCCTCTCTCTCTTTCTCTGCTCACAGTACTTCTGCATTCCTCTCCATTCTACTACAGGTCACTTTTCCATTATAATCCTGATGCCTACAAATAATACATCACCCTGCTGTACCCCAGCCCCTCCCACCCCCGACACACAAAACCGCACTATTACCCCACTACACCCCCATTACCCCAGTCCATCCCTCCCAACCTCATGAGTTCCTCACTACTCCCCACATTACCCCACTGCACCTCACCCAGCTCCGTATTGCTAGACCAAGGGTCGGGGAACTCTTTAGGGTATTACCCAAAAATTTATATAATTGAATAAAATGAAATTACTTACAGATGTCTATGTACACTTTTGTGTACACGTCTATGTACACTTCTGTCAGTAGTACGGCGGCCAAACAACAAATATCATGATACATGAGACATGGTTTTATATCTTGTTCATTACAGCTTACATCATTTATGTGAAAAGTCAGTAATATATGGCAACCATTAAATCTCATACCGCATGCATTACCCTCCAAAATTTTTAATTTACCGCATTTGGGGTAATTTACCCCTGTTCCCCTACCCCTGAGCTAGACTTTACCTCATCTGTTTTCTACTCCACTCAGTGGCAGCAAACTCTTCATACTGTTCCCAGCCTCACCTGTCGATTTTAACCCACTGAACCCCACCCAGTCCCACCATTACCCCTTCTATCCTATCCAACCCCGACATTGTCTGCCAACCTCATCTGTCATTCCTGAAACTTCACCTCACCACACCCAAGCATTATCCATACCAACCCACCCAACACACATACTCCACCCAGTCTCACCTGTCAGTTTTACCCCACTCCTCTCCCAGACCCATCATGACCCCAAACTACCCCACCTTACCTTGCCATACTCTGCTACGTCACTTGTCAGTTTTACCACACCCCACCCCACACAACGCCATATTACTATTCCCGTCCTCATCTGTCATTTCTTCTCACCTCCACGCCACCCAACCTCACGATACTACACCTAACCTCACCTGTCGATTTTAGCCCACTGAACCCCACCCATCCCTGCTATTACCCCAGTGCACCCCATCCAACCTCTGCACCACACCATTTCATTTCACCCAACCTTACCTTTACCCCACAAAATGAGAGAGAGAGAGGGAGAGAGAGAGAGAGAGAGAGACAGACAGACAGAGAGACAGAGAGACAGAGACAGAGAGAGAGAGAGAGAGAATCTACGAAAAGAATTGAAAAACAAAATGAAGTAACGAGATAAGGGAAGAGAATTAGAGAAGAATATAGAAACATCAACAGCATCAGAGTTGAGCATATTAAGAGCAAAAAGGAAAGAGAAAGAGGCGGAGAAAACCAGAGAAAGTAACTCTCTCTCTCTCTCTCTCTCCCCACGTTGACTCAATACCAACTTTATTTATTTTTCATATGTTTACATTTCGTATTCAGATATTCATTACCACACCAGCCCTTCTCTCATGAGAGATCCAGCGGGCGGATTTGGGTGTGTGTGAGTGTGAGTTGATGTGGGTGTAGGTAGGGTGTGTGTGTGTGTGTGTGTGTGTGTGTGTGTGTGTGTGTGTGTGTGTGTGTGTGTGTGTGAGTTGATGTGGATGTAGGTAGAGTGAGTGTGTGTGTGTGTGTGTGTGTGTGTGTGTGTGTGTGTGTGTGTGTGTGTGTGAGTTGATGTGGATGTAGGTAGAGTGTGTGTGTGTGTGTGTGTGTGTGTGTGTGTGTGTGTGTGTGTGTGTGTGTGTGTGTGTGTGTTTACCTTGTTGCTATATATATATTTTTTTTATAAATAACAGAACGGAGAAAGGAAAAACAAATGAGTAAAAAAAAATAATAATCCATACACCAGATTACTGGTGTCCTCTGTTCATAAAATATCTGTAACAGTTAGACTTGAACAGTTGTGGGTTGAAATTTGGAGGGAAACAACTCTGGGGAAGCGAGTTCCAGAGAGATGCAGTTCGGGGAATTAAATAATTCTGATGGGCAGAAGTTCTGCAATATGGCTGAGTGACATTCCAGTCATGAGCGCTACCAGATGTCCGTGTAGCACGAGGGAAGGCATGGAGAGGTGGCATCATGGACGCAACTTCGTCTGAGCATTTACCAAAAAAATATCTGTAAAATAATGCAAGGGAGGCAGCATTCCTTCTTACTTGTAGGAGGTAGTTTATAAGTAATGGCAGGGTTGTTAAGGATTCTAACAGCTTTGTTCTGAATTTCGTCTAGTTGTCTTAATGCAACCTCTCCACAACCATTCCACAAGGGTGAGCAATATTCAAGCTGAGAGCGCACATGACTCTTATAAATTATAACTAACTGCTCATCGGCGAAGAAGTTACGGACTCTGTATAATAATCCAAGTTTCTTTGAGGCGGTTTTAGCAAGTGATCTAACATGAGAGGTCCTGCTGAGGGCACTGTTAAGTGAGACGCCAAGAATTTCAATACTTTTGAAGATGGGAATATTAGTAGCACTGAAGGTAATGTACGAATCTGGCAATATCTGTCTAGTAGTAAACTGTATATATTTAGTTTTACAAGCATTAAAAGAGACAAGATTGTTTTGTCCCCATTCATTGGTTGTAGATAGATCTTGATTTTTGGAGATGGCTGTACTGAGTTGAGAGGTGGAGATATCAGACTTTGTAAATGGATGTCTGAGTGTGAATGAACTATGTAGTGTTGAGTCATCTGCATATGACTGAATGGGATTGTGGGTGACAGATACAGGTTTTAAACTACCATAGGTGTGTGCTTTGCGTTTTGTATATCAACATGTATCCAGTGAATTAAGTCGTCGGAATTAAAGAATTAAATTTTATATTGACGGAAAAATTGTTTTAGCTAATGAGTCAGAATACATGGCGTTAATTAGTTATTCAGCAGGAAATGACCCTATTACATCTCTTATCCATCTCACACTAACACATTTCACTATTAACGTAGTCAGTGTTCTGCCGGGAATTGAACCCGGGACTCTTCAGATAAGAGCCAGGCAGCTTTCCTCTGTACGCCGACCTGCTAAAAGTTCGCCTTGTAACCAAGCTACCCCCACCCCCACTGTGGGTCTGAGAGGGAAGAGACAACCCCCTGGCACTCGGGCAAGTTGAAGCCTTTAATTTATACCCAAAGCACATCCGGAAAGTCAGTGATTAAAAGCTTCTACTTGCCCGAGTGCCAGAGGGTTGTGTGACTGACTGTTATCTGAAGAGTCCCTCACACTCATCATCATAGATACCCTCCACCTCACACCTCCACACCACACCATTTCCTCTCCCGCACCCCTCACACCACACCATTTCCTCTCCCTCACACCTCACACCACACCATTTCCTCTCCCTCACCCCTCACACCACACCATTTCCTCTCCCTCACCCCTCACACCACACCATTTCCTCCTTCACCTGTCACACCATACCCTCTGTTTTCCCTCATCCCTCACACCACATCCTTTCGTCTTCATCCATCACACCACACCCTTCCTTCTCCCTCACCTCTTACACCACCTCTGTTCCTCTCCCTCACCTTTCACCTTTTCCTCTTTAAAAACCACCTCTCTCCTATCTCCCCATCTCCTTTCCTTTCCCTTATCTCCCTCGCGCCTCACCCCTCCTCTTTTACTCTCCCTGACCTCGTTCATCCGTCACCCAATACTCACTCCCATGCACATTCCTCACCCTTTCCCACCCTTTCCCCACCCTTCAACTTGCACCCGCACCCCATACCTTCCCTCTCACCTCACCTGGCCAAAACAATCACCCTAACCACCGCTATATTCACTCCGTATTTACTTTTTGTGTGTGTACGTATAAGTGCGTATCATGCGTAGCGACACTTACGCCAGCTCGTACGGGGTGCTCAGAGCGACGATAAAATGCGTGTGTGTGCGTTAGCGTAATGTGTGTGGGAGGGAGGACGGAACCTGTGTCTGTGGCAGGGAGTGGGGGAGGGAGAAGAGCAAGTGTGTGTGTGTGTGTGTGTGTGTGTGTGTGTGTGTGTGTGTGTGTGTGTGAAATCTGTATTTGCGTGTGATAAGTGAGTTAATGTATTTGTGGGAATTCGTGCATATAATAATCATGTGTGCGTGTAGAATCGTGTGCGTGTAATAACGGTATGTGCGTGTGACAGCGGGTTCTTTACTAATTGTATGCTCGTATGCGATGGTGTGTGCGTGTGGGATTGAATGGAATGACTCTTGTGAATGTGAGTTCTTGAAACAGGTGTTTGACTGTGTGTGTGTGTGTGTGTGTGTGTGTGTGTGTGTGTGTGTGTGTGTGTGTGTGTCCCCACTTGGATGCTATATATGAGTTTGTCTCTGGCTGTATTTCTTTGTGTATGTATTAACAGATGAATATTCATATTACTTCGTCATTTTTTTATTAATGATTGTACTTATAACAAGAAAGATAATTATAATGATGGTTATAATGTACTACTGTAGAGTCATTTTACCTTAACTTGGCCCAGATTTTCTTGCTTTTGCTGCTTGTTTGGTGTAGGTCAGTGGCAGGATAAGACAATACTGTGGCTCTGCAGCCTTTTTACAGCACTTCTTCATGACTAGAATCACATTCAGACTTTCATCTCTTTGTACAAATTGGTATTTAAAATGGAGAGAAGGAAATTTGAGCCAAATTAGGCTAAACAGATACAATACTGGTAGTGGGAAATATAACATGATAAAGATAACGTAAGTAGAAACAAAAGAATCATTCCATTATTTAAAGAGTATTGGTAAACACAATGTATAAAGAAATTTATTTGTCGTAAAAGGAATTGAAATTATGGCACAAAATCATTGGTATTCATACTGACAGTAGTGATATTTAAAGATACCTTAATAACTAAGTACTGGGAAGAATATAGAGGGATATAAAAATGCCACAAAAACCAAACCCCACCTGCACAGAACCATCACAGTAAAAGCTTCAGGCCTCAGTCCTTTCACCATATATCGGTATTTGCCATCCACCCTCTCCCTTCTCTCCACCCCCATTTATACTCCCTCCCATGCCTCCTCCCCATTCATCCTCCCCTCCCATTCTTCGTCTGCCGTCCTATTTTTCCCCACGGCCATCCTTCCATTCCTTCTCTTCACATTCTGCCTCTCTCCTTCCTGTTTTTCTTCCATGCCTCCCCGCTATTTCTCTTACCCTTTTCCCATTCCTCCCTCCTCTCCCATTCTTCTCCCTCCCATCCCTCCCCCTTCCATTCTTCTTCCCCCTCCCATTCTTCCAGCCCTTTCAATTCTTCCTACCCCTCCCATTCTACTTCCCCTACCATTCTTCTGCCCCTTCTCATTCTACCTGTCCCTCCCATTCTACCTGTCCCTCCCATTCTGCCTGTCCCTCCCATTCTACCTGTCCCTTCCATTCTACCTGTCCCTTCCATTCTACCTGTCCCTCCCATTCTACCTGTCCCTTCCATTCTTCCTGTCCCTCCCATTCTTCCTGTCCCTCCCATTCTACCTGTCCCTCCCATTCTTCCTGTCCCTCCCATTCTACCTGTCCCTCCCATTCTTCCTGTCCCTCCCATTCTTCCTGTCCCTCCCATTCTACCTGTCCCTCCCATTCTTCCTGTCCCTCCCATTCTTCCTGTCCCTCCCATTCTTCCTGTCCCTTCCATTCTTCCTCCTCCTTCCATTCCTCCTCCCCCTTCCATTCCTCCTCCCCCTTCCATTCTTCCTTCCCCTTCCATTCCTCCGCCTTCCATTCTTCCTCCCCCTTCCATTCTTCCTTCCCCTTCCATTCCTCCTCCCCCTTCCATTCCTCCTCCCCCTTCCATTCTTCCTTCCCCCTCCATTCCTCCTCCTCCTTCCATTCTTCCTCCCCCTTCCATTCTTCCTTCCCCTTCCCTTCTTCCTTCCCTTTCCCTTCTTCCTCCCCTTTCCATTCTTCCTTCCCCTTCCATTCTTCCTTCCCCTTCCATTCTTCCTTCCCCTTCCATTCTTCCTTCCCCTTCCATTCTTCCTTCCCCTTCCATTCTTCCTTCCCCTTCCATTCTTCCTCCCCCTTCCATTCTTCCTTCCCCTTCCATTCTTCCTTCCCCTTCCATTCTTCCTCGATTCCCATTCTTCCTCCCCATTCCATTCTTTTTCCCTCTCCCATTCTTCTTCCCCTTCCCAGTTTGCTTCCCCTCCCATTCTTCTTTCCTCATCCCAGTCATTCTTCCCCTCCCATTCTTCATACCTCTTCAGTCGTCCTCCCCCTCCCATTCTTCCTACCTCTTACAGAGTTCCTCCCCCTCCCATTCTTCCTACCTCTTACAGAGTTCCTCCCCCTCCCATTCTTCCTACCTCTTACAGAGTTCCTCCCGTCCCATTCTTCCTACCTCTTACAGAGTTCCTCCCCCTCCCATTCTTCCTCCCGTCCCATTCTTCCCACCTCTTACAGAGTTCCTCCCATCCCATTCTTCCTCCCGTCCCATTCTTCCCACCTCTTACAGAGTTCCTCCCGTCCCATTCTTCCTCCCGTCCCATTCTTCCTACCTCTTACAGAGTTCCTCCCCCTCCCATTCTTCCTCCCGTCCCATTCTTCCCACCTCTTACAGAGTTCCTCCCCGTCCCATTCTTCCTCCCGTCCCATTCTTCCTCCCCCTTTCATTCTTCCACCCCCTCCCATTCTTCCTCCCCCACCCATTCTTCCTCCCGTCCCATTCTTCCTCCCCCACCCATTCTTCTTCCCCCTCCCATTCTTCTTCCCCCACCCATTCTTCTTCCCCCACCCATTCTTCTTCCCCCACCCATTCTTCTTCCCCCACCCATTCTTCCCCCTCCCATTCTTTCTCCCACCCATTCTTCCTCCCGTCCCATTCTTCCTCCCGTCCCATTCTTCCTCCCCCACCCATTCTTCTTCCCCCTCCCATTCTTCTTCCCCCTCCCATTCTTCTTCCCCCACCCATTCTTCCCCCTCCCATTCTTCTTCCCCCACCCATTCTTCCCCCACCCATTCTTCCCCCACCCATTCTTCCCCCCCCATTCTTTCTCCCCCCCATTCTTCCTCCCCCACCCATTCTTCCCCCTCCCATTCTTCTTCCCCCACCCATTCTTCCCCCTTCCATTCTTTCTCCCCCCCATTCTTCCTCCCCTCCCATTCTTCCTCCACCTCCAATTCTTCTTCCTCCACCTCCCATTCTTCTTCTCACTCCCATTTTTCTTCTCCCTCTCATTCTTTTTCTCCTTCCCCCATTCTTCCTCCCACCTGCTATTCCTTTTCCCTCCTGTTCGTCCTCTACATCCCTTCCCATTTCTCCACCCCATTCTTTCTCCCCTTCAGTTCTCCGTCCACTTCCTGCCCCCCCACGACCCCCACCCATTCCATCTCCGTCCCATTCTTCCTCCCCCTCCCAGTCATCCTTCCTCTCCTATTCCCCTTCCCTCTCTCATTCTCCTTATTTCTTCTTCCTCCTATTCCCCCGCCCAATCTACTTCCCTCTTACTTCCCCATTCCATTTTTGTTCCTCCCATTCCATTCCTTCCCTCGCCTAAACCTCCCACCTCCCACTCTTCTTCCCCTTCCATTCCTCTTCTTCCCAGTCTTCCTCCTTCTTCCATCTCCCCCGTCCCCTGACTACCTACACTACCCCCACCAGTTTGCTTCCTTCCACCTCATCCTTCCTCCACACCCTCTCCACCCCATTTCCTTTAATCCCAAATTTCACCTCCATTCTCTGTCATTTTCTCTATATCATCTTTTCCCTCCTCATTTCCTCTTCTCTCATTCCCTCTCACTCTTCTTTTCCTATTATCTTGTTCTCCTCCCCCTTTTTTACTTTCTTCTGTATTGTTTTCCTCCTGCTCTCTCTCTCTCTCTCTCTCTCTCTCTCTCAATATATTCACATGAGACTTAGGATGGGAGTGGGGTCAGCAGTGGAATATCATGGCGTCCCCGGCTTAACCCCTGCTTGGTAATCCGGTTATAGGCAAGCCGGTTACCTGACACGAAGGGGATGAAGAAAGAGGTGTACAGAATGGAGGGGGGGGGGTAAAATGGAGAGAGGGATGGTGCAAGGAAGAGAGGTAAAGAGAGGGGGGGGAGTGAGAAATGAAGGGGTTGGGCAGTGGTTGGAACTAGGGAGGGAGAGGGAGCAAGGCTGGAAGGGACGAGAATTGGAGAATGGAACTGAGGGAGTCGTGGAGACAGGGAGGGGGAGAGGTAATTAGGGAACTGGAGACAGAGGTAAAGAGAGGAAGAAGGGAAGGGAGAGAGGGAAGAAGCAGAAAAAGAGGGGAGACGAAGGGAGAGAGGTGGAAAGTGAAATGGTGTGAGAGGGAAAACGAAGTGGCATATTTACGGAATGGGGAGCGGTGAGAAGAGAGAGAGAGAGAGAGAGAGAGAGAGAGAGTCTGAGAAAGATGGAAAACACTTAGGAGTACAGAATTTCAGACAGGGAATGAAAAACAGCAACATAAAGACTCCAGTCGTATGGGTAAAGGAAACCAGTCTCATTGGTACACAAAGAGTGTGTGAGTGTTTGGGACAGGTTGACGGACAAGATGGCGGGGGGTTGATGGGAATGTAGGTAAGTAGGCAGCGGCAGTTGATTAGCGGGGTTATACGGAATGTTGAGCCAGCAGAAACTTGAGGGACAGAAAAGTACTCTGCCTTAATGTCTTCACCTCCACATTTTTCTTCCAGTTCAACACAGGTCCCCCGTGATCTTGCAACACTCTGGTCTGTGCAGCTTAACTGGGCCTTGTACCGTCGCGCTAGGAAGTGACGTCACAAAGTCCATTAGTATTCATTGTACTTTGTGACATTACTGAATAGCACGACTGTACGTCGTCGTTACGACTGAAAATACATCAACAGTTTGTTTTGAATGCGTGATGTGTGTGAATTTCGCTTGTGCAATTGGGAGTGAAGCAGTTGTAAGTGACTAAAATGGCCCAGAATTATATTTGCACCCATTCCAAGACTGCATTAGTCATGATGATTACTTGTCTCAGTCTGCAATCGGATCAAATACATTTGACGATTTAGTTATGGATATGAGCACCATGGATAAGTGCCTCATTGCATCTCCCTCCCTCCCTCCCTCCCAATCTTTACCTTTACCTTTTGTTATGATTTAATTAAAAAGTTTGGTATCGTTACCAATATGCAATGCGTATTGATGTGTCTTATAGTTTTGTTTAAATAGGGTACCGTCCAACAAATAAGAGAGTACTTAGGATTCATGGCTGTCTGTGCTGGTGCCATCTAGTGACAGCAAGCTTTCCAGAACGCACCACCTTAAGTAAACATATCAGTAGGTAGCTTGGTAGTTAGCAGGTAAGTTAGATGCCGTATAAGCAGGAAGGTACGAAATGTTATAGTAAGGGGGGCAGTAAGCAGGCAAATGTAGTAAGTTGGTAGGAAGGTAGGCGGACAAGTATGCAGGTAGACAGAAGAACAGGTAGGTACGTATAGATAAAATGTAAGTACGAGGTAGATAGTCTGGCAAGTAGACAGTCAGAAAGATTAAGAGATAGGTGGATAAGTAGGGAAATAAAGTAGCAGTGAATTGGCGGAAAAGGTGATAGGTAGATATATAGACAGGTGAATGAGTAATTGGGTAAGCAGGTAAACAGTGGAAAATTAGGGGGATAGACAGGGAGGGAGGCAGGTAAGTAATTAGGTAGGTAAACAGCTTTGGTATGCATGGAGCAAGAAGGTAGGTAGGCAGTAGGAAGTTAGTAAGACATGGAGCAGGTAGGTAGTTAAACAGACAATCAACAGGTAGGTATGTAGCTGGGTAGGTAAGGAGGTAGGTGGACACTGAGGCAGGCAGGCAAGTAGGGAGTGAAAGAGATAGGCAGGGAGGGAGGTAAGTAGGAAAGGAGGAAACAGTGGAAGGTAAGCAGAGAGGGAGGAAAGAGAGGCATGTTGGCAGAAAAGGGGGGGAGGAGACAAGTTGACATAGAGGGAGGGAGGAAGATGGGCATGGAGGGAGGGAAGAAAGTAGGCATGGAGCGGGGTAAGTAGGGAGACAAGGGAGTAAGTGGACACAGTGAAGTAGGTAGGTAATTAAGAAGGGAAGGGAGGGAGGGAGATAAAGTAGGTAAGAGTCAGGGAAAGAAGAGTGGCAGGAAAAAAGGAATGTACGTAGGCAGATAGGGAAAGAAGGGAGACATGGAGGGAGGGACACATACTGGTAGTCGGGGAGGGGGATATGCAGAGAAGGAAAAAAGCAGACAGGTAGAAAGGGAGAGAAACAGATAAGGAGACAGGGAAGAGATTGGTAATAGATAAGCCGGGAAGGAGGAAAAACAGATAGGTAACACGAAGCGGGTAGGCAGGGAAGCAGGTATAAAGGAAGATAGGTAGGATGGAGGGTAATGTAGGCAGGGAAGGAAAGGGAGGAGGGAGACATGCTGGAAAAATGAAGGGAAATAGATAGCTGGACAGGGAGGGAGGTAGACAGGGAGGGGAGGGAGTGAGGGATGGAGGTGAGGGAGGCAGGCAGGATAATTCAACAGGGGTGCGTGTTGTGCTAAGATAATTATCAAACTTATTAGCCAATTATAATCACTCTTTAGGCTGTAAATTAACTTAAGCTGGACCTAAACAAAAACAACCGGCAATTACTGAAACTTTAAAAAGAAGTTTGTTAACATCTTGTGGATGATTTTCTTTTTTTACAATGTTGCTTTTGTACTTTGTTCTTTTTACTAAAAAAAAAAAAAAAAAAAAACAATTGAAAACCTCGCTTTGTGACGAAGTTTAAAACAATTCCATTATTCCCTTTGGTACACTTCCTTTGTGTGTGTGTGTGTGTGTGTGTGTGTGTGTGTGTGTGTGTGTGTTTTCAATCTTGCCACCGTTGCGCCATGGCTGCAGTGATTGTCAGCTGAATATAATGGTTTGGCGTTGGCGGGAATAGATTATGAGAGTTGTCCCGTGCATGTGAGGGTATTGGCGACAGTATTAACATTGTCAAGTTTCCTTGACTCATACTGTACCGAATAAAATCGTCATGTGTTAACTGGAATAAAGTACTAGAGTTGCCGCAACCATGACAGGGTTCATAAGCTTTGGTCAGACCTCTCATAATGAGTGAGAGAGAAACAATTGCCATTAGCACTCACTTCAGTGACGTCCCTCTTATATATTTTAGTTTTGCTACCACTAGACGATTTTATTCAGCGTAGGAGAAACCGATGATAGTGAAGGATGACTGATAGGCCTTTCAGTTCATATCTACTTTATTTAATTCTTACTTCCACAGCACAACACGAATATGTTTAGCTTTAAGGGAGACATCTTGTAGTTAGTAAAGGAAATAATACAGGTTGTGCTTAACTCATTCTGTTCGCAAAATGTCTCCTGAGCTGAATGACATAGTATGTGGGTAGAACACACACACACACACACACACACACACACACACACACACACACACACACACACACACACACACACACACACACACACACACACACACACACACACACACACACACACACACACACACACACACACACACACACACACACACACACACACACACACACACACACACACACACACACACAGTCTTCAGGCTGACGAGTTATGAGTTGCATGCTAATGGCTGAGGAACGCGTGTATTGTAAGTTATTGGCAAATGCATGACAGCTTTCTGTGTAATCTGGATACGCTGATAGAACTGCATAGAATTTCCGCCTTGGAGTTACAGGATTGTTAGAGCATAGTTTGAGTGTGTAGCTGAGATGAAAGTTGCTGGAATGCTGAGAGAGAGAGAGAGAGAGAGAGAGAGAGAGAGAGAGAGAGAGAGAGAGAGAGAGAGAGAGAGACAGACAGACAGACAGAGACAGAAAGAGAGACACTGACTGACTGATTGACTTGGAGGAGGGCGGGGAGAAGAGTTCCATCTGCAGGTTTGTTCGCTTTTTTGAGTCCCATGATTATTCTCTCCGCCAGGGACCCCGAACCCCCCTTCCCCCCCCACACACACACAAGGAGGCTGTGTGTGTGTGTGTGTGTGTGTGTGTGTGTGTGTGTGTGTGTGTGTGTGTGTGTGTGTGTGTGTTTTAATAGTAATAATACTAACTCTTGACATTACTTATAATCTTTGCAATTAAGGTTGTTGTTGATAATTATTATGCTTATGATCCTGACCCTTGATTCCTTCACCCCCTCCACCACCCCCTACTTCATATCTTCCACCTGCAGTAAGCCCATCCCCCCTATTCACCTTCCTCCTCTCTCACCTCCCCATTCATTACTACAGTCCTCTCTCTTCTTTCCATTTACCTTCCTCCCCTTTCACCTCCTAACTCCTTATCACAATCCCCCTCTCCCCCTTTCATTCCTTTCTTCTCTCGTGTGTTCTTTCCTCTCGACATACAAGTATTCTTTTTCCCCTTTCCATCATAACCCTAAACTCCCTAAGACCTAAGAGTTTTGGTTTTTCTTATTCCCTCCAGCCCCCCTCCCTGTTCAATCCCTCCCAGATTTTCTCCAACTCCCCTCTCAATCATAATCTCATCCTCCCCTCCTGACTCGTCTGCTCCCCCTCTCACTCACTTATCTTTTCTCCCGCTCTTCCTTTCACTATCTCTTCTTTTTTTATTTTTATTCCATCCCTCCCTGCCTCCCTTATTCCTTCCTTCATTCTTACCTTCCCTCCCATGTCATTCCTTCGCCTTTTCCTTTCATACCCTCTTTCCAACCCTGTGGTACCCTTCCTCCTTCTCTTCCATCCCTTTTCTTCTCTCCCGCTTCTTCCCTATTTTCCTCTCACCTTTCTCTCCCTCTCACATTTCTTCCCTCCTTGCCACCCGCCATTAACAGATTAAAGTAGACATTATGGTACTTTAGGAGACCATTTTATTACAAAGAGGAGGAGAGAGAGGGGAGGCAGGAAGTAATGGAGGAATGCGCTCCCTTTCCCCCTTCTGTCTCTGTTTTTCTTCCCTCTATGTCTCCCTTCTGTTGATTTGCTTTCCCGTATCTGTAATTGTATTTTCTCTGTTTTCTTATCTCCTTTCCGTCCTGCCTTTACTTTTCCTCTCTCTCTCTTTTTATCTTTTTAATTCATTCTTCCTTTTCCCTTAACTATTTTTTATGGTACCTTTTCATTCTTACATATCTCCCCCTTTGTCATAAACAAGAACATTAAGGTACAAAAAATCACAAGCCGCAACAAATATATTGGCCCCTGTTGGGTGGTTTGTTGAAGAGACTGTGACTGGTATCTGTTCTTAGCGTTGATGATCAGGCTAGTAAAGCAGGAAGGCTGTCCCCATCCCCAGTCCCACAATCTGAACCCGGCAGGAAAAGAATGGGGACTGATGCACTTGGAAAACCTGTCATGGAAATATCATCGGAAAGGATGAATAAAAGTCGTATTGTACTCTGTGGTGTATGCATAGGAGGTGTATTAATTGCTTAACGATGTTGCGCTGTTGTTGTATCATCCCTGATCCGAATGAAAGACGGAATGTGAGATTTTTTTTTATTATTTAGCCGTAAACGTATTCATCTGGTGATTAGGAGCGAGAAGCGTATTTAGACGATCTGAATTCCCTTCCCTTTTATTTTATTTTCTTAGTTTTAAACCTTTCGCTGCTGTTGGTGCACTTAAGTACTTTTGTTAGGACTCCATATTATAATTACAAATCATAATAGATAGATAGATAGAGAGAGATAGAAGCAGGGAGTCAGATGATGAGAAGGTATTGTGTCTGCGAGAATCGAGCAATGCTAAACATGCTTACACACTCTTAACTCAAGGAATGTTTTATAGGCACACGACAGCGCCTAGTGACCATACACACACATACACACATACTCACACACAGGCTTCTAGAACTTTCCACTCACAAGGAACACACGTGATGCGTCTCCTGTTTCACCAGAATTTAGGAAAGAGAGGTCAGAAAGAAGCTAGCCATAGAACAGACAGGTCGCAGGGAGAAGGGCTTAGCAACTTGAGAGATAGACAGAGAGAGCGAGACGCAGTTCTTGGGAACATCTTTGGATTGGCTACAGAGGATGACCTTAAAGAAATAAACAACAAATTTAATAAGATAGCTCAGGTACTAACATACCAAGATAAATTCATCACAGGACAGAACTCAGCAATGAAGACAATTGTGAAAAAATCTGAAACAAGCAGAAAACATAGCTCTCGAGAGTGTAGATAAAATAAATGAATTGGAGGGAAACGTTACACTTTTCCAACACTTCTCCATCATCACAGAACATATTGACACGATTCTACTACAATTAGAGAACACTAGATATCGTTTCAGGGCACCTATGCAAGGAATTTCGAATGCTGGTGATGGCAAGATCACAATTGACTTACTCCCAGTTCATGAGCTACGTCAGATAGTTAGTCAAGGCATACATAAACATAAATTGAAGCCGTTGTTCCGCAGTAGGGAATTTATGCAATATTACCCGTATTTAGAAGCAACACTAACACCAACATCAGTGGTAGTTCATGTACCATTCATCACTGAAGACCTGTTCACAGTATACCAAATACACCCCTTCCCCTATAAAAATTACAACACTTTGGTCATCATCAACATCAACACAGACACCGAACTCATCATGGTCTCCAAGAGACGGGACACTGTCACTTTCGCAAGTGAATCAACGATTGAACAAAAGTGCCACACATCCTTACATGCTGTTCATCTTTGTCCTGCGTACATTTTCACGTTTCAGCCTACTGATACAGTCCCTTGTGAAATGGCTATCATCAGAAATGACAATATTCATCATCATTGCAACTTCACTTTTGCTCCAGATAAACTTTTTTTTTTTTTTTTTTTTTTTTTTATGTGTCCGACTCTGGGCATAGGCTTCACAGCCTGCTATCAAGGCCCAGCAGTCCTCCTACATACCATACACCTCTACATGTCACCACTTCGGCGCTAACACCCACCGTCCATATTGAATACATGCTAGGGCTGTCTCATACAGGACTGGTGTATTGGTATTAGCGGGGGTATTTTTACGACATGTCGGCGGGTCTTCTGGTAGATCAGTAAAGCCTGATTTTTAATGAAATTCAAATCCTTAAACTGTTCCCTGCCCCAGCCGGGATTCGAACCTGGGTCCGTTGGGACTGCTTGTACACCATCAACGCATTGGACACTCACAGTTTTTTTATTTCCCTCATAACACATCAGTTTACATAGTCTGTCCAGACATACCACCATCTCATACATCAGCATCAGGATTATACATAGCACCAGACTACTGTGCGGTATTTACACCAGCCATGTCTACTTTATCCACCATCAATCACTACGCCATTCTCAATCATACACACAAACATTTCCACCCACTGCCTGATATGAACTTAAACATGAGCACAAGTATTAAGCTGACTTCACCTAAGTTTGAAACTATGCAGCTGATCAATGAAACAATGAAGCCCTGGGAAGATTTGAGTTTGAGTATGTTCAACCCATATTATGTGTATAGCCCAGCACCTACTGTCTTTATAATCGTCTGCATTGTAGTTGCAGTACTGCTGTTCGCAATGCACAGAATGCATGCAAGAATTGCTAATTTGGAGTCATTATTTAGTGGGGGGGGGGAGTTAACATCCAAGTTAACCCCCCTGAATGAAGTGTATATATTTTGCAGATATATATATATATATATATATATATATATATATATATATATATATATATATATAAAAGAAAAAAAATACAAAGAAGAATGTCCCATGTATGGCATACCAGTACCATTATCTTTAAATGAAATATTAATAACTCTTACCATAATCTTAATTTTAAACTATTTTTTTCTTGCATGTATGCATTTCACTACAATAACCCAAGTACATACTGTATTACAGTTAAATAATTTACTTTAATGCATTTATTCAAATATGTATACAACTTGTTTAAAATGTAATATTACTGAATAATCACTATTTACTATAAATATTATATGCATACAATATTCATACAATTATGTTACTTTTACAATAATATGTATTTCACTTAATTAGCTTATAAGTTCATTATAATGTGTATATAATATGTATTAATATGTTATGACTATTAACTGTCGATGGTACGCCATTTTCGCGTGACCGAGCAATATGTTAGGACTCCATATTATAATTACAAATCATAATAGATAGATAGATAGAGAGACAGATAGAAGCAGGGAGTCAGATGATGAGAAGGTATTGTGTCTGCGAGAATCGAGCAATGCTAAACATGCTTACACACTCTTAACTCAAGGAATGCTTTATAGGCACATGACAGCGCCTAGTGACCATACCACACATACACACATACTCACACAGGCTTCTAGAACTTTCCACTCACAAGGAACACACGTGATACGTCTCCTGTTTCACCAGAATTTAGGAAAGAGAGCTCAGAAGGAAGCTAGCCATAGAACAGACAGGTCGCAGGGAGAAGGGCTTAGCAACATGAGAGAGAGACAGAGAGAGCGAGACAGAGAGATAGCTAGCGGGACTCTACTTTATACTTCGCTCTGTGTGAGAGACTTGTTAATATTTCCAAGACAAATAAAAATAGTCCCATACTATTCTTTACCTCTCCTGTCACTACATGACAAATGGGAAAGAAGATTAGCTACTCACGAAGCTATTCAAGTATAACAACCGCTCGTCCACAAGTCTAATATATATATAACTCAACTACAAGTAACCACAAAGGAGTTACAAAGTCCTTTTTATGACACTTTATTCTATATAACGTCAGAAGCTTTTGTTTACCTGAGAGTATTTTCTGGCAGTCTCGAGTAACCCATCTCTGCTACCGGTACAAATATAAGCGAACTTTAAAAGATTTTGTTCAGTCCAGTCTCGAGTAACCCTTCTCTGCTACGGGTACAAATATAGCGAACTTTAAAAGATTTTGTTCAGTCCAGATAAATACTCCAGTAGTCGAATTGTTTTCATCCGACAGAACTGGACTACTCTCACAACTTGAATATTATGCTGTGGCTCCAAGCAATGCGATGAGCCTTCGTTATGAAGCAGGAATGAGTCTTCTTGGTTACTAATCAGATCAAACCTTCAACCTGACTAAGCTTGGCCATCAGCTAATCTGTGAGAATTATAGATCTTTGTCAGGGGGTTAAACCACAGAGACCTGAGTATCCAGGAGAGTGAGAGGCCTGTGTGGACTGTTATCGAATGGGAATGAAGTGCAGTAGTAGTAGTAGTAGTAGTAGTAGTAGTTGTAGTAGTAATAGTAGTAGTAGTAGTAGTAGTTGGTGGTGGTGTGGTGGTGGTGGTGGTGGTGTTGCCATAGCCTCAGGTTGATGTGAAATATGTACCCTGTGGACTACAGGCATCAACTGCCATTCTGCAGTTCATCATCATCCTTTTGGGAGATAAGGAAGTAGATGAGGGATGTTTGTACAACCAGGCAGTTGAGCCGCCTGGTTATATCGGTGCCACCACATGACGATGTCCCTCATCCGCACCAGGATGAAGGATTGGGTTGGAAAATGAGCCGCTGCGAAGAGATGTCAACATTTTGAGGCTCCTATGACTTATTCATCTGAATAAAACCGTCTCGCATTCTCTCTTACTGTCACATTACCTTCAGCTACCTAGTCTTAGTTTCGAGTGTTTCATTCTGTGTGTATTTCCTCCTCCGTCGCCTTACTTTTCTCTCCTCCATTCTCCTATTCCCTCCCTCCCATTATTTCCTCCCTCCCCTTCAGTTATCTCTCTCCCTGTAATCTTATTCTACTTCTACTTTAATTCTCTCCATCCCCTCCATCTCGTCCGCTATCCACCTACGACAATACTTCTCTTTCTCTTCCTACACCCATACCCATTTCCTTCTCTCTCTCTCTCTCTCTCTCTCTCTCTACCTACCTACCTACCTACCTATACACGCCCTTTTTCAGTCTCCTCCTCCTCCTTTCCCCTTCTCTCGTTCCCTTTCCTCTCTCCCGTCCCTTCCCACTCTCCCGTCTGCTGCTTTTCCTCTCAAGTACCTTACTGTTTCTCTCATCTCATCTCTCCCCATCCACCAAACCCATTTTCCTCCCCCCTTCCCCTTCCACATCCACCCATTTACCCTCTCGCCCTCCTTCCCAATCCTTGCCTTTCCTCCCTTCCTTCCTTACCCATTCCCTTCCTTCGCCTTCCCATCCCTTATCGCCCCTCCCTCCCCTCCCTCTTGTTCCCCTTTCCATGCCTTCCCTCTTTTTTGTTCCCCCTTCCTCGCCTCCATTCTCATCCCTTCACCCTTCCTCACCATTCTCCCCTCCCCTCTCCTTCCACTCCCCTTCCATCCTTTCTCCCCCTCTCCTCCCCTCCCCTTTTCCCATCTCTCTCCTCCCTTCTTCCCATCTCTCCCCTCCCCTCATTCCATCTCTTCCCTCCCCTCTCTCCCCATCATTCCCCTCCCCTTTCTCCTCATCCTTCCCCTCCCCTCCACTAATTGTTAATAAAATGTCTAGTTATAATTCCCAGCCCGAGTAGTTATTGCGGCCGGAAATGATCGCTCGTTTGCATGTTCGCTTTCAGTTGTTTATTTTATTGTGCAGTGTGTGTGTGTGTGTGTGTGTGTGTGTGTGTGTGTGTGTGTGTGTGTGTGTGTGTGTGTGTGTGTGCGTGTGTGTAATCTAGTGTTATGACATTCATTCTTCTGTTCGATGGTTTGTATAGATCACTCTTTGATTTATATTACGATCATACCTGTAAGTTTGCGTTTGTAATTGTTTGCCTTCTAAGTGAATATGTTTCTTTGTATGATAATTGTGTGATTGTCCGGTATTATTTTTTTTAAATGTCTGAATGTATACTTGTAGGTTAATGTGTGGTGCTGGAGATGGATGCCTTCATGCTGCGGCACAGAACTGTCGTGCTTATACAATGCTTATCCCTTGGCCTCCTCAGTGTATCCATAGAGGAGGATGGCGGGCTGTAAGAAAAAGGTCACTTCTGCCTGCACTCCACCAAGTTCTCGCCTAGATGAGTCTCGGACCACTGTCATTGCCACCACCACCACCACCACAACATAGCTTTGTGTTTAAGCTTTTGTGGAACGTTTCTCGTTAGAATATATATATATATATATATATATATATATATATATATAAAGTTTGTGCTGGAGAGGGACGCCTATCCGTGGTGGCACCGATATGACCGGGCGGTGGACCTGCCTGGTTATACAAATGTCCCTTAATGCTCTCCCGCTTCCCTGAGAAAAGGATGTAGGCACCGGAAGAAGAGCAACTTTGGCCTGCAGTCCACCGGGTTCACGTTCAGCTGAGTCTATGGTTGTAACCCACTGCTGCTGCTGGTGGTGCCTCTCGTTGTGCCTGGTTTGGAACCAGTCTCTCATAAGCCCCTCAGTACGGTGGCGTCACATGTATACTATTCTTGCAGTCACCAGGCGGTTTTGTTATGGTGTAAAGGTTACCATCGTTAGTAATGAACTCTCCTTATTACCACTGTTTGCAGTTAACTCTCCTTTCCTTATTTCAGGCCGGCGGGTCCTGACCGACGAGAATAATCAGGGAAATAAGGTGAGTAGAAATTTTATTTTATTTTATTTTTTTGTACAGAGATGGAGTGAGAGGACAAGGTTGAGGGAGAAACGGGTAGAGTCTGAGTGGGATGGAGCAGGTTAATAGTCAGCAGAAGTGAGTATGGTAAGACATGCTGCTGCTGCTGCTGATGATGATGATGATGATGACGATGGCGAGAAGGAACAGGAAGATGAGGTTATGGAGGAGGAGGAGGAAGATTATGATGACGATGAAGACGATCACGACGACGACGACGACGACGGACAGGAATAGGAGATTAGAGAGGAGGTGGAGGTTGGGGATGATGATGATGACTAGGAAAGCTGAGATATTAATTAGGCAGGAGGTGAAAGAGAAGATTAGGAAGGGTGGGGAGGATATTAGGGGGGAGGAGGGGGAGGTCGAGGAGGAATGTTATTGTTGTTGTTGTTCCCCCAGTCTCATCTGGACGCGAACTAGAGGGACCGGCCGCTTTAGCCGGGTGCTCCCAGAGTTCTTTTAGTGAGGGTATATTGGAGCATTGTGTTTGTTCGTGATACTGTTCTGCATGAGTGAATAAATGTGTTGTGGTGTGGTGGACAGAGTGCATTGTTTGTGTGTTATATTTGGTATTGGTACTGTAGAAGGGAAGGCTGATGGCCACATTGTTGTCTGACCAAGTGCACTCGTGTCTCTCTGGGAAGGGCAGTATCTGGGGGTAAATGTCTGATGGGTGTTCATGAAGGCTGCTGTTTGGCTGGTGGTGGTGTATGGCTGTGGTGGCTGTGTTGGTGTATACATTTGTGAAGTGTTAAGTGTTGTGTGGTGAAGGGGGATATTATTGAAGCATTCTGACAGGGCGACGTGGAGGCGATTTGTTTGTGGCCACCCCAAACGGGATTGAGGCGTCTGGCAATAGATAGATAGATAGATTCTGTGTACTGTAGTGGAGGGAGGTTTTTCGTTTTTGTTTCTTTATGGCAGGGGGTGATGCAACTTAAAGTACCGTAATGATGATGATGATTGCCTACTAAGTATAAGTTGTTAACAGATGAAGTCACATCCAGCATCTGTCTATTACTTTTGTCATTTTTATTTATATTCTTTCTTTACAGTTAATTCCAGGACCCAGCACTGAGTAGGGTATGACAAGTAAGCATAAATTGGCAGGTGCAAGTTGAATGAACTTTACTGATACGAGGACAGACTGGTGCACACAGGATTACATAGAGGTGGAAGTAATGAATATTATAAATCATGTCCGGGTGTTCTGGGTCATGGACTATGGAAATTGGAAAAGAGAGTAGGAATGTCTGTCAAAATCATTGGATTGACCAATGAAACACGAACTACTGGTATTTGTTGAGTATTTTTCAGTGTTGTAGTCAAGATCAGACCATCCGAGACCAAGACCAAGACCAGACCATCCGAGACCAACACCAAGACCAGACCATCCGAGACCAAGACCAAGGTGCTGCACTGCTGGTCAGTTTGCAAGGGCGTCTCGGCCCCTCGAGTGAGTGCACTAGTACCCCAATCACCCAGCTGCAGAGTATATATCGATGCGATACTCAACACCTTTTAAACGAATTTAAGTTGATTATCGCACATGAGTTGAATGAGGTCGAGGAGTTTCTGGGAAGACAATTACTAAGAAGAATGAAAGAGAGAAGAGGGCAATGGGGATAATTCCCTGGGCCAGAACTCAAGAGTATGGAGGGACCAGGGCCCACACCAGGACTGTGACAATTTTGCTTCTTTTTTCTGGCCCGTGTCAAACGTTTTCCAGGCACCCCAGAGCGCGGTCATAGCTCTTTACGGCCCTGTACACCGATGTTACGGTTTTTGAAAGTTTTTTAAAGTTTTTAAACTTTTGAAAGTACGGTTTGTATGGTGTTGCATATTTTGTCAGTGCCATCGTACTCATGGGTAGCTGTATCTTCCTCATGCGAAAGCTGGTTTTCGGAAGACTAATTTTCGCACTTCTTTCCGAGCTTTACCCGTGCCCAAACGTTCCATACACAACATATTCATCTTTCGTTTCTCGTGAACAGCCGAGGGGGACTACCTATTTTTCAGGATAATTATGCAAGAGACAGAAGGGGTTTCGGGATACAGAGGTGGGAAGCGTAAATTTTTCATAAATATAAAATATACGTTTTTCTTCCATAAGTGCTCCAAATACTTCTTACGGTCGTACCCACCATATGTTTATTAGAACAGTTTTCACTAACTTTCCCCCTTGAAAGGGGCCCTCATTCGAGTCTGCTCACTGCCCTTCTTGCTAGTACGGATGATTTATCAGCCTCTAGGTGGCCCCTCCATTTTAGTGGGGCTAGAAACGCCACTGGGCCACATGGCCATGGCCACCAACTCATAGGTGAATAAGTTGTATGAAATACGAAGGTGGCTGTGAAACACTAGAAAATATTCTGATTTCTTCTAAAACGGTCACAGCAATCACTGCAGGCCTCCGTGATAGCCATCTGGAAGCTCTGAAGGGTCATAACTCGAAAGGCTGGAAGCCACTGATGTCTGACTTGGCCCCCATCGCTCCAAAATCCAGGCTACGCCCCTGTAAGGGAGGAAATATATTTGCAAAATTTAATATATGTCAACAACTGAACATCAAGGTAAAATATTTCTGCTTTCATTGCTTCATTGGCATGAAGAAACAAACATGGGAAAATAGACATTTCTGTGGTTACGTTTTCCGAGCGAACTAGTTAAACCTGTGGTGTACGTGTACAAAGGATTTTTTTTTTATGCAAGAAAGAAGGAACCAAAGGGCAGGATCCTGCAAAAAAAAAAAATATATATATATATATATATATATATATATATATATATATATATATATATATATATATATATATATATATATATATAAAATACAAAAGAGCCAGATTCAAGATATGTTCATTTCGAGATGCCTAGACACACTGCTTTTGAAAGACTCGAGATCATAGGAAGTAGGAAATACAGGCAGAGGGAGACAGTTCCAGAGATGACCTGTTGCTTAAATAAAGGGCTGGGAGTAACGGTTAACTCTTGCATTAGAGAGTTGGACAGAAAAGGGACGGAGGTGAACAGAGCTGCAAACATGCGTACGTGCAAGCGGAGATTATCACTGCAAGAATGGCCACGTCATGCCTGCTCTCTCGACTTGTAGGTATTCTATCGGCGCTCACAGGGCTCAGCTCATGCATCATCACCGCAGTGCTAGCCAGGCAGTATCTATTGACAGTATAACGCTGTATGGCGCGCCGTGAATCGAATCAGCCATGATTTTTCTCCGTGTACGATCATAAATTCCGACCTTCTCCACGCCGCGATACGCTTTGTAATGCTGGTCTCGACCTGGTCTCAAGCCAAAACTCCGAGACCAGAAGTTTCGAGACCAAGATCAAGACCAAGACCACGTCAGGCGAGACCAAGATCAAGACCAAGACCACGTCAGGCGAGACCAAGATCAAGACCAAGACCACGTCAGGCGAGACCAAGATCAAGACCAAGACCACATCAAACTGGTCTCGAGACCTACAACACTGGTATATTTGAGGTTGACAAGGACGCTGCTGACCCACGATTTATTTACTTGAACTTGATCGTAGAAGGACGAAGAATTACTGCTACGAGACAACACATTGCTGAATAATGACAGTCTGCACTGCAGTGCGATTCGCTGCAGCAAAACAATTAGGCTGGAATAGAGTGTTCATTCTTCGTGATATGTGTGTGCATCACATGTTAACCCTAGTTTACGGTTCACTGGAATATTTCCACACTGGTGATTTATCCATATCATTAAAATTTATAGTGTATTACACAAGGCAACGTTGTAGTTTAGCCTGTAATGTACTGTGCAGTACCGCATTATACAAACCATTGCATGTGTTACGATTGGGTCAGTCAGTGTGTCGGTCGTTATAATATAGTTTTATATCTGTCCAGTATTTTCTTAATCATCAGTATATAGGCTGTTTGTTCAGCTTTGATTCGGTCAGACCTGTTCGCGTTGAAGTCTTGAAATTCGGTAGACAACTGCTCACTAGAAAGAAAGAAAGAAAGAAAGAAAGCTAAACAAATCTTGTGCACACTGTGTTGCCATCCAAACCTGTGCTGTTCTTCTTCCACCAACAATGAAACAAGAGCCGCGGGGCGTTGTGTGCAGTGTGTGACGTCAGTGAGAAGTGCCTAAAATTCTGTTCAGGTTTATCCTTTGTGTTAGGAAACCATCAACGCTTTTCTGTATATTTTAATGTACAGTTGTTGACAGCAATATCGCTTCACCTTTTAGTCGAACAATTAACCATCTCATAGTCATAACAACGCAAGTATTCTTCTCCAGCATACCCCAGACGACTTTATTCATCCAATGGTCACGAGAAATTCAGGTTTTTATCCCAGCCAGCTGTAGATGTTTTTTTGTGAAGCCGAATGTGAACCATTGAAGCCTGAAGAATGTTAAATAATTGTTGATGTAATCATACTCCAAATTGTTGGGCTCCAGATCGCATCAGTCATTATCGAAAGACAGTGTCCGCTTTCTCGATATTTATAGTTATGAAATAGATCAGTAGTTATCTCCACAGTTGTGCCCAACATTATTTTGAAACATGTACATGTGTAGCATCTTTACTATTTTGATTTTAATCATTCTTGCAAGGCCTCTGTGTCATTTATTCATTCACATTCTATGGACTGCTTAAATCTGACCAATGTTTGAGTCGTATACTGTCAGGGTGATTAAAGGCTTTCTTTGTTAGCGTCGATTCTACGCAAAGAATTGTGGGCGAGGGACTGATGATAACAGAGGGAGGGATATGCGGGAGGGATGGTCTGGGTATCTATAGCCAGATGTCTTAATCCCCATTTTCTCATATACCTCTCTATTCCATCCCTCCATCTCATCCTTGGTCTCCCCCTCCCTCTTCCCCCCTTCACCTCAATCACATACTCCTCCTAGTTAGTCTCTCACTCATCATTCTCTTTACGTGGCCAAACCACCTCAGCGTATTTCTCCCAACGTTTTCTGTCACATCCACATCCACACCACAACACTCCTTCACTTCCTTGATTGTCAGTCTATCATTCCATTTAACTCCACATGCTACTCTCAGATAACTCATTTCCACTGCTGTCACTCTTGACTTGTGTCCTTCCAACAATGTCCAAGCTTTGCTTCCGTGCGTTAGCTTGGGGATCACTATACTGTCATGCTGCGACTTTTTTACTTCCATGCTCGCATCCCTATTTCTTACCACTGCTTTTATTGAACCAGCAACCTTTCTTCCCTGCTGTACCCCTTCAAGCAGTTCACCCTCCAAACATCCATCCTTACTCATCACACAACCCAAGTTCTTAAATGCACTCACATTTTTCATTTCCTTACTATCCAGCCTCACTGTGCTTTCAGTGACTTATTTTCTTTGGAAGACTATAATTTTAATTTTACCCATATTTACCTGTAGATTCCGTTTCTTACATACATACTTTCCCAAACTCATTTTCCAAGCCTTGCAGTTCGTCTTCGTCTTCCCTTGAGAATACAGGATCATCTGCAAACAACAGAACAGGTTGTTTCCAAACGCTGCCGTCTCTCATTAGGGTTGCTTCAACATCCACTGCCCTACCTTGTATGTCTTTTATAACTCCATTCATATTCAGATTGAACAGCCATGAA